>NW_027491630.1:0-600000 GCF_021521415.1 Bidens hawaiensis | reverse complement strand
TTAACCATCTTCTAGTTGTTACCCACCGCCTTCTCATCAATTAACCTGAAGGCCCGTTGAAGCTCCCCGAAGCTCCATCACGTCAATCACGGCTAAACTTCCCCTGGCTCGTTCTCTGTCCCTACCGGCTCCCACTGAAACAAACTTCCGGATCCTGAGATACCCTGAGAACAAAACTCTCCATATTCAGCAGGTAATCCACTGGAGAGACTTTTACAGCTGGAATACTGGTTTTCTTAATCCACTCCCGACCTGGAACTGTAACTGAAACACGACCTGTGCTCCCACTGTCATGATGTCCTTTGACTGATTTAACCTTCCTAGCTCGTTCATCCTGAATCTTCACTTTGGCTCTGAGTTTGTTACTTGTAAAACGAACCTTCTTCTACCCACGAGATTCTGTGAAGCGGACTTTGTCTATCACCAAAACTGGATCCACTCCTTTCGATGACATATCGACCATATACAACGAACCCATTTTCTTACCACGAGCAACCACGAGATTTCCTTTGACTACTTTCCACTGCCCATTCCCGAAGTTAACATCGTGCCCCTGGTCATCCAACTGCCCAACTGAAATCAAACGTTTCTTCAAACTTGGAATAAACCTAACATCTTTCAAAGTCCAAGAAGTACCGGCTGAAGTTATCAAATCAACATCTCCCATACCCGTAACCTCTAGAAAATCTTCGTTTGCTAGTCGAACCTTTCCGAAATCCCCACACTTTAGATTCTTCATCGTTTCACTACAGTGAGTGGCATGAAACGATGCACCGGAATCCATCACCCAAGAATCAACGTTACTCTCAACACTAAGAACTAAAAACTCATCACTACTGACTCTGTCATCTGTGTCGTCTTCTGTAACGTTCACATCTTTCTTACCATTTGGACACTGAAACCTGAAGTGTCCCTTCTCTTTACAACCCCAGCATTCAATATATATGCGAGTCCTAGACTGACTCATCTTCCTGCTCCCACTGCCTTGTTGTTTTCCCCTACATCTACCTTCTGTGACTAATATATCACTTGATGATTCACCTGAATTTCTGCGTCTTGAATCTTCTCCAAGAATCAAATCCCGAATCCCATCAAAAGTAATTTTTGTAAACGAACTACAAAATGCAGTCACGGTTTGCGACCAATTGTCGGGCAAAGAGGATAATAACAATAGGCCTTGAACTTCATCATCAAACTTAATGCCGACTGACACTAAGCGGGAGAGGTTCGAATTAAGGTTATTGATATGCGTTGTAACTGACCCACCCTCTTTAATTCGAGTTATCACTAGCTATCTGATAAGATAGACCTTATTCGCTACCGAAGGTTTCTCATACATGTTGGATAGTGCCTCCATCATACCACGGGCTGTGGTTTCTTTCATGACATTAAACGCCACATCTTCCGACAACGACAGTGTAATACAAGCCGTAGCTTTCTTGTCTAACTTCTTCCACTCCGCTTCTGACAACTTTTCTGGTTTTTCATCCTCAAACACTACATCCAAGTCTTTCTGACAAAGTAGCACTTCAATCTGCATCTTCCACCAACCAAACTTCTGTCCGTCAAACTTCTGTATCGAAACCTTTCCGTCTTCTGCTATGACAATTAGTAAAACGAAATACTGGATAAAAAACAGAGACAGACACAGCAACACGAGCCTGAACTTAACGATTGTTCTACTAAACTATGTTAAATAATCAACCTATTTTAAACGCAGCGGAATAACGGACTAAAAAAATTAGAAAACTAAAACTTTAAACTGAAACGATAAAACCTGACAATCGCGATTGGCACTGGTTCTTCGTTTCTTTAAACGATTTATTCTGACTTAACAACTGTTCTTCAACAAAAATAGGGTCTTGACTCAACAGTTCTTGGCTCATTCTTTTGACTTCAACTTTCTGCAAATCTCGCTCGTTGGCTTAACTGCCTTACACAACGAATTCTTGTGGCGGTAAACGGTGGTCTATTACTTTCAAACTGAACCCTAGTCGCAATCGGTCGGGCTGGGTTTAGCGGTGGCGAAATAGCGGCGACGTATACCCTAACGACAATCGGAAAACCGTAGCGGCGGCGGAACCCTAGCGCAGTAGGGTGGCGGCGGCGGAAGGTTTGCCGGCGACTCGGCTAGTTCCCGTCTTCTTCGTGTGATCCGAACCTAAGCTCTGATACCACTTGTTAAGATTAAACTCACACACGAACCGAACACACACGCGAAAGCAATAAACGAACACGTGGTTCGGTCTAAACAGACCTACGTCCACGGGTGGCAAGTAGGTATCTCTTTTATTGAGTGACAAATTGTTACAAGTACATAGCGTTGTTTAAATAGAAATTGAACTAGGGTTTGTAAATTATTGAACAAGAAATCTAAATCAGGCCGGGCTTTGGTCTGGCCACCCTACACCCGTCTGCCCTTTGAACTTCAAATAATAAACCGGGCCACACAAAGCCTACAAACCCAACACCGACGTGAAGGTCAGAAGGTGTACAATTCTACGAACGTTATACCCACCACAAACAACCTTTTAAATTAAAAGAAAATAAATATTGACGGGCAATCATATTTCCCACTAATAACCAAGTGTTTATAAGCCCTAAAGTGACGCTTCCTGTTGATTCTAAAAAAACATGAGCAACTCAAAGTCGATCCAATGAGACAACAACACGTGTCATGTGTTAAGGAGCTTGAAGACATCCTGGTCCAATATGTCTTAAAAAATGAAGACCATTTATGATTTATGTCTGATCCAGCATTTCGTGGACTGTCACTTTGTCCCACAGTTTATTCATACACCATGCCCATGGGACCACCCTTAACCCAAACATGATACGCTAATCTCGTTTAATTTTTTAATTAGGGCTCACTAAATTGCTAAAAGGTGAACCAAGCAAGCCTGGTCTCATGTTGTGTTTCCATTTATAAAAATTTAAAAGTTTGATATGATATTCTTTTATATAATGCTATGGTGAGTTCTGCATTATAATAAAACTAAAGTAGTGATGTTTTTATGTTTTCTTTAATGACTTAGTTACATGGATGGTCGTTGTGTTATGTTTGTATTGTAAATTTAGTCTTTTTTGAGAAACTAAATCCATGCTCTCTAATAGTTGTAAGTTGCAACATAGTTGGTCCATAAAATGGTTGAGCTTAAGTTTTCCAATTAAATAAATGTGAAATGACTAAAACGTTTTTACTTCTAAAAGCAAACAACACAAAATTGTTAAAGTTGAGAGTCATCTCTTTTTAATACATACTAAGTTACTACTTGTGTAACACACGAGTGAAAAATATAAAACACATCAAATATACTTATATTAGTTATATAATAAACATTATAATTTTATAAATTATAAGATATTACATAATAAATTTTTAAAACCATTGAAGTATATTTGTATAAATATATACAAATAACTTAGCATTATCTAAAATTTAATATTGGTATCATATTGGTTTTATATTATGCTATTTGTTATTGTTAATGCTAATCAAACATATAATAAGTTTAACATAAATACATTTGGTTTAGAAGGATCACAGTGAATAAATTGTCATAGTGATATCTCATATATGTATTATACAATGATAATGAAAAAAAGAATATAAATATTTAATCATAAGACATATTAATATGCCATATAATAAGGGCTGGCATATCGTGTATACCCGTACACGATAAGACACGAACACGAAATGGGCATACCTGTACACGACACAAAAACTTATCGTGTGCCTGTAACACGAACCTGTTAATACCAGGTATACACGATAGTACATGATAATAGCTGTTTAGAAACACATATTTGACAACCTTTTAACAAAACAAAATTCAACGAAAGTTCATAAAAGTCTTAAAATAAAACATAAATCCATGCTCCTTAACAAATTTAAGATAAAAACATATAGAATTCTAATCAAAACATATATTGAAAACAATATAAAGCTCTAAACTTCCAAGTTCCAATTGGTCATTCTTCTCAAATCTTCAATTCCAAACAATCAAACCTACACACAAAATAAGTATAGTCAATTAGTCATATTAATCATGGACATATTCATATAGTTTTATCAAGTAACATTATTAGAAAGTTTTAGAGTGATGTACCTTAGGATTGTTCATTGTTTTTAGCGAGCAACACTACTTGAAGCATTTGGAGTTGGTACCTTAGGATTGTTCACCCAGTTTGAAGCATTCGATTCATAACTAATGTCAAGCAACATTATATCTTTAGTGAGCTTACCACGCTAACTTTGTTAGAACCTACAAAGTACAAACAAACATATACATTATAAAATTAATATAATATCATGTATAAAACTTATAAAAATCAAGCAAAGATGGACATTACAAAAATCTCCATGTAACCAATCTTTTGTGCATAATAGAGCCTAAACGGTAGCTTTACTAAGTGAACTTCGATGTTTGGTAATCACTCTTCCACTTGCACTAAATGTCGACTCCGATGCCACAGTAGATACCGAAATAGTCAAAAAGTCTCTTTCTTATCCTTCGTCTTTTCCACTTTCTTTTGTGGGCCACTCATAATTACCTAAATAGTAAATACTAACAAATATGAGAAATCAAAAGTTCAATACCAAATAAGTGAAATAACTAACTAAAACAGCCCTATAATAATATAATTCACATCAATACTTAATAGTTTTGTATAAACAAAATAAACTCAGTAAGTCTCATATGCTTCATCTCATCTACTAATTTTGGGAAACACGTATACTACTACTGTTCAAACACACTTCCATCAAAACCAAACATTTACTTTTCATAAACTCAGCAAATCCCAACCATTCTTCATAACTAAAAAAACTGCCATTTTATACAAACTGACAAACTCTTTGAATATATATTTAATTTTAACCAATATTAACACACAACAATCAGAAATCAGTTAATTATGTTAAGTTAAACAAATCCTATACTTCTGAACAGAAATCAAACAATATCAAATAAAAAACGATGATGAAACGGAACTTAATTAGCTAATCTCAATACAAAGCAATCAGATATCAGTTAAATAGGTTAAATTAACCAAATCCTGTACTTCCGAAAGCTTACTCGAATTGAAGGACACGAGATGAGTCATTTAACTGATTAGGCCATTAAATTAACCAAATCAAACACGAGATGAGTCTTATCAATAATATGAATTAATTGCAACAAAACAAAACTTACCAAGTATTAATGTTAGGCTGAAGAAAGTATGGCCGGCGAGAGGTTTATGGCTGAAGTGAAGAGAGTAAGGCCGGAGAGAGTATGGCCGGCGCCGGTGAGGGCCGGAGAGAGATATGCCGGCGACGAATGGGATGGCCGGCGGCGGGTGGTAGGATGGATGATGAGAGAGACGACGGCTGATGATAAGAATTTAGGGTTAGGGATAAATGGATAATGGGTTATAATATATATATATATATATATATATATATATATATATATATATATTATATATTTAATTTAAAAAATAACCAGGTATTAACAAGTACCTAATAAGTAAACAGGTATTATACCTGTTTAGACCCGAAAATTAACAGATAATTTCGTGTCTACCTGTTTGGTACACGAAACCTGTTAACGCCTTACCTGTTACCTTTTAAAGGCGTGTAGGTATGTATCGTGTATTCATGTCCCGTGTATAAATTGCCAGCCCTACATATAACAGAACATGACGTAAAAAAATCATAGCTTATAATCATTTATATAAAAATGGTATAAGTCAAACATTTTAATTTCCAAATTAAAATAAATGATGCACATTAAGAGACCAAACAATGTTACGATGATGTGAAAAAAAAAGAAAGAGAAAATAAATATAAACTGAAATTCAAGTTAAAATCTTAATTAAAAAGAATAAAAAACCATTGAATACATGGAGCAAGAACATTAAAATTAGTTATTATGGGTAAAGAGCATTTTACCAAACAATTAGTGGACATGAACTAAAAACAAATCCCTAAATTCGAATTACATTGTTTGGTCTCTTAATGTGCATCATTTATTTTGAGTTAAAGCTGTAAAAACAGAACAATTTTAATTAAACCACAATAAGTAATGAAGTGGAATTTCTTAAATTGGAAATTGATACAACTGACAGCCTATGTGGATAACCTAGTTGAATGTCATGTGGTTAATAGGTCATCTTTTAATAGTATAGTTAGATTAGATTATATAGTTAGATTCGTTCAGACTAGGCCTCACCACCATCCTTTTCTGTTTTTCTTCTTCTCCATGAAACCCTAAACCCTGTTGATTGAATCACGCCTGAATCACGAGCAATAGTAACGCAAATTCAAGTTGCTTGGTTCCATAAAGGGTTTTATAAACATCTAATTTGATTGATGATCAAGTGGCGAGGAAAAAATATTACATTAGTTGTAAATATAGAAATCAAATATATTTTGAAACATAATCGTGGATTTCTTAGGGTTGATCTTGATAAGTTATTTTGAAATACAAATCGAAGGCATCCCAATCAAAATGGTGTTATTACAGCTGTAAAAACCTATTTGTTGTTAGTGCTTTTAGTGTGATATGGGATTAACTTTTTGATCAAGTTAATTGTAATATGAATCTAAATAAGTCGGGTGCGGGTCCACACTTGTAAGGCCCCGTTTCCGGTGCCCTACTTTAGCGTTGGATTTACTCATAAACACAGTTCTAAATATCAGAGTTAATTTAAACTTTCGCGGAATAATATTAAAGTCAGCCATTCATTACATAAGTCTTAATTTAAAATAAACATGTCTTTTAGTTCAAACATTAACAACTGAGTCTTCAGATGTCAGCTTCTTTATTCAACTTGCCATGTGTCCCCCTTCAAGCCAGCTGTCTCATCCTACTCACCTGCGTGCAGACTAAAAGTCAGCTACGCTGAATGAGTTCTAGTTAATCAGGCAACATACAATACATTCACATATTTATATATACGTATCCGTAGATACATATTATATACTTAGCATGTTATCTTTTTTTCATTCGTACATACATATTTTCTTTCTGTCATTCATACCTTATACATTCATAATACATACATAACTATTTTTACCATCTCAGATATTTTTAGGGTCTAGATAGAGGTGCACAATATCGGGTATTTTTAAAACCCGGAACCGGTTTTTTTCACACCGGGTACAAAATGGGAACGGTTCCAGACAGGAACCGGGTCGGTCCCGGACCCGACCCGATGGACTGAAATGGGAACCCAGTGGAACCGGTTAGGGTAGGAACCGGGATCGGGTTTTACGTAAAAATTGGTTCCACCGGTTTTTTTTTTTTTGAAAATTAAACAATATAGCCGTTAGGAACCGGTTCCAACGGCTATATAGCCGTTTTCTACCGTTGGAACTGGTTTTTTAACTATAAACATGTTACCCACATAATATAAATAGCAAGGTGTTGTGTGTACTTTGTTAAATCACTTTCAAAACTCTAAATCACAATTAAGCTTAAACCGACAAAAAATGGCAACTAACGACGACATTTTTATGGTGATCGAAACAACACGATGCCCCGATGTGTCACACCCCAACTTAGGGCCTAGGCGTGTGACCAATTGTTGGTACCCGTTTTGTAAATACATCAGAGTTGCGTGTTTTATTTCAGCGGAAGTCTTTAATAAAATATTATTACTTTGAAAACTTATTAAACTCTCGGGTCAAAATACCCGTTTGATATTTCAAACACATTTCTTTATAAAACATAACTTTTTATAATATTTTCAAATTTAAAATATCTGAGCCACCAAATAGCATCTAATGACTATAACTCCAATCTTCCATTCCTTCTTGCTTGTACGTTCTAACCTTTCTTGTTTCCCTGTAACATGGAGGAAAATACGTTAGCACAAAGCTGGTGAATAACGCTGACTATAAAATCTCTTTTCAATACCTTTGTGAAACCAACAATAATACCTTTGTGACTACTCATTAGGCACCCAACTGAATTGGGATCAAATTACCCTAAGTACCTTGTACAATCAATTATATACACAATATCATTTCTCTGAACAGTCCCGTAGACCTTCAGAGGCATATTGATGATATGCATGGCCTCGGGGAAATGCCGAGTCACCATGTATGAATGGATTCAGACACATGTATACTCTTAATCAGGGAGTCCGTTTCTTATTATTGTAACACAAAGTTTTAAACATTCAGACTCATTATAAAAGGTTTGGGGTGTATTCACCTTTTCTGTTTTATAATCAGTTTCTGATACTGATTCTTGTTTTCTGTTCTCTTCTTCTTGTTTTGTTACCTCGGACCTATAGTACGAGAATAACATTTGTATAAATAACTAGATCAACGATCTATCTTCAGACCTTTAGTCTGTTTTGTATAGCTTTAACCTTGATAAAAAGTCTTTGTTTATATAAAACATTTGGATCTTTAGCCCCTTTCTTTATTTACCAATCATATGCTACGTTTCTTCTTCAAGAAGAAACGTACGTCTATACTGAGTTTCTTCTTCAAAAAGAAACATTATTTAACTATACTCTTTGAATATTATATTTCTTAATATTAAAGAAATACTCTTTTAACTATAACCTTCGCTTAAGAAAAATTATATATAACTCTTAATCATAATCACGGTTCGGCTATACCTCCGACTATGGTCTAAGCCATTTATAATAAAATAATAACTTGGCAGAACCCCTTACCTCGCACGGGTATTCGGAGTTAGGTATTCCTAAGCTTATACGGGCAGCACTTCTACTCTACATGCACGTTTCTCGAGATGTTCTTGATCAACCCTTTCATGGCACGCAAATCGAGACGATGTTAATGTGTCGCTGGGTCGTGCACATACTTCGAGACGGAATGTTAGGTTTCTTGAGTGGCACGCACTTCAAGGAAAACACCGGGTTTATGGAATTGATTACGAGTTTATGATTGTCGGGTCGGTGGCACGCAAAACAATGTTCGGCACGCAAACCGAGGTAGAGAGAGTAAATTCTAGAGAGAGTGGTTGTGGGTGTGTGAGGGAATGAGCTCATAGCCTCCCTTTTTATAGCGGATTTTTTGTCCCATCGCGGTACACGATGGGACTCTGCCTTGACTCCGTCGCGTAGCGCGACGCCTACATTCCTGAGGTCTCGCCACGTGTCGCCACGTGGCCTGACACGTTATGCCACGTGTCGCCGGAGTGCGACACGTGTTGATGACTCATCACGGCCCATCGCGGTGCGCGATGGCCGTCTCCTTGGACTCATCGTGTAGCGCGATGAGTCCCTGGATAATATTTTTCGTTTTCAGTCCCCCGTCTTTTGTAGCTTGGTGCAAAGTGCGCCATCAAAGCGCCACATTGCGCCCAACGCCCTTCGCCATCGCCATCGCCATCGCCATCGCCATCGTCCTCGTCCTCGTCCTCGTCCTCGTCCTCGTCCTCGTCCTTGCCCGAGCCCGAGCCCGAGCGCGTCGGTGCTACGCACCCTCCGCTTGGACTACTTGGTGCATGATATTCATAAAAGAATATTACTATGGAAAATCTCTTCCTTATAAAGAGCTTCCATTTCTTTACTACTTTCCATGTGGGATGGATTCCATCTTCCTTATTTATACCTTGGTGGAATGCTTTCACTTTCTTACATCTTCCAATGTGGGATGAAATTTCTTTCATGTAAGTAAACTTTAACTTAGAAAATATTTTTATTTCCTTATTTTTCTCATATTTCCTTATTTAATATTTTCTTATGACTTGTCTTACTATTATTTTTGATCATTCAACTTTCCTAAGTTGTCAAATTTGGATCGAAATTTTGGGGATGTTACACGATGTTTGGGTTCATTACTATTTGTGTGTCATGACCGACTCACAAGAGATGGCCCAGTGCAAGTACTGCTTGAAGTTTCTGAAACCGGGGTCGAACTCCACCTTACGCAAGCATAACAATAAGTATTGTCGTGAGAAAAAAAAGTTTGGATGCCAAGAAAGCGAAAGCGGGAGAGTCGTCCGGCTCTACAACTCAAGCACCTACCGCCGCCGGTAACAACGCTTAATCGTTGTAGAACGCCGGATTAAAACGACAGACGTTGTTTTTTAGTTTAAGTTGTTATGTTTAGTATCGTCATGTTTTAATAATGTTTGTAACATGTGTTGTTTATATAATAAAATGTTCGCCGCTACTAAAAAAGTAACAAAAAATTAATAATGACTAATAAGAAATAAAACTTTACTAGTAATAAACAAAACAAAAGTAATTAATAAACAAATCAAAACTAAATATTACAAGAAATTTGATCGTGTAACAAATGATTTTACTAAAACAAATAAAAATTACAAGTCTTTTTAGTTTTCATCCTCTTCTTCTTCACCACCCGAATTCCCGGAAGAAAACCCTTCCTCCACCTCCTCATCATGAATAGGTCGCTCTATTTGTATTTCGTCTTCAAAGTTTGCCTTGTGTTGTACACGATCCACTGCATCCAAATGATCATTTAGCCAAATGCAAATCTCTAGAGACTCGGGAGTTACTTTTGTTCTTCTCATTGATAGTACCCTCCCACTAAGAGAAAAAACCGATTGGAAGCAACCGTTGAAGCTTGTACGCCAAGCAAGTCACGAGCCATGGTAGATAGAATAGGAAATTCGTTTTGTTTTCCTTTCCACTAAACCAACAAATCAATATTGCGAATTTCATCGACCGATGCTTCCTCAACATAGTTTGCTCCACTATATCGACTAAGTTCACTAGTTGGTGTCTTTCCTCTTTTCCTCTTATAGGCCGATTCACGAACCGCATTCATCAAGTTTATAAGTTTTTCCTTGCACGACCTACTAGTCATTGCTTACCTCACAAAGGACGACCTCGCGCTTGGACCATAAATTTTAAAATAATGGTCATAAAGGTCTTGAAGGTGTTTGTTAAACTTTTCCTTCGCTTCCGTCGACAACTTCGGGTCGATCTCGTACATACCCATGTTGTCGAATATTTCCTCGATCAATGTCTCAAACCCATGAACATTCCAATAGGGGTTTAAAGAGGCGGCACAAGTAAAGACTGTCGGTATGTCTTCAAAATATTTTAAGAATTTTTCCTTCATTACCGCAACAATATCCTTGAAGAGTTTGTTCTTCTCCTCAAACTCTCTAAAATTCGAAAAGACATGTTGTACAATTCTTGCAAAACTCAACAACTAGTAGGATAATAAACTCCCGATAACTTAGTTGTTGCGGTTTTGAACACATCAAGATACTCCAACAAATAACCGACATGGACCCAAACACATTCGGGAAGCATATCGGCCTCGCGTACATCAACGAGATTGTTATGAAAAAATTGTAAAGTTTGGTGTTGGGCAAAAGCACACTTGAGCATATGACAAGTTGAGTTCCACCGGGTTGGAACGTCCCCATTCGGCCCCAAATACTTTTTTTCAACCGATTTGCAATAGTTCTTATACTAAAGATGTCTTCTTTTACCACTTTTGAAAACATCTTGTAACATAAGTCTAAAGAAATATAAATCTTGACAAATGTTTTCATTGCCGAGACCTTTTTGAACAACCAAGTTGATGATATGTGCAACAAATCGAACATGAAAAAAATCCTCGTAACTAGGTGGTGAATATTTTATGATAAATTTTTTGGCCGCATTTGTATTGTTTGATGCGTTGTCAAACGAAATCGAAAATATATTATTTTTCAAGTTGTAAGTCGTTATAACTTCATAAACCAATTCAAACAATTTTTTGGCGGTATGTGGGTACGGGAAGCTTTAAAAAGTGCTGGTGCGTTTCATCAATTTCCATGTCACCGGATCAACCCAATGAGTGGTGACACATATATATGATTCGGGTAATCCGTGTGGTGCCGACCAAACATCGGTAGTTAAACTTACCATCGATTCTAAAGTAAGAAAAAACTCGATTAACTCTTTTTTTGCATACTCCCGCAACTTGATACAATGACGTCTTAGGGTAGTACGACTTACATGTGTGTATCGCGGTTGTAGAGTTTCTCGAATCAACTAAGTCAACTCCGGGTCATCAAATTGGTTAAACAGAAAACCACTTTGAATAACTTTGCCATTTTATCTTGAACTTGGTTCGTGTTGTAACGAAATAGTGTACCATCTTTACCCAAGTTCACTAGGTCGGTTGCGCGAACGCCTTTCAAGGCCTTGCAAAACGGCCTCTCGATATGTTTTCTCAAAGTCGAGTTTGAATCGTGCTTTAAGAAAGTTCCACAAAGTTTGCATCGAGCCTTCTGATCACCATCGATGGTGATAACCAAATCCCAATTCTTCCATACTTCTTTGTTTCGGTTATGGTCGACGACCGCAACAACTTGTGGGTCATCAATAGCACGAACCGGGTCAATAAAAACGTTCTTGTTAGCCTTGTTGTTAGTATTTTTGGTGGGTGCCGTAATATTATTGAGTCGGATGGCCGGGTTTGTAAAACGAGATGTATTTTAGATTGTTTTTGAGTTTGGTGGTGAAACAATGGGTGAATAACAATTTGTATAAAGGTTTTGGGCAAGAAAAACATGTTCCAATGGCTATATTACCGTTCAAACCGGTTCCAACGGCTAGTTTTTGACCTGCAGCTAAATACCCGGCGGAATCGGCTACGAACCGATTGGGGATATAATATGTGAAATTGGGTACGGATTTCGGGTATATAAATACCCAAATCGGGTATTAGGACCACCGGGTACGAACTGGAACTGGTTCCCGGTCGGGTACACAGGTTAGGGTCCGGAACCGGTTTTTTTATGCACGCCTAGGTCTGGTCCCTTCCTTCTATATCTCAGATATTATTAGGGTCTGGTCCCTTCCTTCTCTATTTAATCAACCATTCCTACACTTCTTCATACATACATTCTATTATATACATTCATATATATATATATATATATATATATATATATATATATATATATATATATATATTCTTACTCATTCATACATCATTCATGCATATTATATAAGACACACCTTCCCTGGCAATACGTGCAATATCCGAAGATCGTTCACATACCGACAAGCATGCATTCAAAACATTCATATATTATATCACATCAATCATTATAGCATACACTTACCATTTAAGGGAAGTGTATTGACATTCACATTGAGTATGCACACAACCCCGAAAACATAACATGGAAATGGGACTAAAAACTCAACTGAATTCGGTTACGCTCACCGTTAATGGTTATTGCTTTCTTTAGTTGTGCGCGACTAACTAAACAAGTACATGTATCAATTAACTATCAGTACCCATATCGTGTTTCTAGTTTAATTATAACCCTTGACGAACGGGGGTCCGGGGGCAGCGCCCCTGGCAGCGGGGTTCTAGGGGTGACAGCCCCTAGCAGGGTCCAAGGGGCAGAGCCCCTGGCTGGGGTCAAGCTGTCTTAACACATTTTTCATTAGAATTATAATTTATTATTTCATTTACTAACTCAAAAGTTCAAGGGCTTCTTTGCAATTAATCCATCCAGGGACCTTTTTGTCATTCTTTCAAACTTTAGTTCGTCATACAGTCCTTTAACGAATGGACTCCTTCGTTATTTCTTAACGAATGGACCTGTATAACGGACCGGCCTTTATAACGAACCGACTTTTATAATGAACTGGCCTTTATAACGAACTGGCTTTTATAACGAACTGGGGGTTCATTCGTCAGTTCTCCGTTAACGAATTACTTAACGAATGGTTTAACGTACTGCTGCTAATTCTTTATTTCTTCTTAACGAATGGGCGTAACGAATTGCTTGTTAATTCGTTATTATTCCGTTTACGGATTAGGGTTAGGTCAGAGAATGCCAGAAACAGTCTCTGACATTCCCTTATCCTCGCACGTCGCCTTTCCGGTGCCGCCGTGTCGGAAAAACGGGCGGTGGCCAGAAAAGCGTATTTTACACCGTTTTTCGTCCCGTTCGATCCAGATCTGAACTATGATCCCTAAGCTCATATTTTGATCGTTTTATACCCGATTTCATCCGGATCTCGTGACTTTAACAGTTTAGGGTGTCGGCTCGTTGTTTCACGACTAGATCTAGCGGGTTTGATCCATACAATATCATACTATCATTACCTCGGATCGATGCTCAGTTTTCCTTCTTGGTTTCGGTTAGAGGAAGAGAAAGATGATAGAGAGCTTAAGTGCGTGTTTTGGGTGGTGTATGGAATGTATGAGAATGAATGAATTAATGGTTAATTATGGTATTTATATCATGGGTTATAGGCTTAAGCCCATGGTCTTTCCTTATTAATCCAAGTCCATAACCCATATCTATTTAACCCAACACTAGCCCGACTCATAATAACTCACATTTTATTTTATTAACCAAAACGAGAAAACGGGATGTTACAACACTTATTTGATCTTATTATAATTGGTACTTAGGGGGCGAACCCCTAATTCACGGGGGTTCCAAGGGAGCAACGCCCCCTTGGCGGGGGTCCGGGGGCAGCACCACTGGCCGGGGTCTAAGTTTGTTCCTGTAAAGTATTTGAAATTAATTAATTAATTAATTTTGTTACAAAGTTTAATAAAATAACATGGCGTATTTTCAGTTTTATGATAATTGCAAAGTAGTTATGATAACTACAAAGAAGTTATCACTGTCCCTGTAAAAACCCTAATATAACGTTATCTTGATTATATGAAGTTTGTTTTGGTTCATCATAACGTACACAAATCCATACTTGATTTTTTCTCATAATTCTGAGTTTGATCCGGTCAAAATATTTGGAACCAAAAATAATTTTATCTGATAGTGTTTACATGACTCTCAAATATCCAAAGATAATCGTTTATAGAAATTCCACAACAAAAGTTCAAAATTATTTTCTGTTGAGATGGCGAACATACAACCGTTGAAGGAGATGACGGGCAAGTTTGACAAATTGGAAAACTTCGAAGGCCAGGACTTTCACATATGGCAAAATAAGTTGCACTTTCTTTTGACTACCATTGAAAGTGGTGCACATGTTGAGTACGCCCATGCCGGTGGTTGAAGAAGAACAAAACCTGGAATTGATTAGGAGGAAATCATAATGGGAGAATGACAACTGCATATGTCTCGGCCTTATTTTGAACAATATGTGTGATACGTTATTTAATTTTGTACCAAAACATTGAAACCACTAAGGAGTTGTTGGATATACTTGAAGCCAAGTATATAGTAGAAGATTCTTCGAGTACGAAGTTTCTTGTGAGTAATTTTAACAATTAGATGGTTGAGTCCAGGTCTATTGTGGAAGAATACCATAAATTGTGTCGAATATTAGGGCAGTTTTCCAAACACAACATGAACATGGATGAATCCATTTCTGTTTCTGATGGTCGGGTATAAAACTTGTATAATAGTTCTTTAATTTTGTAGTTCTTAATTAGTTTTTCATTAGAACAATGGTACTTCAAGTATGCTTTTGAATTATAGGTTTGTGAGAGTTAAAGATACTATTTGGAGACATTTACGAGCATGATTTGAAGTCTCGGGAAGATCGGAGCCACTACACAAGTGTTGGAAATGAAAAGAAACAAGTTGGTTGAAATTCAGCTTTCGGAGTAAGCTACTCCGGGATCAGAGTAACCTACTCTAGATGCCAAATTAACTCAGAGTAAGGCAGTAATATTCAGAGTAAGGGATTTCCACCCAGAGTAAGCTACGCCAGGGGTCAGAGTAGCTTACGCTGATACGCGAAATTCAGATTTAAAGCCTGGTCCCAGCTGCTATATAAAGGATAAAACCCTAAATTGTAAAGTATCTCATTCCAACCGTTTTTGGGACGAACTTTGGCCATTTTCGGAGCTCCATAACACCTCCAATCACTATGAGATTCATGTTTTATCATCCAAAATCAAGAATTGAAGATCATATGATGACCATGAGTGGCTAATCTTCTAGATTCATACCTAGGATGTAAAGTTTGTATTATTTCAGTTTTCTCATGTGTTAAAGAACAACTTGATTGTATTTATCTTTGAGTAATATATGAGTATTGATGTCTAGTATTGCCTTGCATTCAGTCGATTTAGGTTTATGTCTATCTGAATGATTAGTTTGTTGGTTGCTATGATAATTGCTTATAGGGTTTTTTTGCTAGTATGAATATGATAAAGCATACAGTTGCCCTTAGTTGGGTCACACTGGTAGGGATTGTTTGATAACCAGTGTCGTGTGTTAGCGATTGCTGATGCCTAAGGTTTGTCTAGTTAATCAGTCTGTGTTGGTCTTTGATAAATAATATGTTAAATTAATATGAGATTACTGTTATATGCTTACTTAAACCTCGGGTGTGATTTGTTTCTTTTAATTGTTTGAGAAATTGTTGATTGCTTGCTTAATCATTAAAACCAAACTTATTTGCTTGTGTGATCAGAACTAAAACTTTATTACTTCATAATATCATAATTTGGTTACACGTTACACTAACCACATACTCCTCGTGGTTCAACACCCTACTTACCCTAGCTTGCTTAGGTGATTAGGAACTTGTTTTAATTGTTTTTGACTAGATAGCGACAGTCTTGAATCAGTTTCATCAATCATTGACAAGTTACCCCCTTCATGGAAAGATTTCAAACATATTCTAAAACACATGAAGGGTGAATTAAGGTTGGTTGAACCTGGAGGTCACTTCCGAATTGAATAGGGCTTGAGAACATATGAAACTGTTGATGTCAATGATGTCAAAAAACAGGCTAGTCAATCTATTAACATGGTTGAGGATGTTGGAACATCCAAGGGTAATAAGAATAAGTACAAAGGGAAACGTAAGTTTCAAGTAAACAACAACACGGGTCCAAACAAGAAGGCAAAAGAGGGCTGTTGGAAATGTAGCAAACCGGGTCACTTTAAGGGAGATATTCGAGTTGGGAAAGTATGGTCCAAAGAACAAGCATGTGCGGGTCCAAGTGGTTCTAAGGACCAAGGAAAGCAACAAAGTCATAAGTTCGTGCACAATATTAACTCGGTTGAGAATTATGTTTCACTAATTATTGAAACATGTTTTGTGGAAGGATGATGATGTTGTTTGGTGGGTTGATTCGGGTGCAACTACCCATGTATGCAAAAAAAATTCAATGGTTTGATGAAATTCAAGACGTTGAAGATGGATCTATTTTAAAAATGGGGAATGTTGCAACCGAACCGATCAAGGGACTAGGCAAAGACAAGCTAGTTTTTACTTCTGGAAATTGCTTGTGTTTAGAAAATGTTTTATATGTTCCCAGGATTCAAAAGAATCTCTAGTCTGGTGTTGTTTTAAATAATTGTGGTTATAAGCAAGTGCATGAAAGTGACAAGTATATCTTGTCAAGACATAGTACTTTTGTTGGTTTCGGTTATCTGTGTAATGGTATGTTTAAGTTAAATGTTGATGTTTCGTTTGTTAATCAATCTGTTTGCATGGCTTCCACTAGTTCTAATATTGTTTTAAATAATTCGAAAACGTGGCATGCTAGATTAGGACATGTTCATTATAAAGGATTAAAAGATATGTCTAAAATGAGTTTGATTCCAACTTTTGATTTAAATAGTGAAAAATTAATACTTGCAAGTTAACTAAGATAACTAGAAAACCGTTTAATGTTGTTCTTAAAAGAGAAACAAAGGTGCTTGAATTAATACATAGTGACTTATGTGATTATCATTCAACTCCAACTTTGGGAAATAAAAAGTATATTGTTACATTTTGAGATGATGCTTCTAGGTTTTGTTACGTGTATCTTTTAAATTATAAAGATGAGTCTTTAGATAAGTTTAAAATATACAAAACCGAGATAGAGTTGCAAATAAATGCTTTAATTAAAACATTACGCACATATAGGGGAGGCGAATATTTTGGTCTATGTTATTTTCAATCAGTGGGAATAATACATCAAATCACGGCACCTTATACACCACAAGAAAAATGGTGTATCTGAGAGGAAGAATGGGACTTCAAAAGAAATGATCAATTCTATGTTATCCTATTCGGGACTCAGTGATGTGTTTTGTGGTGAAGCTATGCTGACAACTTGTTATTTACTAAACATGATTCCTAATAAAAGGAATAAGATTGCCCCTTATGAACATTGGCATGGTGAACCTCCAAAATTTCATTACTTGAAAACATAGGGTTGTAGAGCTGTAGTAAGGCTTATTGAACCCAAAAGGAAAAATTTGGGTGAAAGAGGTATTGATTGCACTTTTATTGGATATGTTAAGCATTCCAAGGCATATAGGTTCTATGTTATAGAACCTAATGACTACATATCAGTAAACACTGTTATTGAGTCAAGGGATGCAATTTGGATGAGAACATATTTTCATCTATACCTAGACCAAAGAACATGATTGTGAGTTCAAGTGATTCTCAATCAATTAATCATGAAAATAATGTTTCGTCAACTTCAGTTGCGCCAAGAAAAAGTAATGGAGTTAGAAAGCCTAATAACTATGGTTCTGATTTTCAACTATATTTGGTTTAAGGATCTAGAAATGAGTTTCAAAAGAAATATGAATATTGTCTTAATATTGAGGAAGATCCTAAAACCTAAAGTGAGGATATGGCATCTCGGGATGTTGCTTTCTGGAAAGAAGCAATTAATGATTAGATGGGTTCTATTATGCAAAATAACACTTGGAAATTATCTGACTTACCCCTTGGTTGTAAACCTCTTGGTTGTAAATGGATCTTCAAGAAGAAGATGAAAGTAGATGGTTCTATTGATAAATTTAAAGCCAGATTGGCTATCCAAGGTTTTAGACAAAAGGAAGAAATAGTCTACTTTGATATATATGCTCTTGTAGCAAGTATATCTACAATAAGATTTTTGATTGCTTTAGCAGCAATACATAATCTTGTGATTCATCAAATGGATATGAAAACTGCATTCTTGAATGGTGAACTAGATGAGGAGATAATATGAAACAAACAAAGGGTTTTGTTATGCCCGGTAATGAGCATAAGGTGTGTAAGCTTGGTAAATCACTTAATGGTTTGAAGCAAGCACCAAAACAATGGCATAAAAAATTTATTGATATGGTGTTGTCTAATGGTTTTCTTTTAAACCAGTCAGACAAGTGTGTATACATCAAGTTTGATGCTTTTGGTAAAGGAGTTATAATTTTCTTATATGTAGATGACATGTGGATCTTTGGTACAAACCAAGACCAGGTTGATAAAACTAAAAATTTTTGTCATCTTGTTTTGATATGAAGGATACGGGGGAGGCTAAAGTGATCCTTGGTATAAGGATCAAGCGTGAAAACAATGGCATTTCAATATCTCAATCTCGCTATATTGAAAAGAATTTAAAGTAATTTAATTTTCTAAATTGTTCTCCTGTTAGTACTCCTATGGATCCGGCTTATAAGCTCTTACCTAATAAAGGTAATGCAGTGAATCAACTTTAATATTCTAGAGCTATAGGATCTCTCATGTATGCAATGATAAGTACCCTACCAAATACAACTTATGGTGTTGGAAAGCTTTATAGATATACAAGCAATCCAAGTTCCAATCAATGGCAAGCTATAAATCGAGTATTTAGGTACTTGAAAGGAGCCATGGATTATGGTTTGAATTATAATGAATTTCCTTTGAAAAATTACATATGCAGGTGCGAGAGTAAATGAACTACCTACATGAGCATGAAGTTTAGCCGCTTCAAGAAGCTGTGACTTGGCTTTGATATGTTCATTGAAGGATAGGACATAGGCTAGTAAAAATAATGTCATGTAAGAATATATGAGTATGTGAAGTTGTGTGTGTATTATCTTCGATTATTCATTATGAATAGAAAGGATTCAATCGTAGCGAGACCCCTATATTCGAATATTTGGAATGTGTAATATACTAATGTGAAATACAATCATCACGACATTTCATTTATGCATAAGTTTGTTGTTTGTGTGAGTTTGTTTAAGTTAATCAAGGATTACACCAAAATGAGGGAGGATTGTTAGTGATTTTAGTGTAATTGGGGATTAACTTGTTGATCAAGTTAATCACTTAATTGTAATATGAATCTAAATAAGTGAGGGGTGCGAGGTGCACACTTATTTGATCTTATTATAATTGGTACTTAGGGGCGAAGCCCCTAACTCATGGGGGTTCCAAGGGAGCAACGCCCCCTTGGCGGGGGTCTGGGGGCAGCGCCGCTGGTAGCAGGGTCCAAGGGGCGGCAACCCTTGGCAGGACCCAAAGGGCAACGCCACTGGCTGGGGTCGAGCTGATTAATTAATGTATTAGAAATGTTTCGGACATATGTTTCTTTATTAAAAAACGTATTAGAATATTAATTAATTAATTTTGTCACAAAGTTTAATAAAATAACATGAGCGTATTTTCATTTTATGAGAACCGCAAAGTAGTTATGATAACTACAAAGC
This sequence comes from Bidens hawaiensis, assembly GCF_021521415.1. Lineage (NCBI taxonomy): Eukaryota > Viridiplantae > Streptophyta > Magnoliopsida > Asterales > Asteraceae > Bidens > Bidens hawaiensis. Next base: position 579,643 of record NW_027491630.1, on the reverse strand, counting down.
AGTTATCATTGTCCCTGTAAAAACCCTACTATAACGTTATCTTGATCATACGAAGTTTGTTTTGGTTCATCATAACATACACAAATTCATACTTGATTCTTGCTCATAATTCTGAGTTTTATCCTGTCAAAATATTTGGAAACCACAAATAACTTTGATCTAATAGTGTTTATACAACTCTCAGATGTCCAATGATAATCGTTTGTAGATATTCCCCAACATTTGTTAAGTTGTTTTTGAACTACATATATATAACTTTGTTCTATTATCAATAGCAAGAGCCTAGAGGACTATTAGTAGACATATGTGGTCCAATGTGTGGATAGAAGCAGTTAGTTGTTTAATCTGTTGGTCGGTAACTACTAACATAAGTGCAATTGAATAATGGAGGAAGCCATGAGTTTGTGAAATGTCCATGCCTACCTTTTATTTAAGTTCCTAGCTAGTGTAACTGGATCCCGGAGGCATCTAAATCGCCACAGATAACAATTAGTTTGCTTAGTTGATTTTAGTGATCTTGGTGTGTTTTTTCTAAATAAAATAACGTGCATAATATAGTAATACCAATATAAATTGTAGAGAATAACAGGATAAAAAATAGTGTTGTTTTGAGATGGAGTCAACTAGGATGATATAATGGTAAAGAATTAATTTAGTGATGCACAATGTTTTAAAACCCGGTATTTTACTTATATCGGATTGGGCTAAAAAATGGTATAACCGGTTGAACCAGGTTATACCGGGAGGTTCAACCGCTTGAATAGTTTACCTTATAATTTTTTATAAATGTAACTTCAATCCATAAATAACACAAGACTAAATGATTCTTATAACAAAATATAATTCAAAAGTTAATCCATATTAAAAAAAATAATGCAAAAGCACTCAATTTTAAAAAAATAGTCCTAAAGTTTACACGCTTGAATATTAATTGTTGAGTTAAAAGTAATTTTGAGAAAAAAAAAATATAGGTCACAAATATCAAAAATTTCTCGGGCAAAACCGGTTTGCCGGTAAAAACCGGTATTTTAGACGAAAACCGCTGGTACGATGTTTTAACAAACCGGTCAAAAATACCGGACTCAAAATACCGACCTATTATGCGAAATCCGGTTTAACCGGTTCAACCGGCCGGTTGAGCCGGTTTTTAAAACACTGGTTCAACATGCTAATTTTGGCCGGTTGAACCGGTTTTTAAAACACCGGTTCAACATGCTAATTTTTTGTGTAACATGCAAACGGATTATGTTAAAGTTATTGTAGAGGTGTTCCTTTTCAGGGTAAACAATCCTCCTCCAACTACCCATGAATCCTATTGATTACACCACCTAAAGGTGGATATTTACGTCAATTTATTTATTTTTTTTTATAGTGAACTTTCTAAGAGTGAGTAACATATTACAAACCACCACTGATATAACAATGGTAATTGCCACTTACAAAGTCGCTCAAGCCTGTTTGACATATTTAAGTTATAATAATGATGATTAATCTTTATTAAATGTACGAATTATCACGATAGGAAATCTATATAGACCGTATACTACTAACATGAGTGTACCAACTCTTGGTTCACGCTAAATCCTAGCATGTAGACCGTGTAGGCAATGTCGCGTAACCAAGTGTTGGTTCAACACCCGGGCCTACCATATTTGATTGTGTAGGCTCTAATTGTAGTTTGGTAGACAAGGACTAATCACAAATTGTGTGTCTTTCCAACTCCACAAATGGATCAATTTCTACACATGAAATTCCCTTGTTAGTGAGCGGGTTTTTACATGCCACGGGTACACTAACAAGTTTCACACCATTTTCTATGAAGAACACTCATAAAACTAAACACTAAGTTATTAAAATAAGATAAAATTATGATTTGTGCCCCGGTGCTTTATGGGTGGGCACAACTTTCAAGTCCTTGTCCGAATTTGCACGTTTTGTGCCATCATAGTTTTCCGGTGGGTTTTTTATGCCACTTCGCCAGTTGATTGTCTTTGGACTTTGTGAAATTACTATCTAACCCTTTAATAGTAAGGTGAAATTACCATTATGCCCTTTAATAATAATAATAAAACCTAGATCTGAGTACACCCATCAATTCATTCTTCATCATCCACCACACTAAAATCAAATCAATACAAAACCCATATCCAATCTCCATCCAATCATCAAACCCATCTTTCAATTCCACCAAACCCCCAATTCTAGGGGTTTTCAAATTCTCCAAATCCTGAAATCTCTGATCTAATATAATTTGAAGGAATTTGGGTTAATTAATTTGGGGTTTGACAGAGAAGATGTTAGGCGATGGGTTGCAGTTTGGACCAAGTTTCAAATTTGTTCTAATTAAGTCACTCATATTTTATTTTGTCTCAATTAGGTCACTTAACTTTCAATTTTATCTCAATTAGGCCACTCAACTTTCAATGTTTTTTAATTAGGTCACTCAACTTTCAATTTTAGCTCAATTAGATCACTCAACTTTCAATAAATGTTCTAAAACTATCTTTTTTATCTTCATATTATATATTCATAAATAACTAAAACGTCAATTAAATCAATTTTTTTTATTTTTTACCGGTAATTATATCACTTACGATAATATAGTAGTTGTCCCTCCCATTTAGAACACAAATTGAAATTTAAGTGACATAATTAAGACAAACTGAAAGTTGAGTGACATGATTGAGACAAAACAAAATATGAGTGACTTAATTGGAACAAACTTAAAATTTGGTTACCATTCTATAGTGTTTGATGGTTAGAATAAAGTAGTACATGGTTGAATTCTTTTACTAAGTTTCTCGCCGGAAACACACTGTATGAATATGTTGAGTTTCTATTTTCTTGGTTCAAATCAAAAACTCAGATGTTGAAACAAAGTGTAATCCCACTAAAACAAAGTTGTTGATTTATGTCTAATTCGTCAGAAAACTAGTTTGACCATGATAAACCCACTTCTTCAACCTAAACCTTCAAGAATCTCCTCTCAAAGGAATCGAATTCTGAACATACCCTTTTGTTTTCGTTCTTAAGTTGGAGGTGAATTTACTTTGTTATATATCTTACAATTTGTTCTCGTTCTTAAGTTCTTAAGTTGGAGGTGAGATGAACTGATGAAGATTAATATTATATGAAAGATCTGATTTAATTAGTTTTCCAGAAAAACAAACTAGGCGCCAGAGGTGGATTTGAGGGCGATCAGAGTTCTTGAGGAGTGAAAATACGATATTACCCTTAGAGTGGATGGAAAATTTGGCGGTCAACGGCGGATTAACTAACGACCAGATACAGACTAAGCCCGCCTATAAACAACAGTGGCACATATCGCACAAAAACGCAATGAGATTTGTAAGTTGCGCCCACCCATAAAGCACAAGGTCACAAATCATAATTTTCTCTTAAAATAAATGTTTCATAAACAAAATAAAATTAATTAAAAGATTTATCAAGAAAATAAACACATCAATTCACTATAAGTAAACCATTAATTCATACCAAGTTTCATATTCACCATAGCAACATAACTAATTTAGCGTCGAAAGACAATGTTCAGTGAATTAGTTAATTTAATTATCTTTTCTATTTTAATTAAAACTATTTTGGAACGTTTATGGAGTGATCCTAAGCTCCAAAGGTAGTTCACATTGCCCATTCTTTTAGAGAAAAAGAGTAGTGGTGAGTCAACTGAAGGAGGCTCCCTTTTATAGCCAAAAGTACCTAGATATGCACGATCGTGCACACACTTCTTGTCCCTTCCTCAATAAGAGGACTGATGTCATTTCTACAAGTATGGTCCCTTGGTAGTTAGAGGCATGGGCCGCATGGTTGTGCATGCCGTTTTTTTGACACATGTCATAACGGCTTGTCAGTCTTGTCGGTTTTGTCATATTTGAGTTTGTCTTAACCTATGCACATCCTTGACATTATGGGCATGCCCATGTGCGGTTTCTATGTTAGACTTTGAATTTTAACCTTTGTTGACTTTAGCTTAATTACTTTATATTTGGAGCTAAGCACATCTGTGCAAAGGTATGCTGGCTTGTGCATAGTCTAGTCTTCAACATTTCTTGAAATCATCAAATCTTCAACGTGTATCCATGTTTTTCACTTGCATTTATAATACATGAACAATTTAGGCATTATTTTCCTATAATAATGATTAAAAGTGTAGAAAAATGATCGTAAATCTGTATGTAAAACATGTATAATTTAGGGTATAGCATTGCTCCAAACAAGTATATAAGTTTGTGAAAGAATGTGCCATATGCTAGCAAAGGAAGTGTGAACTAGTAGCTTATCCGGATTTATTACAACATTTGTTCAAATTAACTCATATCTTTACTGACTTTTCCATAGATTTGGTGAGCAGTTTACTAAAGGTACAACAGGGTAAATACACTAATTCTATAGTAGTGGACATGCTTACAAAGTATGATCATTTCATTCCACTAAGTCATGCATTCTCGATTGCTTAACTGACACAGGTATTCCTTGATAATGTGTTCAAGTTACATGCTTCTCCTATAACCATTGTATCTGATAAAGATCCCATATTTTTAAGCAAGTTTTGGCAAGAACTCATGATATTACAAGGCATTGAGTTAGCACAATCTATAGCCTATCATCTATAAAGTGATGGCCAACAAATTTCCTTAACAGATATTTGGAGTCCTATAAAAGATGTATAATCCTCGATGCTTCTAAAAACTAGGTCAAACGTAAACCTATGAAATTGGTGCTATACCCCCACCTTTCTTCCAACTATTCAAATGACTTGTTCTGAAGCGTTATAGGGTTACAAACCTCCGATTCACATTTTCTTTATTCCCAGTGGTACGAAAGTGGTTGTATTGGTAAAAATAAATCATGATAGGAAGCTAAAACAGTCTTTACACAAAGCGTGTAGCCGAATGAAACAATACGAAGATGGTAAAAATAGATAGACAGTTCAATGTGGTTGATTATGTGTACCTTAAACAAAAAACATGTGTCCAGTATACTATTAGAAGACAACAAATATTCAAAGATGGTCCCTCTCTACACTGGCCCTTTTTTTATTATTGGAAAGGTATACCACCAACTAGACTAACCTTCTAATGTACAGATTCACCCCGTATTTCATGTTTCGCTATTGAAAGCAACTCACAAAGACCAATTTCTGGTCATTCCATTACCTACATAACTCATATGGTTGTACCAACCGCGTGTTATCATTGATCAACGAGTAGTTTGAAAAAAGAATCAACCGGCAACTCAAATTTTGGTACATTGGAAAGGCCTACCAATTTCCGATGCTAGATGGAAACACTTCAAATAATTTTAGTTGCAAATTCAAAACAAGGGGGGTTATTTACATTATTTTAAAATTGAGCAAATCTAAAACGTTCTTGACCATATGTATAAGTTTCCCATTTTCATTAATAGAGTGTTTATTACGTCATGTGGGTGTATATGAAATTTTGATTGTTTTTTTTCACACATGATCAGGTTTTAAGTTTATAAAAATAATGTATACTAAGATTAAACCATACACTAATAGGCAAGTGTACTCATCGCATATAGAATATTATTGGAAAGAACCAAATCACATCTTTGTAACTAAGATAACTGAAAATAGTAATCATTAAAGGTTGTTTTTAAACTACCTTTTGTTTTGAATTAAAATAAAGCAAGAAATGAACTTTAGACGAGAATATCAATATATGAAGGATTTAGCATAACTTTTCAGTCAGATTTTTGATTTTTTTAAAAAAAGGGTTTAGTCATAACTTTTCACCTTTTGGACATTTTGTGTCATGTGACGCCCAGTCACTTTTATATTTTTTTTGTTTTTTAAATAATAATTCATTAAATAATTAAATATTAAATTAAAAAAAACTACATTAAAATAAAAAAATACATTAACTTTAAATATAAAAAAATACATTAAGTTTAAAAATAAAAATTACAATAATAATAATAAGACTAAATATTGTATTTTTCAAAAAATTTATTTTGTCGAATTGCTTTTAAAGATTGAACTCTCGGGTCGTCTTCGGATAACTTGTTTGTTAAAACCTCGATGTCGTTGTCCAATTCCTTCATTTTAAGTACTTCGACGACGTCCAAATTTACTTGAAGATGTTAAGCTCCAAGTTCTTGTATACCTTGGATTCGAATGCTCATTTCTTTGAAAAGACTTTCCATTTTGGCATTCGAACCCATTGACGTCGACGACGCGACCAATTTCCCCTTCCATTGCTTCTTCTACTCGGCGGTTGAGGGATCTTGAAAACATCCGCATAGGGATTCTCGTCTACATTATTGCTTAAGTTGAAGTTTCGAGCATCGAACCTTAGCATTTCTGGATCAACCAAAGACGATGTTTTAGACATTTTATTTGGCCTTAAACTTTCGGTGCTAGCGGGCGCAACATGGGCCCACTTAGGATGAAACCTCAGTTGTTGTTTCCAACAGTTCATGTAATTGAAGTTCCTCGACTTATTGTTGAAACTCTATCAACGCCATTTCCATGATATCCGTGTCAGAGACAGCGTTACCCCACGTTCGAACCATCCGAGAGTGAATCTAATGGTAAGCCATGCATTTGGAGTTTATATCGGTCCATTTCGACATTACAGAATCTTTTTCCCTGTAAGGCCCCGTTCCCGGTATCCCTACTTTCGTGTTGGATTTACTCATAAACACAGTTCTAAATATCATAGTTAATTAAAACATTCGCGGAATATAAAAGCTTTCGTAAAACATTTCATAGCAAAACACATCTTGTCTTAAAGCAACATCTTGTCTTTCAAAATAAACAAAACATTAAACTTAAACGTCTTGAGTCTTCCGATGCCAGCCTCTTATTCAGTGCCACGTGTCTCCTCAAGCGAGCTGCCTCATCCTACTCACCTGCGTGCATACTAAAAGTCAGCTACGCTGAGTGAGTTCTAGTTAATCATACATTATACAATACACATAAACTTATATCCTTTCAATCATACTTTCATACTTTCTTTTGTACTAACTTGCTTTCATTTCTTATGTTATAAAGAGCATTACGCCCTACATTCCTCGAGTATTATTAGGGCTCGGTATCCTCCTTCCTCGAGTATTATTAGGGCTCGGTACCCTCCTTCCTAGAGTATTATTAGGTCTCGGTACCCTCCTTCCTCGAATATTAGTAGGGTTCGGTTCCCTAATTCTCGAATATTAGTAGGGTTCGATTCCCTCTTTGTTACCATACAACCATACATCATACCTCGAGTATTATTAGGGCTCGGTACCCTTTTCGTAACCATACAACCATCCTTTCCTTCTTTTATTAACTTTATCACGTTCATACACATAAGCATACGTATCATACTTACCTTATACATAGCGTTACAACCTGACAGTACGTGCAATATCCGAAGATCGTTCACGTACCATCAAGCAATCATTCATACCTTCACATTATTCACATAAGGCATACACTTATCTCTTAGGATAAGCGTATTAACAAACATATTGAGTATGCACACAGCCCCGAAAACATAACACATAATGGGGCTAGAAACTCACTTGAATCATGTTACGCTCTCCGTTAATCGTTATTCCCTTCTTGAGCTGTGCACGGCTAACTGTATAATATTTACATGTATCAATTAACTACTACTACTCATGTTGTATTTCTATATTTATATAACCCACAACGAACGGGGGTCCGGGGGCAGCGCCCCTGGCAGCGGGGTCTAGGGGCGGCAGCCCCTAGCAGGGTCCAAGGGGCAGAGCCCCTGGTTGGGGCCGAGCTGCCATGTCAGCTTGGAAAAATTTTATTTCCATTAACTGTCTTAACACATTTTCTATTAGCATTTTGAATCATTGAATAATATGTTATTTAAAAGTTCAAGGGCTTATTTGTAATTAAATCATTCTTTTCTAAGTCCAGGGACTGTTCTGTCATTTTATTAAACTTTCTAGTTCGTTATTCAGTCTTTAACGAATTGACTTATCTTAGCGAACTGGTCATTTGTAACGAACTGAACCCTCTAACGAACTGGACCTCTGACGAATCCGTCCTTGTACGAACCAGTCCACATAGCGAATCAGTTCAAGTAACGAATTGGACCTTCTAATTCGTTATCTCCTTTAACGAATGGCTATAACGAAATGGGGGGGGGGTTAATTCGTTATCTTTTCCTTAACGAATCAGGACACGAACTAAGGCTAGTTCGTTATCTTTCCTCAGCGAATCTACTTAACGAATCACCCTTAATTCGCTAAATTTCCGTTAGCGAACTAGGGTTAGGTCAGGGAATGTCAGAACATTCCCTGACATTCCCTTAACCTCGTATTACTTTTCCGGCGCCGCCTTTCCGGCGCCGTCATTGCCGGAAAGCCGCCGGAAAAACGCGAACTCACCGGAAAAATGATTTTTAACTCGTTTTTCACCATTTTTCGCCCCGTTCGATCCAGATCTGAGCTAGGGTGATCCCTAAGCTCATCGTAGGTTCGGTTTATACCTGATTCCACCCGGATCTTGTGATTTAAACGGTTTAACGGTGTCGGCTCGTTGTTTCGCAACTTTATCTAACGGGTTAAGCTCATACAATATTAAACTATCGTTACCTCGGATCGGTGCTCGGTTTCCTTCTTGATTTCGGCTAGAGATAAGGAAGAACTAGAGAGAAATCTTAAGTGTGTGTTTTGGGTGGTGTATGGAATATGTGTGAATGAGGATTAAATGGATATTAAGGGTTTATATATTTATGGATCATGGGCTTAAGCCCATGGTCTTTCCTTCTTTCTTTCCTAATCCATGTCCATAACCCATATTCATTTACCCATCACTGGCCCAACTCGTATTCTATTTATCTAAACCGATATCGACCCACTATGAAATAACGAAATTTATTTTTATTATAATAACCGAAAGTAGGATGTTACATTCCCGATATGATTCCCCGCCAAGTTCATGGAAAAAATCTTTAATTTTGTTCCAAAATACGTCCGATTCTTGATAGTTCGCTAAAAAAATAAAAATATTACACGTTTAATGTTTATTCTAAGAAATACAAAAATATATTTTTTAAAAACTTACAACACTCGGGATTTTCTGATATCACCCACCAGGCTCGAGCAAGTTGTTCACACTCGTCGGGTTTCCACGGTATAGTTATCTTTTTTGTCCGAGGTTCGCTGGGTTTGAGTGTTTTCTCCCACGTCGGCCTCCACGTTGGCTCGAACACCACGAGTCTCCGGGACGGGTTATGGCTCCGGGTTGATTTGTGTCTCTGGCACCATCTCATCAGCGGGTTGTAGAAAACGCTCGTTGAAAAGTGTGCCATTTAAGCGTTTTGTAGAAAACGCTCGTTGAAAAGCTGGCCAAAACGCCGAAGGGGGGGGGGGTGCCTCCGGCGTTTTCAACCCCATAACGCCACAACTCACCACCATTACGGATGGTCTTAAAGACTTCAATTTAAAAAAAATGGGGGAGGAGGTATTGGATTCAAATCATTGAGACAAAAAAAAGGGGATCAAGTTTGACAAGAGGGCTTTCTCACCTACCTATAAAGATTAGTTTCTTCATAATGGTGGAACAAAGGGGCTGTTTGGGATTCCTTATTTTAGTTCCTTATAGCTTATCAGTTATAAGATGTTTAGGAAAATTGGGTTTTGTGAGTGTATAAGGTATAAGTTACAACATTATAACTTATACCTTATGCCTTAATAAAGACGACCAAACGGATAAATGACCCATCAGTGATCAGAGTTAGCTTTCAAACAGTATAACCGGATTTGAGTCCTTAAATGTGAATGCTATAAGAGAGAATAAAAATATGAATTCTTATGTGACCTTTTCTAGTTGTTTATAACGAAAATGAAAAATAATGATTAGAATTAGTGTGTAAACCCAAAATATGAATATGAATGATATAAAAGAAAGTGGACCAGTGATGTTATATAAATAGCAGAGACGGTTCTTCTTTATTGTGTGTAGACCATTTTTGGTTTGTTCTCTTTCTCTGTTTTTCAGGCACGTATCTTCTGATTATATTACCTGCCATATTCCTTCCTAGCGCTACCTACCTTTTCTTTCATCAGTCAAACCCAAACCACCATAATCACATTCGGTCTCTTCTTCTTCTTCACCTTCCTTTGCTTGTAAGTTTCGCCACCGGTTATTCACATTTCAAACACTTAAAAGTTTTATGCTTGATTCTTGACATACTAGTCAAAAACCGAGATCAAGGCTGGGTTTTTTTAATTTTAACTACTATGGAGTATGCTCGATTTTTTGACATGCTCGTCAAGAACAGAGATCAGAAGTGTTTCTTTTTTTTGTTTTCCGGTCTGAGTATTTTTTATTATCCAGCCCCCGACTCATTTTATTTATTAATAAGTCTTACACTAAATCGTAGGGGATTTGCAGACGAGATACGAAGCAAAGAATAACGTGTGTGAAGGATAAAGAACAAGAGACAGAAACAGAGGGTGTCGTTTTCCTAGGTAATTTTATTTTGTCTGTCTGTCTGGCATTTCATTGTGGGCTCGACAGTATTCAACGCTTGGAAAACGATTCACCATCAGCCATTGTTCATACCGAAGAGAAGAGATCATGAGACCACAACTAACTTTACTTTGCGATTATTAATCAAAAGTTGTTGTTTTGGGATCCCGGAGATTTGGTTGGTTTCCACCTTTTGTTTTGCTGGTCCCCACGAAAATCCCACTCTCATTTTCTTTCTTTCTTTCTATTCTATTCTCTCTTTATTTAATTATTTTTACATATTTTTGGGTTTGATGCGTTCTATCGATCAATCAACCTAAGTTACGGTTGTTGTTTGTGTGTATAGAATAAAAAGCAAAAAGAAGATGCTGACGTGTATAACGTGCTCAAAGCAGCAGGTAGAGGATGAAGGAGAGGACGTCAGGGCGCGTGGGAGTAAAGACGCCGTCAAAAACCTCACCACACAGGTTGCCTTCTCACTTTCCAACACATATTTGTTCATCATTTTTCATTTTTTTATTTAATATATATCACAAATCATTTAAATATATAAATTGAGATAGAAGGAGAGTACGTTATACGAGCTAATATGTTAGATTTTATTATTTTTTTTAACCAACAACGAATAAAATCCGACTATCTGAAACAATCTAATGGAGAAAGACGGCTTTATATGCCTATGATTGCATTACATTGCTGGGTAAGTCACGCCCATTAGCAATGTGTTGGATTTTATATTAATCAACTTTGAATTTTAATTATTTAGTTTTCTTCAGATTGATTAAAAATTTATATGCACATAAATCTTCATAATTTTGAGAATTAATTTAACGATTGGGTTTTTTTTCTTTTTTAAGTGTATGTGTATATTCACTATGTCTACATGTATATGTGCATGTTTTTATACAATTTTTTTAAGAGATAAAATAGAATAAAGGAAAAATAAAAATAGATCATCTCAATTTCACCACTTGTAACCAAGTTGGGTATAAGCGCCCCCTCTTATAGGCGTATATATTTAGACAAATAAACGTTTACAAATTTTGATATTCATTTTGATTAATTTTAAAGTTATACAATATATTTATGTTTTAGGGTGCTTTTTAGAAGTGTAGAAACAATTTTTGATCATTCATCACATTAACTTACTAGTCAATGTTGATTTTAGTAATAAGTTTATAACTGATAGAAAGTTAATAATGTCTCCAGTATCAAAAGAGTTCCTTGTATACACTATTTATTTTTTATTTTTTGAAAATTGACTTTCATTAAAAAAAGACACAACCAACGACTATCACCAAGACGGAGAAAGACGCTGAAATCCAAAAACCAAAACCAACAATCACGTTACATCAAATAAACACCAACTTTTCCAATCCACCACCCCTATCTTAGATCTATTTTTGTACCAAAGAAAACCCAAAGATTTTATATCCGCAACCATTTCTGCCACGTTAGTGCTCTTGCCCGAAAAAATCTTTTCATTCCTAGCCCGCCAAATCCTCCAACAAGTAATGATGACAATTCCATGAATAATCAACCTTTTATTCCCCGTCGCACCACAAACCTTATGCACTTCCACCAAATCATTGACATGAAAAACAAATAGTCTAGGGATGTTGCACCATGAACCAATCGCATTCCAAACGGCCATAGAAATGGAAAAAAAAAAAAAAAAGTATACACTATTTATTTAAATTAAAATAAAGTATAGCTTCAATTAATTTTATAATTAAATATCTTTAATATATGTTTAGTATTCTTTCTTTATAATAAGAACCACAAAATAATAAAAGTGTATTCTTAATTTGTGTATTCTTATCTTGAGTTCTTGACGAATCAAACCAATACCGTATGAACAACAATGCAACTCCAGAAACCAAAGATTTTTTTTAATGGTAAAAATTATAATTTTTAAAAGATGTTAGTTTTAGATTTTGGTTTATTCAATTAATATAAGAGAGAAAAACAAGTTTCAAGAAAGTACCCATTTTAGCAAATAGTTTTAAAACTATACCAAATTGGTAAATATTTTTCCTAACTACACCATCTTGATAAAAAACTCGTTTTCAAGGAAAGTAATGAAGGTTACATGAGTTTTTTACCAAGATGGTGTAGTTAGGAAAAATATTTACCAATTTGGTGTAGTTTTAAAACTATTTGTTAAAATGGATACTTTCTTGAAACTTGTTTTTCTCTCTTATATTAATTGAATAAACCAAAATCTAAAACTAACATCTTTTAAAAATTATAATTTTTACCACTAAAATTTTATTTTAAAACGATTCCTCTTTTCATAATTTACAACTTTATTCAAAAATTTCAATTATTGCTCGAGGTTATTGTGGAATACGTAAAAGAAATTTCAACATATGTGTAACTATCTTTTTAAATAAAATAATATTAAGTTAACTATCTATTTGTTTCATATAAAGCCATAAATTTTCATTAGGATTGGTTCAAGAAAATTAATATTATTTAGAAGTAATTTTTATAACTTGTATTCGTTAACTTAAATACAAAAACGAAATACATAATTTTGTGCATCTTTTTGTTGATGTTACAGTATAAATTTAGTTGAAAACGCAGTTATATTCACAATATTATATTTTTGATATCGTAAGTTATAGTGAATGTTGGTACTCGTTATTGTACTAGTATCTTGAGTTCTTGACGAATCAAACCAATACCGTATGAACAACATTGCAACCCCAGAAACCAAAGATTTTTTTTAGTGGTTACTCAGATGACTATTAACATTCCAACGTTTATGGATTATACAAAAATAATCTCAAAATAAATATCCTTTATTTATATTAGTATTTCATAAAATTTGAGGTGTTACAAAATACCACAATATACCATTTAGTTCAGAAAATTACGGTATAGCTTACGGTAACATAAAAATATATTGTGGTGTATACACAAGTGTTGAGAAATTTTTTTCACACAATGTCATTACTGCATATTCAGATTTTTTTTTCTTTTTTACGTCAATGAACACAAATGCAGTTAAAAAACTTATTTTGAACTAGTACTGTTAAATATTTGTAGTCGTTGTGTCGTGTGTATGAGATAAACTGAGAGTTAATTTAGTATTATTTTATTACAATACAATGTGTGAATACTAGTTACAGTTATAACCTCAAGTAATCAAGTGAGAAATGTTATTAGGATTATTTTATATTACAAAAGAAGGAAACCTTGTTAAAATAATACTTTAATTAATAAAATTATAATACAAAAGATGTTAATTTAAGAATTTGATTTACCCAATTAAAATAGGAGAGTGAAATTTTTATTCTAAAAAACTACCCATTTTAATAAATAGTTTTCAAACTACACCTAATTAGTAAATATTTTTTTCTAACTACACTAGTTTAGTAAAAAAACCCCATTTAACTCATAGGACAACTTCAGAATGTTTATAACCATTAAAAACATCTAATCACTTATATTCAAGTAAATTGATTGGTTTAGCTGGCTTAAGATTTAAATGTTTCGGTTTATAGTTTCAAAATATTTATAAAAACATTTAGGCAGCGTTTGGTTGCATGAATAACGTAGGGTATATATATAATGATTCATGACCTGTGAATGAAAAAAAAAATTGGTGTTTGGTTACTCAATAAAAATATAAAATGAAATCATCCATTACATATGGAATCTTATTCCATCAAAATAATTATTTCTCAGCCCCATCCTTTTTTTTTCATTTCATTTATCATTTACCATACTTTCTCCACAACACCACGACCACCTGACCGCCACGTTTGTCGTCGCCACCACCGCCACCTTACCACAAGTGCTACCACTGCCATCGTAACCACTACAAACATTCTCACCGCCGCAACCTGACCATCACCCACCACCACTGTCGCTGCCTGACCACTGCCACCATCGTTGCCGCCACCCTACCATTGCCATCACTACCAATACCAATGCTACCACCGCAGACCGCCACACCACCACCACCGTCGCCACCGCCACTACCATATCCGTCGCTAGAGCTACCACCACAGTCGCCATTGCAAGTTTTTTTTATTTCTGTTTCATTACTATAATTTCTTTGGATACCAAACAATATATAGTAATAGTTCATTTAATTCTTATAGGTTAACCAAATAAGACAAATTAATGATAATGATTTGTTTAATTTCCTTATCAATTCCATTCCATTTCTCATTTATATTATTACCTTCATCCAAACATACTCTTAATTCTCTTTATGTATTAAGTATAATAGATTAATATTTATCAAAATATTTATTATTCTAAAACTCTTAATACCAGTTGAATGATTTTTAATACAAAAATTTAACTATTTTAAAACGACTTAGCTTTGCTGTTCAAAAAAGGCTAGCGGCGTAGCTGGTTGCCCCCGTTTTCCTTATGTATGTATCAATATAACACTACTTTTTATTAAAATATTAACTTATATAAACTAAGAATAAAAGATTGGAACTAAAAATACAAAAAAAAAACAACCAAATTCTAATGTATTTGGTATTCAAAATTCACCTCAAAAACACACCAAATTGCATGCCCACTTTACCATATCTATGTACGATGATGATCTTGTGATCATAAACAATGTATGTTAAGTAATTATGGTAACAACTTTAATGGAAAGATGTTGTGTAGTGGCTTGGTCAATAAGTTGATTTTGAAATTTTTAACCTTTTGCTTTTAAAATTTGTATAAATATGGCTCCCAGAAAATCCATTCCAATTTTTCACTTTAAGTTGTTCCCAAAAAATACTATATTTATATTTATTCCTTGTTCATAGGTTCATTGAACAGTTACGATTAAAAAAAGGTGATTTTTGCCTAACTAGTGTAAATAAGAAATTATAATGGTGCGTTTAAAAATTATAACGATGCATCAACGTCTTTTATTTAACGGTGCGTGAGCATGTGTTTTCTTCTATGGTGTGTTAGTACGTTTTTATTGCTCTCGGAATATCTTTAGACACGTGAACAAACTGTTTGTATTTTATCTTAACACTTAAAACTATTCCACAAATATAGTAAAGCCCAATATAAGTAGAAAAATAATACTATTTTCTATTATTTATAGTATAATAGATACTAAACTAAGGATAAATATTAGTTATAACTCCATATGTAACTGAATTAGAACATATTAATTCCTTCTAAATCAAAGTCCAAAATTTAAAAGAAATTTGGTTTTAAATAATACAACAGGTGAAGGATACGGCAATCAAGGTTTCAAGTTCTTCAAAAGGGAAGCCACCCACCGGTCCAAGCCGGTTCAAGAAAGCACCTGGGCCCTACACGGACTACCCATACACCCAACCGGGCGGTTCAAGCTCAACCCCGTCTTGGGACTTTGGTGGGTCCTACGAACCGCCCCAACAGTCGGGTCATTTGGTCTTGGATGATGATACTGATGACCCTGTAGAATGGGTAGCTCAAGTGGAGTCCGGTGTCCAAATTACCTTTGTGTCCTTACCTAATGGCGGAAATGACCTTAAACGCATACGCTTCAAGTAAGTTTATTATGTGTTACTAATATATTTCATATCCTAAAGTTTCTAGTAACGTAGAAATAAATAAAAATGTGGTCCCCATGAAACTAGACGGGATGTACTTAACAGTTAACCCAATGGTCCTGTTTTTAAAGTCCAGTTTGAAGATAGCTGGGGACCAAATATGTAAATAAATGGTCCTTTTCATTTTAACACGAACAATGTTACTTTTAATGTATGAAAAATCTAAATCCTGTCTGTCATAAAATGACACTTTAAACATTGTACAACGTTAGATCTCTATCTATGATTATTATCATCATTATTTTTCTAAACTTTTTTTTTATTGGAAAAAAGCCAAGAGATGTTCGATAAGTGGCAAGCACAACGATGGTGGGGCGAGAATTATGATCGGATCATGGAGCTTTATAATGTTCAGAGGTTTAACTGTCAAGCTCTTGACACGCCCTCCCGGTCTGTGGACGGGGTAATGTATTTCCCTCCCTTTTTTAACACATTGGGTTTGTGGTTTTCCTTTTATGGGTCAAACATGTTAGATTTTTAAAAGATATTTAGATTAGTGTTATAATGGTATAGTTTTTGTAGGCATGCAAACAAACCAAGCGTTCAATGGAAGGGAAATGTTCGGCGGGGAAGTTTGTTTATGTTTGTTAATTTAATAAACGAAACGAACATGAATAAATGTCCGAGTTGTTCATTTACATTTGTGAACGCTCGTTTTTATTTACGTCTGTGTATAGGTTATAAATATTCATTTAAATTTATATATGTCTAATATCAATTTGATTTTGATATATTAAAAACCTTTATTTATGTATATGTGTTTAATTTTGAATTGTTATATGTAACAGTGATCTCATTTTAGACTTTTATTTGGATATTCATGTTTGCTTTTAACTCGTGTTGGTTTATGTGTACTTATGTACATGCATGATCGTTTAAAGTACTAACGAACACAAACACATTCATTTTCTTAACGAACTAGCTTGAACAAGAAGTGTTCGATATCATTTGTTTGGTTAAAGTCACAAGATCGTACACGAACAAGTTCCATTCATGTTCTTTCAGTTCGTTTACATGCCTAGTGTTTGGAGAAAATCTCAAACATTGCACTTTATATATTTAGAAAAATAAGAAAAAGAAAGTGTTTGCAGGCTGCCTAATCTGACCCAATGCATACTAAAATTTGACCGGCTTTGAGCTAATGATTTTATGTTACGAAATGTGTAGAGAGACTCATCTGATTTTAAGGCTCGGGTCAATTAGGGACAGCCCGATGATGAACCCGTCAAGGAACTACTATAGACCCTCGGATTCAGGTGGCAACTACCATTACAATGCTGGTCCCAGGGCCCACCAACCATCCATGGACCCGTCAAGGACCACAACATCCTCTAGAGATGAGGCATCGGTTTCAGTCAGTAATGCTAGTGATATTGATTCAGAGTGGATAGAGGAAGATGAGCCTGGTGTTTATATTACCATCAGACAGCTGGTAGATGGGACCCGTGAGCTCCGCCGTGTCAGATTCAGGTTATTTTTTTTTTCTGTTTCTGAACTACTGTTTGGTTCGCTTGAAAGGCGAGCGAATCAGATGGATTCACTTTCTGTTTGCCATTTGACGTATTTGACCCGTTTGACCTTTTTAAGCTATTTGATCCGTTTTGACCCGGTAGGCTCGTTGATATTGTGTTAGATGACAAGATATTATTTTTACTTCTGTGTTTGTCCCGTATGACTCGTTTGACCTATTTGACCCATTTTGCCTATTTTATCCGTTTTGCGCGCTGGCTCATTGATATTGAGAGTTTGAGACAAGCAACATTATACATTTTTTTACTTTCATATATTTTTTACTTTCGTGTTTGACCTATGTGACTCGTTTGACCTGTTTGACCATTGTGACCTATTTGACTAGTTTGACCCGGTAGGCTTGTTGATATTGTGACACGTAACATCATATGTTTTATTGATTCATTTCACGTAACATGGGTTCTATTTAGGCTTGTTGATAT
This sequence comes from Bidens hawaiensis, assembly GCF_021521415.1. Taxonomy (NCBI): domain Eukaryota; kingdom Viridiplantae; phylum Streptophyta; class Magnoliopsida; order Asterales; family Asteraceae; genus Bidens; species Bidens hawaiensis. The sequence goes on along the minus strand of NW_027491630.1, from coordinate 561,641 downwards.
ATTTTTTTTAACTTTCGTGTTTGACCTACTTTCATGACCTATTTGACATTTTTGATTTATTTGATTTGTGTGACCCGATAGGCTCGTTAGTATTGTGACAAGTAACATTAACTATTTTTTTTTACTTTCGTGTTAGACCTATTTGATCCGTTAGACATGTTGATATTGTGACAAGTAAAATTATATATTTCTTTACTTTCCTATATTATTTTCGTGTTTGACTTGTTTAATCTATTTGACTCGTTAGGCTCCTTGATATTCTGACAACATTCTATATTTTCTTACTTTTGTATATGCAGCCGAGAAAAGTTTGGGGAGGGGCATGCAAAGCAATGGTGGGAACAAAACCGAGACCGAATACAATCTCAGTATCTTTAACACCTAACAAACAAAAGAGCGGTTTTTATTAACAGTTCATGTCGCCGGCGGAACAGCAGAACCAGTTCCGGGTTTGGTTTGTGGTTGTAGATTTTTTCCAAAAAGTTGTTCCAAATCTATTTAGGATGGATATCTTTGTTTGGTCCAGTCTGGTTCTGTTAGTTTATGGAACTTTAGACATGAATGAGATGACTTTTTATTTATGTTTACAAACCCATGTTAGTATCCGGTTTATGGTCCGGTTGGTTTGGGACCAAACAAGAGCTGGACCGGAACAGAAATGGTTTAAATGGTTAGGTTGATGCAAACAAAGAAACCAAGTGGTCGATTTCACAACTAACAGATGATGCATATGCAAGAATCACCGGACTAGTGGTTAGCAGGGTATATCGATATCTGCTAGTTTTCTTGTAACGAGTACGTTCTTACGGTTAAAGAAAACCCACTTCACGTATGATTTTGGAGAAAAAATAAATATAAAAAACTATGGTGAGTCAAGGAAATAAATATTAAACACGCTATGTATTTTCATAAATTAAAATTTTTATTTAACGAAAACTTGAATTTACAAGATGTTTAGCATACAACAGAAACTTCGTTTGCGTTTGCTTATTAAATAAAGAAAAAATACCAAAAAAACGTCATTTATGTTTGAATGTTTTTTTCAATTGACATCTTTTAGTAAAAAAATGATAAAAAATGTATTTCAAATGTTTCAAATTCCGTTCACTTTATATCCTTTGGTACTAATCTAGTTATATTTTTAAGTTAAATATAGTCTTGTGTTTTGCACATGAGAGAAGTGTGGTCATTTTACCCTTTTAAGGGCTGTTTGTGTACTTGGACTAAAGATTTGGCCTTTTAAAAAAATACTTTTATTTTTTAAATAAAATAAAAAAAATACAAATAACCCCTCTTTCTCACACATCTCAACCACAATATCACCTAGGGGTGAGTAGAAAACCGAATTAACCGAACCGAAACCGAATTAATTGAAGAAACCGAACCGAAGCATTAACCGACGGTTAATTTTTTAATTTTTTGAAAAACCGAATTTTCGGTTTCAGTTCGGTTTTCCATTTTAAAAAAACTGAAAAAAACCTAACCGAACCGATTAATGGTGATAAAGATTATGAAGACTGGGATTAAACTTTGAAGATGAACAAGATGATGAATAAATATTAGAACTAAACTTTTTAGTGTTTTTTGGTTAAGAACTTTGTTGAATTTCAAACTCTATTACTCTAGCAACTTTGTATACGTATGGTTTCACGTAACATGCATCTAATTTTGTTTTTGTGTTCAATATATATGTGGTACTCTAATACACTTTTACAAGCTTAAAATTATCATCTTAATTTTTTTTATTCTTTTAGCAATGTCTACACATAATTGCTATAAAACGACTATAACCGAACCAAAACCGAAAATAACCGAAAAACCAAAAAAACCGAAACCGGACCGTTTATATTTAAAAACCGATGACTTCGGTTTCGGTATTTCATAAAAACCGAACCGAATCGTGCACAGCCCTAATATCACCCACTGTCACCATCCCCTTCCCAATGGGGTGTCCCTATTAGGGGCGTTCAAAAAAATCCGAATCCAAAATATCCAAAAATCCGAATCCGAATTATTCGAAAATTCGGATATCCGAAATTTTGGATTAGGATAGTGGTTTTGATACTTTTTGGATATTTCGGATATCAGAAATATTCGAATTATCTGTTTTGAAATCTAAAAATATTAAATATCATACCATTTCTTAACCTTTATGCTTTGTCTGCTTGTGGGTTAGAAACAAAAGCAAAATATAATATCAATCTAACACCTAGATGGTCAGACCCCAAATCACCATCTCCTCCATCTCGAACCCCACCTGCACTTCCAAACTCCACCATTAATTGTTGAACTACCAGCTACAACTTCACCACCATCATAATCATATCTCTCCACCATTAGATATTTATCGAAATTCGAAAGACCTCTCTTCTTCGTCATGGCTCCATCTCCGCCACACTCTCTTTTGCCCCCCTCTTTTTGGTTTCTTTGATGGATTGTAACTAAACTAGGTTCAATATTGTTTAGGGTTTCGAAGTTCGGATATCCGTTTCATTATTCCAACAGATATTCGAAATTTCGGATATCCGAAGTTTCGAATACATATTTGGATAATGAAATCCACTATCCGAAATATTCGGATATCCGAAACTCCGGATATTCGACTTTGAACCCCCCTAATCCCCATCATCTTCATAATCACCACACCACCAAAAACCAACATCACCACTAATCCACTATAACCTAACAACCACAAACCAAGACTGCCATCGATCTCTTGAAATCAACCTCCAATAACGACACCAAGACCGCCATCGATCACTTGAAATCAACCTCCAGATGTGAGCCAAGACCATAACATTGGTGATCTCAGATCTTTGGAGACGGCGAACAACACACCTCGTCGTCGTTCTACCTCCTCCAATTTCTTCCGAATTTTGTGAAGAATGTGACGAACTAGGGCAAAAAAAAAACCAAAATTGGACTTGAATCGGACCAAACCTGAGATGTAAACCAGATAGTTCCTAAGTCGGACAAAATCGGACCTGAACTAAGAGTGATAATCTTGTATTTCATGTGAATTTTGTTGTGGTGGCCTACCAGTGGTGGTTTCATGCGTGGACGATATTGGTGATTGTGTAGTATGTGGCCAATGAAAGGCTTTTGTGGTTGGGAACATTTAAACAACTGTTCCCGGCTACAATGCTGGTGGTTGGTATGGTTTTAGAAAACCGGTGGTGTGGTGGTGGTGGTTCTGTGGTGGCTTGTATCTCAGATCTTGAGAGAGAGAGAGAGAGAGAGAGAGAGTGTATTATTTAAATAACTTATTTTTTAAGGTTTAATTATTAAAACAAATGTATAAATTTACCAAATTGTTCTAACGTGCAAAGCACATGACCATATTTAACGGAACATATAACTGAGTTAATGCCAAAGAACATAACATGAACGGAATTTGAAACATGAAATACGTTTTCTACCATTTCTTTTGCTAAAGGATGCCCATTGAAAAAATATTCAAACATAAATGACATCTTAAATAAAAGAACAAATTTTGGATTCATTTAGTTAAATGAATGAATACTTACACATGTCTTGTTTGTTTATATATGTGTTAATGTTTTTAGGTCCGGGATAACTTAGTCTAGTTTTATAAAATTATATCATCATCTTTTATAATTTAGTTCAGTTTTAGCAATTTCCTAGCCCAAAGATTGACGTTCACATTTACTTTTAAGTGACGGTCAGTTTGCTTATCTAAGTTTAATTATGTTTGTTTACGTTCGTGTATCGTTTACTAAATGAACATAAACGAAAAGAAACACGTCTTTTTTCTTAATAAACGAACATGAACAAGAGGACTCCATTAAAGTTAAATTAATGGACACGAACATGCCGTGTTTGTTCGGTTCTTTAACGTGCATAGTTTAGAGGAAACAAAACTGTTTACGAAATGTAAAATCAACTATTAGGGCACCCGGTGCATTCCTCGGGTTCGCCCTCGAGTTAGGTTCACGGGTACACTGCCACCAATCATTCAGAAAGAAATTTTGAGTAGGGAATTCCGGTATAGTAATGTAGGCAAACGGTCTCATGACCGTTCAATGGATAAAAAATAAAAAATAATTAAACAATTTCTTTAAAAGAAATCCTATATATTAATATACTTTTCTCCAATTTTTTACACCACACATACACACTCTCTCTTCTCCTTTATGTAGGGCTATAAACGGAGTAAACCAAACCAAGCAAGACCTTGTCCGTGTTTATTCGTTAAGCTTTTGTCGGACAAACAGACGGTTCACGAATAATCTTCCGAACGAAAATTTGTGTCTGTGTCCGTCCATTAAGGAATTGAGTTTGTCTGTGTCAATTTGTTAATATTATAAAAGGATGCTAACAGACAAACAAACACTAACGGACCCTAATTGACACTAATCGATAAACGAACACATGAACACTAATGGACAAACAAACACTAACGAACACTAATGAACAAACATATAAACGACTAATGAACAAACGGACATGAGGGCATGAGGGCTAGTCTATTACAAAATTGAATATTGTGTCGAAATTTACTCTCTTGGCAATTATAACATTTGACGTTTAGTTTATCAAATCCAATCCTCTTACTAATGGCAGACAAGTCTTTACCAGTTCTTTGCATGAACTTCTTTATCTTTCTCACAATCATCACCATGTTTCATTTCAAGTCCATTAATTCAAGATCATCATGATCAACCTGATCATAATCATCGTTAGTCATGTCATTGTTTGCTACTTGACCACCACCAATTGTTCATAAGAAGCCATAAAATCTCCCATGAAAGCAAAATGCATTTATGCTTCATTCATGTTTACATTCGGTGGTGAAGTGACAATAGGAACTCGACCACCATTACTAGCAGTTGAACTTGAGAATACATTAGGTTTAGACAAAATCTTTTGATGAATTTTTTGAGTTGTTTGAGAATAAAAGGCAGTGATTGGAGAATATGTAGATGCACTTTTACTGACTGGATTTGTTCCCCCATATAAAGTAGGAACTTGATTACCCTTGGGTGACTCTTCACATTTTAAATCAAACTCCATTTTCTCCAACTTTTGTATAAACTCATTTGCAGTTAGGTCTTCATTCTTGAAAAACCCATTTTCCGTGAGGACCATCAGGTAAGTTGAATAAGAAGGATGTAGGGAATTATTCAATGTATCAATGAGATCATGGTCAGCTGGAAGCATATTGAAATTGTGCATTTTCTGTAGATTAATGACAGAATCTTGTGATCAATTCACCAACATATTCTCCTTGAATTAAGCTAAAGTTTCTGAACTGATACTTTAACATTGACTTCTTGCTCTCTTGTGTATTCCCCATACTTCTTGATTTCAAAGCTTGATACAAAAGAGCGCAAATCTTAATTTGACTAAACTGGTGAAAAATATTCTCGGGTAATTCCATAGTCAAAGTAGAGTAAGATTTAGTCTCAATCTCATAAACTTTCTATTCCTCAACAAACATTTGAGAAACTAACTTCTCATTATCACCTAGTGTAATAGAGTTCACTATTATTGGTACATAATCATGATCCAAACTCTGCATGCACTTAGGATGAACATATCCTAAATGTGCTTTAAATCGTGGTTCCCACTTCAGAAAATGGTACAACTTATTGAGTCTCAGGCATTTAGTGTGAGACCCGATCTCAGAATCAGTAGTCAACATTTGATGACGAGTGCGTTTTGAGATTTTAAAGCATAAAGATCAACCATCATGTTAAACTTAGAAAAGTTTAAGGATATATAATGTCAAATTCAGAAACTTGAGTACGAATGTGGAACAGGAATAACGAATGAGAGATTCAACTTTTGTATAAACTCATTTGTAGTTAGATTTTCATTCTTGAAATACCTATTTTTTGTGAGGAACATTAGGTTAGTTGAATAAGAAAGAGATAGGGAATTTTTCAATGTATCAATGAGATCACGCTCAGCTGGAAGCATATTGAAATTGTGCATTTCAGCAGATAAATCACAGAATCTTGTGATCAATTCACTAACATATTCTCATTGAGTTAAGTTAAAGTTTCTGAACTGATATTTTAACATTGACTTCTTGGTCTCTTCTGTATTCCCCATACTTATTGATTTCAAGGCTTGATACAAACGAGCACAAATCTTAATTTGACTATACTAGTGAAAAATATTCTCGGGTAATGCCATAGTCAAAGTTGAGTAAGCTTTAGTCTCGATCTCATAAGCTTTCTTTTTCTTCAGTAGATATATGAGAAAATGACTTCTCTATAACCTAGTGTAATAGAGTTCACTATTATCGGTACATAATCATGATCCAAGCTCTGCATACACTCGGGATGAACGGATCCCAAATGTGCTTTAAATCTTGGTTCCCACTTCGGAAAATCACACAACTTATTGAGTCTCAGACATTTAGTGTGAGACCCGATTTCAGAATCAGTAGTCAACATTTGATGATGAGTGCGTTTTGAGATTCTAAAGCATAAAGATCAATTATGATGTTAAACTTAGAAAAGTTAAAGGATATACAGTGTCAAATTCGTTGCTTGAGTATCAAATGTGGAACAGGAATAACGAATGAGATTCAAGTAATGAATGAACAATCACAAAAGATATTGTGCACGCGTATGAGCTTTAACGAATGAGTGAATAATTTTATTAACAATATACGTTATCAAGTTTTAGTAGTTTCAGACCCTACTTATAGCTTTGCTGTCGGTGGGATTTTACTGGGTATGATTGATTGAAGTTTTAGTAGTTTATTTATCAAAGTTTTGGTCCAATAGTGTTTTACCGTTAAAACCTAATGAAATCAATCAGTAAACTCAATTAGACCATCAATGAGATGATATACTACTTTGTATCAGTAAAAAAGGATGAACACTGATTATTATAAGGCACAATTTGGTTTTGGAAAAATTTTGCAACATTTTTTTTGTGAGAGTGAATAATTTGGCAACAGTGATAAAACGAATGAACTGCAATTTGTTACCCTAAAGTATTTATAATCCGTACAAATTTGCACAGACTCCAACATAGCGAATGGTTCATTCGTTAACCAACTAACAAATGTGTTCTCAATCTCTATATGTAACATTCATTAATTTTGAAAACTGAAAATCCGACCCGTTTAAAATTTTCGGTTTTGTTTCTATTTTAATTTATATATTTTTATCATATTATTAATTATTCCCAATTTTCGTTTCATGTATTTTATGTGATCATTTTTATGCAATTATACTTTTCACCACCATTGTAGTATTACATACTAATTTAAAACATTCATAATCAAGGTCAAATATTCATGTACATGTCCCATGCAATTTACTGTAATTATTATTGAACTACTTCTAGTTTAATTACTATTATTATTATTATTATTATTATTATTATTATTATTATTATTATTATTATTATCATCATCATCATCATCATCTTTTCATATCATACTTAACTAATAAAAACTAATGAATGCTTTAATTCAATAAAATTCAATAAAATTCATTAAAGTTCATTAAAATAGTTAAACATTCTAAAAACCACATTAAACTATTTTTAATTTATGTTTTAATTATATTAAACAAGATTTAACTTCTTAAATTCTATAAAACATAACAACTTCAAAAATTCACTATAAAAGGAGTACTAATCGTTCATCTTTTTCACATCTCAATACATTCTTTTCTTAAGCTTAAGAGCACTAACAAGTAAGTTTTTACCATTTTATGCATTTTATAGATTTTGTTTTGATTTTACCTTGATTGTTCATACTTGTTCATAAGTTGTTCTTCATGATCATGTTACTTTTATCATAAATATCTTATATTTTGGTTTTAAGAATCATTATGATGATGCATATTCAAGATAAACACTTTGATTTTTCTAAATCTTGGATCAAACCTATTTATTTTGCAAGAACACGCATGAATATATATATATTTATCTAAATCTTATGATCCATTTATCATCATAAACTTATAAACTTTCTTTTAAATAAGATGATTTATAAAAGTTTCTTTTATTTAAATATATCTTATAACAGAAATAACATACTTCATATATTTAAATTAATCATTAAGTAAATTAATTATTGTTTATTTTATTTCAACTTAAACTAATATTTATATTTCTTTAAAAGAATTCATGCAAAACATTTAAGTTAATTAATTAGTAAATTAATTAATTATGTTACAAGAATAAAAAAAGCGATTTAGTCATAAATTCTTATTAATCTTGTTATTTAAGCTTATATTAATAACTTATAATTATTCATATACAAATCATTCTTCAACTAATAAAATCAAATGATTTATATAAGCTTTAATTCATTTTTGTTAAACTCATTTTAAATACGAAAAATCCCCAAGTCCCCATTTTCCATAAGTTAATGAATTATATGTTAAGATAATGCCATAAGCCTTAAAACAAAAGTATTTAACTTTTATAATCCCATTAGCTAGTTTGTGATTTTATATTTTCTTTAATTTATAGTTGTGAGGTTCGATCGTTTTAATTTCTTTAACGCGCTTTCGGTTGTTATTTCAAGTTTAGCCTCAATTTCAAGGTGAGTTTCTCACACCCCTTTATAACGCTTTTACATATTTTGGGTGTAACATATATATCGTATTCAAACCCGTTTGCTTATTATTTCTTATTACAAACTACAGTTCGTATCATGGACTTCTGTGTTTATTTGTTACTTACTCAAAGATTACGTGCATGGATTTCTTCGATAAGTATGATCATACGCCCCTCTTTGCACTCAGGACCGTGTTTCGAGTGGAAAAAGGACCCCGATCCGAGTAAGTTGGTGCGCAATCCCAACTGGAAAGGACCTTCAGTTATTCCTTACACTCGAGACCTTGATTCTATTGTAAAGAACCCTTATTTTCTTTACACAAGTTTTCATGGAATTGTATAGTTTTTATGCAGTATTTAAATTGTGTGAACTCACCAACTATTAAATTAGTTGACATTATATATATATATATATATATATATATATATATATATATATATATATATATATATATATATATATATTACAGGTACAATTATTAGAGGATGAAACGAATTAAGACACTAGACTTATGATATTTTAAATAAGTATTTGAAATGTTTCATTTCCTTGTAATTTCTTTATTTGCAACAATTTGTGTACTTGACGCCTTTAAATGAATTAATGATAACATTGTCACTTAATAGTGTCACATGTGTTTTGAGAAATCTGTACGTCACTCTCAGGCATTTCCGCTTAAGCCGAGGTGTTACATATGCTTATTATTTGGTTATTATTGATTTGTTTATGCCTCATGTACACAAATACTTTTATACTTTGCCTCATGTACACAGGCACCACACACAAGTGCAAGGCTTATGCCTAAAACAAAGATTTTTAAGCATTTTTTTTCATCAATCGATTTTCTTTTGGTTTTCCGATATTTATTCTTTTTAAAGATGATTCTACGTGGCGGGTATGTAGTAAATGGTAGGGGATCGTGCGTGTTTTCTGAACTCTTGACACCAAGGTTATTGAAACCTATGGATAAGAAATGCGTATAAATCCCAATCAAACGCGGGACCCGGTTGCTTACCTGGAGAGTTCGGAAAGGGTACGAAACTTATTAGGCCAAAACATACCACCCCAATGCCATATGAAACACAAGTTTAAATCTTTCAACGTGACCATGTCCTCTTTGTGAAAAGGAATATGATTGCACTCCTAAAGATGTCATACAAGTCATGGTGGTTCATGAGACGTGTGACTCCGACCCTCAATGTTTTACAATATGTTTTATCTGAAAGTCTTTCAAGTCGTAGTGATACACGAACACCCAGCTTTCAGTTCGATTTGATTACACATTTTGATTTTTTTGTTGAAACACAAGAACAATCGAGTTTCAACTTGTTTTCTTTATTTAAATATTCATTTTCTATTATGGTTTATAATTGAAAATTCGAAAAGTCATGGTCATAATTATCAAGTTTTTAATTTGAATATGTTATTATTATATTAATTTACTATTATGATTTAGAATTGAAAATTTGAAAGGTCATGTGATACATGAATAGTCGATTTTCAATTCGTTTTCTTTATTTGTATATATTCGTTTATTTTTATGGTTTGAATTGGTAATACAAGGAGTCATGGTGGTATATGAACGCACGATTGTTAATTCGATTTCATTACTGACATTAAGTTTGATATATTTTTCATTTTATTATTCAAAAATTTGTGAAATTATTATGGAAATGAGCATTCCAGTTTCAATTTCAAATTTTAATTCTAGTGATTTTATTTATTTACTTATTTTTATTTTAGATTTATATGGATTAATTCTGATGTTTCTTTTGGTTGTTAATACGAATTTTATATTTACGCCCCATGTCACGCAAATCATTCACGTTTCATAGCATGTCTTCTTGTTTTCCTCGACGTCACCCTCAAAACTTAACTCGCGAAGTAGCAACTCATATTATCGCACTATTGGCCACAGTGATCCCAACCATGACCCAAAACCCATCAAAACCCGTATTAACCATGACAGTAGATCCAATAACTATGACTGAACCGATCCAAAACCCAACACAACTATTTGACACTCAAAGGTATCGCACAAAAAGCTTGACACGGGGTAACACCCTTTGTATAACATGTGTAAATTCCACCATTCCATTACCATACAAATGTCATAATTTCAGCCATCACCTCTTACCCAAAACCAATACATACATCACCTATTCCCACAACATGTTACCTAGCCATTTATCTCAACTGTATGCCTTATGCTCGTACTTCAAGCATGCTATCAGTACAGTGACCCAAGTACCCCCGCAATACTCAAAAAGGCCTAACTTGTTTTCGTGATTCTTAAATCGCATCCTCTGACCATTTGGAGCTCACTCGTTGCCTTACATCCCTACTTAGCCTCCTCATACTCGTCAAACATACTTATTTCTATTACTTTTTCTAAAATCATGAACGTTTCTCCGCATTCAATATATATTTTTATGAACACTTTATACTTATGATTTCGAATCCCCAAATTATTTTAAAATGGTTAATTAACAAGTACTTAATCAAGTTGATATTATTCAAAAAAGACTTTAAATCAAACATATGGTTATTACTATCACTATAATTATTATTACTTTTATTATCATTATTATTATTTGTATCGCTATAATCATTATTATTTCATTACTACGATTATGGTCACTATTATTATTTTTACCACTATAACTATTATTATATATAATATTTTTCAAGGTTAAATGAAAACATTAAATAAAGTAAAATCGTTGTTTCAAACAAGTCCTAAACCCTTGAGGCTATTATATTATCATCATAACAGTTCTATCAAAACGAGTCATTTTTAATTGGCGAACCTCTTTAATGTTTTCATAGGACGCCACCATAATGGAAACCTTTATTTTACATTAAAAATTTCATAAATTGTCGCAACTTTAGCACAAGCTAAGAAGTTGTTTTATTATTATTATTATTAGTTTTTTGAAAAGTTATTATTATTAAAACATCGCATTTTTCTTCGATTGCCATAAACTTAGACAAATTCTAAATAGAGAGCATTTTCCTCTTCCCCTTCCTCAACGCCAATAAGTTAGTTGAGAAATCATGGCACCACCCTTACCATGACCTTCATACCTCAAACCTACCGTCAAGAAGACAAGTATCGCAAGTTTCGTCTTGCTTTATTTTTATTTTTATTATTATTATTTTCCTTTTTTATATATATATTTATATAAATATTACCCTATTTGAATATAACCAAAGCAATTTTATGTATCAAATCATTTCGAGGATTATTTATGTAGTTTATAAATGAGTTTAGCTATTTGTGATTGCCGAGTCATTTTCGTTGTCATTCATGGTTGCATTGCTGAATTATTTTTACTATTATCTCAATTTCGCGTTTTATGACCGGTTTCCAATAGACGTAACCGCTTAGCGGAAATTGAAATTTCAAACATTTTTAGGTACATGTTGAATTTATATTACTTTTACACGAATTGTTTTGATTATTTGTTTGGTTCTTTTTCCATCCAATGTTTCACCGAATTATCTTGATGTCTCATCAATCTGAGACCAATTATTTATTTTGATTTCGAAGTTTCAAGTATATACTTAGCTAATCTTGCTGTTATTCAAAATGGATCTTTTATGGTGAATTTTCATTCATTAAAAAAAGTTATAAATTAATGTTTTACGTTGTTTTGACTCCAAGAACTCAAACTATTTTGATATTTCAATATTAAAGTTTCATTTATCTAATTTAGGCCAATGCTTTTTCTATTTATGCCAATATTAAAGTTTCAAACTATTTTATTATAAAATTTTATCCAACAGGTAAATCGAAAACATGTACTAACAAACTCCCTTACATTAAAGTTTCATGTAGTTGACGCCTTTAAATGAATTAGTGATAACAATTACCAAAATGCTCTTACATTAATAATAAACCAATTACAATAAATATACAAAGACCGAGATGCCAAAACATGTACTACAAAATCCCCCTCGTCTCGAGTTCTTTGTCTCGATTACTTGAATCTCTTAGTCTTCCAATCAGCGTAACTTGACTCTCGATTACGTACCACACGCTGAAATTGCATAGCGAGATCGTAATCCTTCATCTCGGCTCACCTGATCTGATTATTGAACAACGCATCATTATCAGACTCAGATAAGTTAACCAATCATATTGGGTCGATCACTTGAATAAACTCCATATTCAAACAGATCCAAGCATGATAACGGCTTCACTAGTACGGTTCTCTTAGTACCACCGATTCAGTTTCTTGTAGAGACTTTGGGGGGAAGTCTTCACAGGAACTAGCATTAACATGCACGGTGGCTTTACTTTAAGTACAAGCTTCCTCCAACCAGTTCTCAGATCAATCTCATCGATATACATGCATCAATATGCCAACTGGCTTCCACCATGACTAACGAACGATCTATTCGCCAACGTATGCACATCCCATCTTGGTAAAGTAAGAACATCAGCAATATGTTGATAATATTGTACACCGTGTTCCCACTTTATAATACATACTTTAAGCTCAGAATCGTAAAGCCACGAGATGATAGCACCTTTAACTGTCTTTGAAGCTTTGAACGTAGCCATCTATTGAGCAGTGGCACGAGCTTTCGTCTGCTTGTCATCCTCCTGCTCTTCACACCTTAACACACCAATAAGCTTTGAGAAATGAGTTTTATTGTGTTCGAACATACCTTCAAATATACTATCCTTTGGATCCTTCTAACTCGATGCAAGTTCGCTTACTTTATCCTTCTTTTTCTGCTTCTCGAGAAGCTCTTAAGCTACTTTTACATGTTATGTTGTGAAGAATGGAACTCCTTCATTTGTATTCATACGTGTATACATATCAGGGTATTCCTCAGCTGTGACGTCTTCCACCTCAACCTCATCATAATTAAACGTCATATCCCTCTATGGAATACTCGTATCAAATCTCACCTCGTCATTATGAATCACCTCAACATCTTCCTCGTTCTCTACCTTATCTACTACCCATCGTTTAACCCAAGCAACAACACAATTTTGATATCTGGATAATAAATAATCAATGAACTCTCCTTCCTCGATCTCATCAGCGTTGACCATACTCATGACTACACCCCTCCTGTTATCCATTAATAAAACCCTATTGGCCTTTACAGACTCAATAGGCTGCACATTTATAGTGTCTTCATACACCATCAATTGCATGTCTGAACCCTCAACACCCGCATCAGTATAACTACCAGATGTACCGGTATTTGGTTGCTGCGCACTACCATCGGTTCCTGTATCAGAGTCTTTGTCATCATCATTTCCTTTCAGCTTCTTTAACTTATTTTCTTTGTAGGTTAGCTGAAGGATGATGTCATCTTGTTGCTTTATCTTCTCCCCACTGAGCAGTAACCAACGCCTGCAACTCACGATTTTCACGTTGGCAGTAGGAGATATGACTTACCATTTTTCTCTGGTCTAACCGCATCAGTTCTTGAAATTGGCGATCAGCGGCCATCTGGTTCTCCTGTAAATGTATCAAGTTCAACAACATGTTCATTTGCTGTTGAACATGCATAGTATGAAAGGACGGAGGAACCAATTGCATCGGACCTTAAGGATGGTTGAATGGCATATACGAAAAGTCCATTGGTTGCATAGCCATCGGCATCGGCGTAGGACTTGTAGCTGAAGTATTAATCTGACGTGTCGGTATCAGAGATATCATCGGTTGAGAAATTGATGCGAACCTTGGATCAGACGATACCGTCGTCGTTAATGTAACAACTGGGTTACTAAAGGGACTAGTAAGCACCGGTGCTTGTTATGCTGCAGTAGAACATGGAACAAAATCTCCAATTTCTACACCACCACCCCTACGAGTTCTCTTCTTAGCTGGCTTATCAAACATCTTTACTTTACCCTTACGTTTGTGTAAGGCAACATCAGCAGGAGCTGCTTCACCACCATCACCACCATTACCACCTGGTCCACCTTCACGTTCCGAATCTGAATCATCGTAAATCCAACGATCATCAGGGGGACATGCATAATCAAGTCTAATGATGTGACTTATAAATCTCTCAAACTTTGGCCTGTTCTCCGGTGCATGATTACGATACGTCCTCAAACGTTTCATAGTCTCCTAAGACATATGTTCCAAAACCATAATGTCGTCCATCAGCTCCAGATCACCTACCAAATTGGGTTCATAGTGATCTATAATCAACTGCAAGAACCTTGGATACATAAGGAACTTGTTATTGCGATGACGGGTAGTACAATTCTCCTTTAAGTGGTAAAATACGAGCTCAGAGAAATTAAATGGCTTGTTGAGTACTAAAGCCACAAATGCGGATTGAAGCATGATCCGGCTGATAGAGATAGTCCTTGTTGTACTGTGACTTGTCCAACTCACCCTTATACTTCAATCTCTTGAATACGCCCTTAATCAGCTTCTTATCGAACTCACAATAGTTATCTACAGTATCGGGAAACTGTAGTACCTTGCGTATCACATTCGCATCGACAATGATCTTCTTGTCCTGGATTTCATCAGCAGAAATGGCGTAATGGATCCTCGAGCATCTCAGAAATGTGATCATATCGCCAAACATCGCTCTTCCAAAGAAGTCGTCAACTAAGAAAGCTCAAATGTTATGCTTCTAGTCGTAAGGCAGTTCAGCAACTTGAACCTCCTCAGGAGCTTGTTGAGGTTCATTTTGTACTTGGTCTACTGGTTTCTCTTGAGCTGGAGCATTAGCATGTTGTTCGTCAGCCATTTTTGTAAAACCCAAGCATTAGAATCCATAGCACTACAATTAAATCATAACTTTTCACTAACACTTAGTGAAAAATATATTATGTTTAGAATTTATAAGCCACATTCGCTATACACTCGTTATGTTGTTATTAACGAATGAACCCATTTGTTATGTGCAATATTTAACGAATGAGCTCATTCGTTAAGTTTAACGAATGATCCCATTCGTCATGAATATATATGAATGAACTCATTCGTCATAAAAATATACGAATGAACTCATTCGCCATGAATGTACACTAATGATCTCATTCGTCCTCAACCTTCACGAATGGTAACACTATTCGTTATACATATAAAATATGAATATACGAATATGTTATTTTACCTCATAATGTCAAAGTTAAAATCAGGAAGAACATAAACATTCCACCCACATGCAATTTGAAAATTCAATTAAGCACAAAACATCATGTTAAACCATAAAAGTTATACAATTATAATTGAAATCACATCGATAATAAACCCTATTGACCTAATTGATACATTGAATCAATTAAACATTTAATTAGTCATTTTTAGATCTGTTTATTGTATCGATCTTATTACCCTATCAAAACTGGTTCAAATTTGATGATTCATACATCCCTGGACTCATTATTACCTTATTAACAATAATCGATCAATCAAAACTCGAATTGTGGATGTTTGTGATTTTAGAAAATTTGAGAAAGATTTCTCTCTGTTTTCACTCTTTTCTAGGTATTCAGATCTTAACGAATGAGGTCCATTCATTTGATCTCACCTTTTATACGTTACACTTTGCACACATACCTAGGTGCACGAATAAGTCAATTTGTTACATTTAAGCAAACGAATGAGCACCCATTCGTTAGTTAGTTCGTTAAGAAACCTTAACGAATCAACTCATACGTTAAAAACTAACGAATAACCATTTATTCGTTATCCATAAGGAATGATTGATAGAACATTTGTTTTAGAGCAACGGAAGCGAATGTATAAATAAAGAATGTATCCCATTTGTTATCAATAGTTCAACGAATGGCCATCATTCATTGTTTACTTTTAACAATTGTGTTCCCATTCGTTACAACAGTGTAACAAATGTGAGGTTTTAAATAAAAATGGAGAATTACCATTTTAACCCATTTAAATAATCATCAAAACACTTGTTTTGATAAAAATTACGTTAAAAATTTTAGCTCAAAAGGTAAAAACCTTAATTTAACACGCTTTACATTAAAACACATAACTTAAAACACGTGGGAAAATATTTTTGATTTTTCTTTTCAAATCTTTATCCATATAGCTCGGTAATCGAAAATAAAGTAGAAATAAAATCTTTTTGAATTTTTGAATATTTTTGAATTAAAGAACAAAAACAAACATTAAAGCTAAAACATAAATATATTGTAATCTACTAAAGCAGTACATATTTTTGTGAGTTGAGCAGAGAATCATATTGATCAAGAAATCTTCCATAACAGGTTTATTTTTCGGCTTTATTATGACTGGCGTTAAGTCGGTCATTGATATTGTTATCCACTTACATTTTATAACAAATTTTTCAAGTATTTGTGTGATATGTTTAATTTTCAAATAGGGCACAAGATATCAAAAACTATCAGCCTCTAATCTTAGTTCGACTGAATTTGATTTTTACCATGTCACCCCAATTTGACTTAAACCGTTAACCTTTTGATCAAAATATAAGATTTATAGTATTTAGCAATCTTAGCAAATAATCCCCACAACAAGGTGTACCCCAGTTATCAAGCAGTACCCCAAGTTTCCTTTACCATGAATAAGTATGCACGATTTCATCTGTATTTCTTTCAGACATTGTATCCCCACGGGGTTCCGTTTCTTATTGGTATTAAGAAATACACAAGGGATGAACAGTGTATGACTAACAACGTGTTTGATTAAGTCGGTAGTAACTCTGTACAAAGTACATCAGTGATCAAGTTTATTGACTTATAAAGGGTTCGCTCTTAAAGTATTTTAATATTCACATTTGTGAATACCCAGATGATAAACCGCATAGAGACTCATAGTGTCTAGAAACTTGAAGCATCCTATCAATACAATATTTGAGGCCAGAAGACCAAACACCGTTGAAGTGTTAACCATTAACTTGACGTTTTTATTTTGAAATTTTTGATTTTGGTGATCAAACAGACTAAGGGCTTGAGTATGACATGCTATTACGTTTCTACCTTGACTACCAAGACTTTTGTAAAAGACTAACATCTCTTTCAATTTGGCAATTTTTATATTTATATCACATACTTTACCCTACTTGTTTGTTTAAGACCTACCAATGCACCAATGAAATTAAGCACACAGTCTTTTATGCCTATTTTTATACTAAAATTTAGAATAAATTGACCAATGTATGATGTGCGAAAAGCTATATATAAATATTAATAACTAATTCTCGCAATTCAACACTAAGTCTTAAATTTATAAAACCAAACAATCCTAACTAAACTTCACACAAACGGCAAGTGTACCCGTCGCGTAGCAGCACAGTCTAATGGAAGTCCGGATGTCGAACACAAAGACACGTGAGAACGGCTCAGATAATTAACCCTAATCTAAGTCCTGCCTAAATAATATATTTATTTGTCTTAATTATTTAAACTAACTAAACTTAACTAACTTAACTTAGCTAACGGTGAAACTTAGCGGAACTAACGATAATAAGAAAATGAATCACCTAGGTAAGATGACTTAACGGGTATAGGATGGATCAGATGCTAACAAGTGTTTGAAACCGGCTTCTAAAGATGAACTAAGATAGATGCAATCAAAGCAACTGGGTCCCCACGGTCAGTTTTACCAGAAAACCCTAACAACGTCTACTTAGCTTTTAATTCACGGTTGTTCATTTACGTACCCTAATGATTTATTACCTGGTCCGTGTCAAAATCACAATCCTCACTAAGGCTCTAGCTAATTACAAACCTAGGAAGAGAAGGGTAATTAAATAATAAGGATAATATAACTCAACTTACAAACTAACCTAGTCGATAGCTAGAAAACCGCACGTGGTCTCGCAACGGGTAACTAAATCAACTAAAGCAGAGAGATAAGCTAACCCCTAAGGTTTTGGTCCAACTCAAAGAGGATGATCCTACTGACCTAAATGATTCAAGAAACATAAATCCTAATGGCACGCGTCTACCACAATCAATCAACACACTCAGTATTAACCGAACTAGCAATTAACGACTACACGAAACAAATTCATGCAATAATCAACTACTCGGGGCTCAAGCAACCTAAAATACATCTAATGGAAGCAAGGTTCATGGAATAATATCACAAATTATGAACTTTACAATAACTAAACAATCAAACACGAAATTAGCACCCGAAAAGTGATAAATCAACCGTTAAACATCAAACCTAGGTGATTCAAACAAGTTTAGCCAAGCATACTGAATGAACAGCAGATAAAATAGATAAATATGATAAACATGTTCATTAGAATCTTATGACAATCGTTAAAATACTTAAAAACCGGGTGATGAAATAACGAACCGGCTCCTCCTCCTTGGAATTTCGTTTGGAACAGATCTTTTGGTGGCTGGAAGGGGTGGTCAATTCGTTTTTAGAGTTTAGGGTTATTAAATATATCATTAAACTTGATAAACAAGCCAAACTAGGTCCAAACAAGCCCATATAAGACAAAATAGTCATGTGGATGCATTTGGGCGGCCATGGAACACCCCTAGGGCCCCAAGCTACGTGACCATGAAGGGTCAGGTGGCCGCGCGGCGTGGCCATGCTCTTTGGGTCTTCGTTTATCGACTGCTGACTCGTTTAAACTTCGTTTGTGCGTACCGTACCGGCTTCATCCGATCTCCGTTTTAGCTGATTCTTTTTTCATTTGACTCGTTTTCTCTCTCTCTCTCTCTCTTCAACATGGGACCGGCTTCATCCGATCTCCGTTTTAGTTGATTCTTTATTCATTTAACTCGTTTTCTCTCTCTCTCTCTCTCTCTTCAACATGGGACTTATCACATACACAAACATGTAATTTCATGCAAGAATAACAAAATAATCGTTAACGTTTAAGCACAAAATAACATAAAAACTATTAGGAAAACATGTGTGTTTTACACCACATCAATGTACTATCATATTCTCTTTGTTGCTTCAAAGCTCATTTTGAGGAGAACAACTTTTAATGCTTGTTAGTATATGTTTTGGCGTCTCTGTCTTTGTATAGCTATTGTAATTGGTTTATTATTTATGTAAGGGCATTTTGGTAATTGTTTTTAAGTGATATTCGTTAATGTAAGGGTCATTCTTTATGTTATGTATAATGAATGAGCCAATTCGCAGCGTTATCATGCCATTCGTTAAGTCTGTTTAACGAATAAGGGTTAACGAATGAGTCATTCGTTGTACCTTAATATATTGATATTGATTGAAGACGAATGTATCCTATTCGTTATGTGATGTATAACAAATAGGGTCGTCTTCAATAAATACTTGTACCCTGTTATCATATTTATCTAAGTGTGTTATTATTATTGAATCCTCTTGTTACGCTGCCCAAAATTACACTCACACACACTCCTTAAAATAATTCATTCACAATATCATCACCGGAGCATATCAAGAACTAGATCTGTTATGTATACGTATTGATTATCATAGCAATCATACGGAAGTGGTTTCTCAAGTGGTATCAGAGCCACTGTTTGATTGTTCAGGCGATTTATAGATGAATTAAAATCAGTTGATTGTTATTTGATTGATAATTGTATTAAATTGGATTCTGAAACTGTACGACTTAAGTTTGATCAATTACTCACTGATTAGGTGTTAATTGATATCAAAATGAGTTTAAATCAGTTCGTAATCAGATCCAGTAGTTTCAGTTGTGTTTAATTGTATTCGTTTTGATTAATTTATCAGAATTGATAATTTGATAGTGTTTGGCGGGAACATAGTTATACGTACTTGATTTTGTGTGATTTTGGAATGGTTTGGATTGGAATTGGATGTTTGGATTGGCTTGGGAAGGTTCAGATTGTTGTGACGAGTAGTTTGGTATGTTATACGTTGATTTTTGTTAAGATTTGGATGAGTAATCCAAGTTTGAGTGTGGTTTGAATATGTGTTTGAATATGGAAATCTGTTGAATGTTTGAAGTTTTAAATGCTCATTCGTTACAGATGAATACTCATTTGTTACTTGTAACTGACCATTCACATGAACATTGAAAATCGTTTTTGCCACGTGTCATTCTGTTACAACTTATCATTCTCTACATTTGTTCATTCGTCACATTTACAGTTGCACATTCATGATCAAACCTCATTCTTGCTACCATTCGTTTGTTCATTCGTGATATCATTCATTTGTTCATTCGTGATATCATTCGTATGGTCATTCGTATTGCCATTTGTTACTTGATCATTTGTTACTTGGTCATTCGTTTGAACAATAGCCTATTCGTGATACATACTAAACCATTCGTTACCAAATCATAATCCATTTGTTACCTAAAACCATTTTCCATTTGGTACCCATTCTTTACCAAAAAACAGAACTTTATTCGTTAAAGTAATTGCACATCCATTACTAAGTTTTCAAGTTTAAACCATAACTATCATTACTTGACAATTTCTACCCATAACTTTTCAAGCTTGATTGTTTAAACCCATATTTTCTGATAATGGCTAACTTCTACGCGTTAGCTTCTCAGAATATGATTATCCAACATATGCTTCATCTGGATGCTGAAATTGGACCCCACTCAAAGTGTCCAAGCTTATGAAATTAAGTGATTTTGCCAAATGGGAACCAAGATTTTGGGCTCATTTAGGATCCGTGCATCCTGATTATTCTCGAAGTCTTGATAACATTTATAGTCCTCCTATGATTGGTGATCCAAGTACCACGTATGAAGAAAAACCATTTGACACTTATTCTCAAGATGAGAAGAAAGCCTTGGAAATTGAGACTAAAGCTTATTCGACATTGACCATGGCATTACCTGACAATATTTTCCATTAAGTTGGAAGCATAAATATCTGTGCTTCTCTTTTCCAACATCTAAGAATGAGAAATATGGGTAAACTTTGGAAAGCAAAAAGGTAATGTTGAAGTTTCAGTATCGAAATTTTTGTTTATTGAAAGGCGATAGCGTAGAAGAAATGCTGACAAGATTCAACCATCTCATTTCCAGTATGAAAAAATTAAAGATGGAACCTACTCAATTTGACCAAATTGATACGGTTAAGAATTCATCATCAAATTTATATTCCACTTTTCTCCTGGTATTAAAAGAAAACAGTTTCCTCAAGAATGACGATCTGAATGCACTGAAGTTCATGCAGAAGATTGAGGAGATGGAATATGATTTAAGATGTTAGAATTCTTCAAAGGGAAATCAAGATCCTACATTATGTGGTGGTTCCTTACCAATGAGTAGCAGTTCGGTTACTATTTCTCCTTTCTATTCTCAGAATCAAGAAGTTCCTCTAGTTGTCAATGAGTCTGCGCCCAATGTTTCCTTTATGGCATCAGGTTCCAACAATACTGGCGGATCAAGCACTTAATTTGCTAGTGCTGTTAATTCTTCTACAGCTCAACCACCGAATGTTAACATGAAGGAAGCAGAACACCACTTTTATTTCTTAAGTGCATTTATGCATTCATACGAGCAATTGGTGGGGGGGTAAAATTGCCACAAGTGAGTTAAATTTGGATAAGATTCATTAATAACCAATAATAAAAGTTTGCCACAAGTGAGTTAAATTTGGATAAGATTCATGAAAGTTTAGCTAATAATAAACATAATGTTGATCATCAAAGTAATAGATACAAACATGATCAAATTGAAACAATCTAACCAATTTGGATGACTAATCTTTGATGCTAAGACTTTTTCCAATAGCTTAATCTCCTTAATCTTCAAGGGTTGGATGTATGAGATTAATTCCCTTATTAATGGTGGTGAAAAGAGGTGGTTGAAGTGGAGTAACTGAGGTTGAAAGGTTTATTGAATGAAGGAGATGAGCATTCATTTATAGACTGTCTAGGTGCCCTTGTCACAACCATGTTGAGCATAACATGA
Source organism: Bidens hawaiensis (assembly GCF_021521415.1). Taxonomy (NCBI): domain Eukaryota; kingdom Viridiplantae; phylum Streptophyta; class Magnoliopsida; order Asterales; family Asteraceae; genus Bidens; species Bidens hawaiensis. The sequence continues at coordinate 539,242 of NW_027491630.1, read as the reverse complement.
CCATGGTGACTTTGTCATGCTGCACAAACTGCTTCATCATTAGTTCGTTCAGCATGGGTTAACACGTCCGTGTTAAGCAAGGCACAGCCGTGTTGAGTCCACAACAGTCCAAATCTCATCAAGTTTTGTCCTTTTCTCTTGTACTGAAGGCACGACCGTGTTTTGTTTCAGAACATTCTATTTTGTCTTGTCATCTTATTCTTGATAACACGGGTGTGTCTAGGTTAACATGGCCATGTTTTGGCTTCCTATTTTTGTCTTTACTTTGTACGCTCTAGGCACGGCCATGTCTTGATTGACCATAGGGGTTGTTGAGTCTGTTTTCACCATTTATCTCCGGTTTTCTTCACATATCAGCTCGTTTAATTCCTCAGAGCTATATTTATCTATAGATAGAAATTATAGACATTTGTGGTTATTTATTCTAATAAATATGCTGATATTACACTTATTTGGAGATATTTAAGTGCTGAAAAGATGTATAAATTCTTATACTTCAAATCTCCCCACATTTGAACCTTGTTTGTCCTCAAGCAAGCTTTGGACAAATTTTTTGAACAACATGTAAGCCAAAGCTAAACATCCCAAGAAATTTCAGAAATTCCCGATGATTCGTAAGAGCAAAACATGTTAGTATATGTGGTGATAATTTTAAAACTATGGTTTGCTTTTATGAGCTTCATTTTATGGAAAACACACTCTTAGCCAAGATACGACTTACAGAATATTTACTTGTCGAGAGATCAATTCTCCACCCAGTTAGTGAAGTACTGCATAGGTCAAAAAATATTATATTTCAAAAGGTTTCGGTATGTGAGTGATAAGTTTTGTCGGGTATTTTGCAAAGGTATTTGGAGTGGTATGACTAATTGAGCTTCTTCTTTAAAGTTGTCTTGTATTCTTTGTTTTTGTTCCATTCTTCGTCTTAAACTCTGGTGAATCAGCAATTTTGTTTTTACAATCATAATGACTCTTTTAAGGTGAGATCTTCAAGACTGGTTTTATCCAAGATGTGGATTAGTTCTTTTTAAACCCTGCTCTAAACATAACTTCCCATTCTATTGGATTGTTTGGCTAAGCCTAATAGTCCACCCTCATTATTTCGCTATATTCATATTGGGATTGGGTTGACTTACTATACATATTTCTTCGTGAGACCAGTTTTCGCAGCCCAAGCATCGTTCATATCTTTTTTCTTGTCTTTTCATTGCGCTTTTGAAAATCCCATAAAATGGTGGCCTTTGTTCCTCTTGACGCCACTTTGACCTCACCTCGTTCTAAAGAGAAAAAATATTCTCTCCCTAAGTTCTGGAGGCAACCTAGGTTTTGCAAATTGTAGGAAACATAGTAGATTGAAATCGAAAGAATGCATCCTATTCTTTAGGGTCTGCTAGTAAAAGACCACTGCTGAATTCTACCGGTAAAAGGGTAATTTGGTAGTATAGGTTTTTTTGGTAGTTTTGGTGATGGGTAAAGGTTTATGTGGTTGTTTGCGGTTCTGAAAATATATTACCTTACTTTTTATGCGACAATTCGTCTGATCTAGAATAGAATTCTCAAGACAATTTCTAATATGCAAGAAGTACCCGACTCACTCAAAAGTATCCAATATATGAGTATTTTTTTGAATATATGAATGAAGGCTTAATTCTCACAAACGAAAGGATTAGGTGAAAACACCACATTTTTCATAAAATTAATCTCCATACTACAAACCATATTTTAGTATTTTTTTCACTTTTTTGGAGTAGATTAATCTTGCTCAAATGTTTCTTGTTATTTCTTAGTTACTCGATTTGTCAAAAATATTTAAAAATCTAAAGGTTTTATTGCTGAAAAAAACGTATTTGTGATAAAATTTGCTCATAAATTTCACTTTTAGATTTGGTTTGGCCAAGTTTAAACCCCCTCCCCGCACTTAAATCTCACATTGTCCTCAATATGAAAAGATTTAAAAATAAAATGTAAATGAAGCGAAAAAGGAATTTAAGTTCCCTACGAGTTGAGGCTAAATTTTTGCCATTGTTATCTCCTTGTAAGCTATTTGGAAGTTTTAGTACTAAAATAAATCTTACATGCATAAAAAATCTACAAACACAACCACAACATATTGCACAAAATATAAAACATAGAATAAATATGGGTATATATTTACCCATACCGCCCTATAAATGAGCAGTATACATAAAGATAAATTGTCTTAAGCATCCACATAGAGAAAACAAAAATTAAAATTGTTTAACACAACCGTCAACATAAACAAGCATCATTGTAAGTCATCATAAGAAAACAACCATAAGGTCTCATGCGGGTGGGTCAGTGGTCAGAAGTGTCGGGTGTCCTAAGAACTCACACCATACCTACTGGTCCTCTGGGGCCATTTTATGTCCATCCGCTCCCTAAGGTATCTCACGCCTCCCTCAAGGCGGTCAAAGCAGGTGGTCATCAGATGGTGTAGGCCCGTAATCGTGTACGGGCTAGGCTGTGATGGACCTGGACCATAATCGGTACGTGGTGTGTCAGGGCGAAGACGTGTATTACGTACCTGAGCTATCAGTATATCATCATCCTCATCAATTGGGGGCCTCTGGATCCCAAATCCTGCCATGTGAATCCACCAAGCGATAATCCCAGTCGCTTGTACCCGTACTACCATCTCCATCGTCATGCAAATCTGTAAGTCACAAGGGACCGGATTTGGCTTTTCTGTCCCATGGAGATTCATACCATATGCCTGATACACCTTGACAATCCAGCCTCCCCGAACAACTTCATGTCCATGTTTTCCGCACACTTCTCCCACATCTTACACATAATATAGACAATGTTTCAATCACCCCTTGTTTTCATGTAGTTTATTGGCCAAAGATCCCTAAGATTAACCACCCATGTGCTCCCAATGAGGGGTGGCATGGTGTGGCCAAGGATACGGTGGATGTACCTAAACAATGGGTCTCTCAACTCAGTACTTTTCGAGATACGCAGGTTGTAATCTGCTTTTGGTTTACATGTCAACAACCTCCAAGCATGTATTCTCTCAGAATTATCTGCTATCCTTTGTCTTTCTCTCCCCTATTCTTTCGGGAAGGTATACCCCGATGTGAGCCATATATATGTTTTCGTCTCAGTGTGTGTATAAATTCCCAAACTTACTCCTAGATATATGAATGAGGTTTTGACCCATTGTCCTCCCAATATAAAAGTTACCATATTTTCATCAAAATAATCACCTTATACTGGCTTTTCCTTGAGTTTAAAAAAAGCCAAGAATTCCATGGTCAACTCTCGGTATGATTTCCTATTATTGGATATGAAACACATCCATGGGCACTTAACTGTTCCCTTAAACTCTCACGCTGATACAATTTCTTAAGCATGCTTTTACTTGTATAGTACAGAGGATCTTCCACTCTTGCCCTCATTAATTCTACATTTTCTCTTGCTTCCTTCGGGTCTGTTACCCGTAGACAACAAGTTTGAGTGGTCAACTTCTTCAAATTCATCATAATCATCATCATACCTAGCCATCCTAAGTGATAAGAATGAAAAACGAATCAAATTAGTTAAAATAAAAATGTTGGAAATCTGATCCAGAGACCAAGCACGACCAGTGTTTCGCACGAATTCAGGCGATTCTTTGGTTGACTTTCTTGGTTGACCACAACTTTTCGGGTTAGAACACGATCCGTGTTTCGCACGAATTCAGGGTTTTGAAGTCACGAACGTGCGTATCAACCGGGTTTATCAAACTTATCAAATAGTTTGGACTTGGGTCAGTTCATAGGGTGAAACCTGACCCGAACAAAAAATCAACCAAAGTGGACCAAAAACAGTGTCTAGACTTGTTTACATCCACTTTGCAAACTAAAACCCTTTTACAAACCATACAAACAAGCTTAGACAAGCTAATTAGTCCTAATCCAACCCGTATTTAGTGAGATTTGAACCTAGGGTTAGGATTATACCAGATTTGAGTGCGAAGTGGGTATAATCGAGTCCTAGAACAAGATTAAAACATGTAAATTGACATACTTCGACTATTAAAACAAGTAATCGGTGAAATGGAACACTCAAATTAGCACAAAATAACCTAGGGTTTGAGATGGTTGGATAAAAGTGAAAAATAGGGGGACAACCAAAATATTCTACTTGGTGAGCCCGACATGACCGTAGTCAGCAAGGAATTGCTGTGCTGACCCCGTCTGTTCTCGTTTTTCGTTTTTTAACTGTTTTTCAATCCCGCGACTTATTTAACGACTATTATGGACTGAAAAAGATAGGTATGTTAGTTTGAAAACATAGAGAATGAAATTTCTTTAATCAGGATACGAGTACACAAACGATAAAACGAAGGAAACGTCAAGTAATAATGATGACCTACTAGAGTCTTAAACCTAACGAAAACTACTTAAATAATCCCGGTCCTCCCCAAAACAAGGTCTGCATGTTTGCAAATCCTGTCATGAAGTTGGTTTAGGTAACCTTCTCGGCTTGGTTCCTGAGCGAGCTCGGCCGTAAGCTGCTTGAGGTTGTCTTCTAGCTTAGACATTCTATGGTATACATGATAGTGTTCAAAACATAGTGTTTCGACTTTGTCATGCAACTCTCGGTTCCTCTGTTCTGCCGCCATATTAATGCTTACTAGCTCCTCGACTCCCTCGCGCAAGCACATTAGCTCCCTAAATACATCAATAGGCACCTCTCCTTGTCTTCCATAACGTGGCCTTCATCCTCTCCTTTCCAAGGAAATTTTTTTTGTAGAGGATTTGTGAAAAGGGGTACGTCAAAATAACGGGAAGTGATAGCCATTTATTGACACGTAGGAGGGCAAAACGTGGTCGTGGTGACATAAACAAAGCCGTGTTATGTGAGTGTCATAAAAGTCTGTCCAAAATTTTGTACGATTATAGAAATGATGAATTATAACAAGATCAAGGTGACCACGGACCGTGTTTAGGAAAATACGACTGTGCCTTAACAGCGTTCAAAGATTTTTGAGTTTTCTCTCGTATCTAAGTCGTGGTTTTGGACGGTCAATTAAGTGTGTGAAAATCTAATCCCTAAAACACAAATAACTTTCATTCCATTAAAAGTCCTAAGATTACATTAATTTTTCTAAAAATACACATAATATAAAATCACATAAAAAACAATAAATAAAGAAAACAACAAAGAATCAGGTTAAGCCCGAATGGGCCTAACGACTAGTCCTCAGCACAATTCCTTGAAACTTCAACAAGCAAGTCTAGAAGAGGTTTGAGAAAGGGTCTCCAAAACCTCCTCCGGAGAGGTTCCAGAAAATGAATCACTCCCACTGCAAGGTGGTGGACGTGGTGGTGGGAAGAATTCTAGTCGGATTGACTAGAATTGAATTTGTTCGTTAATGTCATGGAGTTCAATCTTCATTTTCTCCACTGTTTCGATGAGAGCTAGGACTCGTTGTTTGTTTTGAACAAGTATGTCGGTTAGCTCTCTTGTCATTTCCTGGAGTTGCAGAATCATCTCCAGGTTCACATTTCTATTTTTAGGTGGAGTGGTGGCAGGGTTTCCGACATTAGATGGTTCCGTTGACATCTTTGGAGGCTTTTTAGTTTAACAAAATGTGGCTAGAAGGTTTGCATAACTCTCAAGGAGGTTTTACACATTTATAACCTGCCAGAACATCTCAGCACGAACGTGCTTTGTAAAAAACGGGCCATGTTGACAAGTTTTCTCTGAAGCTGGAAAGTCTTAGCCGGAAACAGTGCCACAAACAATCATTGCAAGAAAATTTTACTAGGCATGGCCGTGTTGAGTGGGCACGGTCTTGCCTTCCTATTTTTTTCTAAACTTATCCCTACAAAGCAAAATAAAACCTACCCTAAACATGCTAAATTTTTGCTGGAGTTGATAACTTGACTCATAGTTATGGCGGTTTAGTATATTTGATGGAGGTGAAGTACCTCCATCGTGGTTGCTATGGGTTCTGTTAAGTAAAGCTTAAGTTGGTGACCATTTACTTTAAAACTATACCCATCCTTGTGGACAAGTTCAATGGCTCCATAATAAAAAACTTCCTTAATTGTAAAAGGACCAGGCCATCTAGACTTCAACTTTCTAGGGAATAAACGATGGCGAGAGTTATAAAGGAGTACCTGGTCACCTGTTTTAAATTGTTTTTCAACTATTAGACGTGCGTCACAAACTCTTTCAATCCTTTCCTTTTAAATCCGGGAGTTATCATAAGCTCGCATCCACAGCTTGACTATCTCGTTTAGCTTCATGAATATGTTTTTTCCAGCGGATTACAGATCAATATTTGTGATTTTAAGTGCCCAATATGCTTTGTGTTCGAGCTCGAATGGAAGATACATGACTTTCCGTACACCAGTTTGAATGATGTTATGCCTATAGGAGTTTTGCACGCAGTACGGAAAGCCCACAAAACGTCGTCTAGGGGTTGAGATGGTTGGTTAAAAGTGAAAAATAGGGGTAAAACCAGAATGTTCTGCTTGGTGAGCCCGACATGACCGTATTCAGAAAGGCACTGCCGTGCTGACCCCGTCTGTTCTCGTTTTTCGTTTTTTAACTATTTTTCAATCCCGCGACTTATTTAACGACTATTATGGACTGAAAAACTTAGGTAAGTCAGTTTGAAAACATAGAGAATGAAATATTTTTAATCGAGATAGGAGTACACAAATGATAAAATGAAGGAAACGACGAGTACAAATGATGAAAATATAGAGTCTTAAACCTAACGAAAACTACTTAAATAATCTCGGTCCTCCCCAAAACAAGGTTTGCATGTTGGCAATTCCTGTCATGAAGTTGGTTTAAGTAGCCTTCTCGGCTTGGTTCCGGAGCGAGCTCGGCCGTAAGCTGCTCGCGGTTGTCTTCTATGTTAGACATTCTATGGTATACATGATAGTGTTCGAAACATAGTGTTTCGACTTTGTCATGCAGCTCTAGGTTCCTCTGTTCTGCTGCCATGTTAGTGCTTACTAGCTCCACGACTCCCTCACGTAAGCACATTAGCTCCCTAAATACATCAATAGGCACATCTCATTGTCTTCCATAACGTGGCCTCAATCCTCTCTTTTCCATGGAAAATGTTTGGTAGAGAATTTGTGAAAAGGGGTACATCAAAAGAATGGGAAGTGATAGCCATATATTGACACGTAGGAGGGCAAAACATGGCCGTGGTGACATAAACAAGGCCGTGTTATGTGAGTATCATAAATGTCAGTCCAAAATTTTGTACGATTATAGAGATAATGAATTATAACAATATCAAGGTGACCACGGACCGTGTTTAGGAAAATAAGACCGTGCCTTAACAGCGGCCACGATTTTTTTGAATTTTCTCTCGTATTTAAGTCGTGGTTATGGACGGTTGATTAAGTGTATGAAAATCTTATCCCTAAAACACAAATGACTTTCATTCCATTAAAAATCCCCAGATTACATTAATTTTCCTAAAAAAATACGTAAAATAAAATCATATAAAAATTAAAAAATAAAGAACACAACAAAGAATCAGGTTAAGCCCGAAGGGTTCTAACGACTAGTCCTCAGCACAATACCTTGAAACTTCAACAAGCAAGTTTAGATGAGTTTCGAGAAAGGGTCTCCAAAACCTCCTTCGGAGAGGTTCCCGAAAATGAATCACTCCCACCGAAAGGTGGTGGACGTGGTGGTGGGAAGAATCCTAGTCGGATTGACTGGAATTGAATTTGTTTTCTAAACTTATCCTACAAAGCAAAATAAAATCTAACCTAAACATGCTAAATTTTTACTGGAGTCGATAGCTTGACTCATAGTTATGGCGGTTTAGTTTATTTGATGGAGGTTTAGTACCTCCATCGTGGTTGCTACGGGTTCTCCTATGTAAAGCTTAAGTTGGTGACCATTTACTTTAAAACTATGCCCATCCTTGTGGACAAGTTCGATGGCTCCATAATAAAAAACTTCCTTAATTGTAAAAGGACCGGGCCACCTAGACTACAAATTTCTAGGGAATAAACGATGGCGAGAGTTATAAAGGAGTACCTGGTCGTCTGTTTTAAATTGTTTTTTAACATTTAGAAGTGCCTCATGAAGTCTTTTAATCCTTTCCTTGTAAATTTGGGGGTTATCATAAACTTGCATCCTCAGCTCGACTATCTCGTTTAGCATAATGAATATGTTTTTTCCAGCGGATTGCAGATCAATACTTGTGATTTTAAGTGCCCAATATGCATTGTGTTCAATCTCGAAAGGAAGATACATGACTTTCCGTACACCAGTTTGAATGATGTTGTGCCTATAAAAGTTTTGTACGCAGTACGAAAAGCCCACAAAACGTCGTCTATGGTTTGAGATGATTGGTTAAAAGTGAAAGATAGGTGTAAAACCAGAATGTTCTGCTTGGTTAGCCTGACATGACTGTAGTCAGCAAGGCACTGCCGTGCTGACCCGGTCTGTTCTTATTTTTCATTTTTTAACTGTTTTTTAATCCTGCGACTTATTTAACAACTATTATGGACTGAAAAACATAGGTATGTCAGTTTGAAAACATAGAGAATGAAATTTTTTTAATCGGGATACGAGTACACAGATGATAAAACGAAGGAAACGACGAGTACAAATGATGACAATCTAGAGTCTTAAACCTAACGAAAACTACTTAAATAAACCCGGTCCTCCCCAGAACAAGGTCTGCATGTTGGCAAATCCTGTCATGAAGTTGGTTAAAGTAGCCTTCTCGTCTTGGTTCCGGAGCGATCTCGGCCGTAAGTTGCTCGCGGTTGTCTTCTAGATTAGTCATTCTATGGTATACATGATAGTGTTCGAAACATAGTGTTTCGACTTTGTCATGCAGCTCTCGGTTCCGCTATTCTGCCGCCATGTTAATGCTTACTAGCTCCTCGACTCCCTTGCGTAAGCACATTAGCTCCTTAAATACATCAATAGGCAGCTCTCATTGTCTTCCATAACGTGGCCTCAATCCTCTCCTTTCCATGGAAAATTTTTGGTAGAGAATTTGTGAAAAGGGGTACGTCAAAAGAGTAGGATGTGATAGCCATATTTTGACACGTAGGAGGGAAAAACATGGCTGTGGTGACATAAACAAGGCCGTGTTATGTGAGTGTCATAAATGTCAGTACAAACTTTTGTAAGGTTATAGATGATGAATTATAACATGATCAAGGTGACCATGGACCGTGTTTAGGAAAATACGACTGTGCCTTAACACCGGCCACATTTTGTTGAATTTTCTCTCGAATCAAAGTCGTGGTTTTGGATGGTCGATTAAGTGCGTGAAAATCTTATCCCTAAAACACAAATAACTTTCATTACATCAAAAGTCCAAATATTTCATTAATTTTCCTAAAAAATACATAAAATAAAATCACATAAAAAACAAAAAATAAAGAAAACAACAAAGAATCAGGTTAAGCCCGAATGGTCCTAACGACTAGTCCTCAACACAATTCCTTGAAACTTCAACAAGCAAGTTTAGATGAGGTTTGAGAAAGGGTCACCAAAACCTCCTCCGGAGAGGTTCCCGAAAATGAATCACTCCCACTGAATGGTGGTGGACGTGGTGGTGGGAAGATTATTAGTTGGATTGACTGGAATTGAATTTGTTCGCTAATGTCATGGAGTTCAGTCTTCATTTCCTCCTCTGTTTCGATGAGATCTAGGACTCGTTGTTTGTTCTGAACAAGCATGTCAGTTAGCTCTCTTGTCATTTCCTGAAGTTGCAGAATCATCTCCAGGTTCACGCTTCTATTTTTAGGTGGAGTGGTGGCAGGGTATCCGACAGTAGATGGTTCCATTGACATCTTTGGAGGCTTTTTAGTTTAAAGAAATGTGGCTTGAAGTTTCGCAAAACACTAGGAGGTTTTACACATTTATAACCTGCCAGAACGTCTTAGCACGAACGTGCTTTCTAAAACACGGGCCATGTTGACAAGTTTTCTCTGAAACTGGATACACTTAGACGGAAACAGTGCCATAAAGAGTCATTGCAAGACAATTGTACTAGGCATGGCCGTGTTGAGTGGGAATGGTCGTGTCTTCCTAATTTTTTCTAAACTTGTCCCTACAAATCAAAATAAAATCTACCCTAAACATGCTAAATTATTGTTGGAGTCGATAGCTTGACTCATAGTTATAGCAGTTTAGTTTATTTGATGAAGGTTAAGTACCTCCATCGTTGTTTCTACGGGTTCTCCTAAGTAAAGCTTAAGTTGGTGACCATTTACTTTAAAACTATGCCCATCCTTGTGGACAAGTTCGATGGCTCCATAATAAAAAACTTCCTTAATTGTAAAAGGATCGTGCCATCTAGACTTCAACTTTCTAAGGAATAAACGATGGCGAGAGTGAGTACCTGGTCACCTGCTTTAAATTGTTTTTCAACTTTTAGACGTGCATCATGAAGTCTTTTAATCCTTTCCTAGTAAATCCGGTAGTTATCATAAGCTTGCATCCTCAGCTCGACTATCTCGTTTAGCTTCATGAATATGTTTTTCCCAGCGGATTGCAGATCAATATTTGTGATTTTAAGTGCCCAATATGATTTGTGTTCGAGCTCGAATGGAAGATGACATGACTTTCCGTACACCAGTTTGAATGATGTTGTGCCTACAGCAGTTTTGTACGCAGTACGGAAAGCCCACAAAACGTCGTCTAGGGTTTGAGATGGTTCATTAAAAGTGGAAAACATGGGTAAAACCAAAATATTCTGCTTGGTGAGCCCGACATGACCGTAGTCAGAAAGGCACTGCCGTGCTGACCCGGTCTGTTCTCGTTTTTCGTTTTTTAGCTGTTTTTAAATCCCGCGATTTATTTAACGACTATTATGGATTGAAAAAGTTATGTATGTCAATTTGAAAACATAGAGAATCAAATTTCTTTAATCGGGATATTAGTACACAAATGATAAAACGAAGGAAACGACGAGTACAAATGATGACAATCTAGAGCCTTAAACCTAACGAAAACTACTTAAATAATCCCGGTCCTCCCCAAAACAAGGTCCGCATGTTGGCAAATCCTGTCATGAAGTTGATTTAAGTAGCCTTCTCGGTTTGGTTCCGGAGTGAGCTCGGCCGTAAGCTGCTCGAGGTTGTCTTCTAGCTTAGACATTCTATGGTATGCATGATAGTGTTCGAAAATAGTATCTTGACTTTGTCTGCCGACATGTTAATGCTTACTAGCTCCTCGACTCCCTCGCGTAAGCATATTAGCTCCCTAAATACATCAATAGGAACCTCTCCTTGTCTTCCATAATGTGGCCTCCGTCCTCACCTTTCCAAGGAAATATTTTGGTAGAGAATTTGTGAAAAGGGGTACGTCAAAAGAATGGGAGGTGATAGCCATTTATTGACACGTAGGAGGACAAAAGATGGCTGTGGTGACAAAAACAAGGCCGTGTTATGTGATTGTCATAAATATCAGTCCAAAATTTTGTACGATTATAGAGATCATGAATTATAACATGATCAAGGTGACCACGGACCGTGTTTAGGAAAATACGACTGTGCCTTAACAGCGGCCACGATTTTTTTAAATTTTCTCTCGTATTTAAGTCGTGGTTATGGACGGTTGATTAAGTGTATGAGAATCTTATCCCTAAAACACAAATAACTTTCATTCCATTAAAAATCCCGAGATTACATTAATTTTCCTAAACAAATACGTAAAATAAAATCATATAAAAATTAAAAAATAAAGGACACAACAAAGAATCAGGTTAAGCCCGAATGGTCCAACGACTAGTCCTTAACAAAATTCCTTGAAACTTCAACAAGCAAGTTTAGAGGAGGTTCGAGAAAGGGTTACCAAAACCTCCTCCGGAGAGGTTCCCGAAAATGAATCACTCCCACTGAAAGGTGGTGGACGTGTTGGTGGGAAGAATCCTAGTCGGATTGACTGGAATTGAATTTGTTCGCTAATGTCATGGAGTTCAGTCTTCATTTCCTCCATTGTTTCGATGAGAGCTAGGACTCGTTGTTTGTTTTGAACAAGCATGTCGGTTACCTCTCTTGTCATTTCCTGAAGTTGTAGAATCATCTCCAGGTTCACGCTTCTATTTTTAGGTGGAGTGGTGGCAGGGTTTCCGACATTAGATGGTTCCATTGACATCTTTGGAGGCTTTTTAGTTTAAAGAAATGTGGCTAGAAGGTTTGCAAAACTCTCAAGGTGGTTTTACACATTTATAACCTGCCAGAACGTCTCAGCACGAACGTGCTTTGTAAAACACGGTCCATGTTGACAAGTTTTTCTCTGAAACTGGATAGTCTCAGCCGGAAACAGTGTCATAAGCAATCATTCCAAGAAAATTGTACTAGGCATGGCCGTATTGAGTGGGCACGGTCGTGTCTTCCTAATTTTTTCTAAACTTATCCCTACAAAGCAGAATAAAATCTAACCTAAACATGATAAAATGAAGGAAACGACATGTACAAATGATGACAATCTAGAGTCTTAAACCTAACGAAAAATACTTAAATAATCCCGGTCCTCCCCAAAACAAGGTTTGCATGTTGGCAAATCCTGTCATGAAGTTGGTTTAAGTAGCTTTCTCGGCTTGGTTCCGGAGCGAGCTCGGCCGTAAGCTGCTCGCGGTCGTCTTCTATCTTAGACATTCTATGGTATACATGATAGTGTTCGAAACATAGTGTTTTGACTTTGTCATACAGCTCTAGGTTCCTCTGTTCTACTGCCACGTTAGTGATTACTAGCTCCTCGACTCCCTCACGTAAGCACATTAGCTCCCTAAATACATCAATAGGCACCTCTCATTGTCTTCCATAACGTGGCCTCAATCCTCTCTTTTCCATGGAAAATGTTTGGTAGAGAATTTGTGAAAAGGGGTACGTCAAAAGAATGGGAAGTGATAGCCATATATTGACACGTAGGAGGGCAAAACATGGCCGTGGTGACATAAACAAGGCCGTGTTATGTGAGTATCATGAATGTCAGTCCAAAATTTTGTATGATTATAGAGATAATGAATTATAACAATATCAAGGTGACCACGGACCATGTTTAGGAAAATACGACTGTGCCTTAACAGCGGCCATGGTTTTTCGAATTTTCTCTCGTATCTAAGTCGTGGTTTTGGATGGTCGATTAAGTGTGTGAAAATCTTATCCCTAAAACAAAAATAACTTTCATTCTATTAAAAGTCCTAAGATTGCATTAATTTTCCTAAAAAAATACATAAAATAAAATCACATAAAAAACAAAAAATAAAGAAAACAACAAAGAATCAGGTTAAGCCCGAATGGTTCTAACGACTAGTCCTCGGCACAATACCTTGAAACTTCAACAAGCAAGTTTAGATGTGGTTCGAGAAAGGGTCTCCAAAACCTCCTCCAGAGAGGTTCCCGAAAATGAATCACTCCAACTGAAAGGTGGTGGACGTGGTGGTGGGAAGAATCCTAGTCGGATTGACTGGATTTGAATTTGTTAGCTAATGTCATGGAGTTTAGTCTTCATTTCCTCCACTGTTTCGATGAGAGCTAGGACTCTTTGTTTGTTTTGAACAAGCATGTCGGTTAGCTCTCTTGTCATTTCCTGAAGTTGCAGAATCATATCCAGGTTCACGCTTCTATTTTTAGTTGGAGTGGTGGCAGGGTTTCCGACATTAGATGGTTCCATTGACATCTTTGGAGGCTTTTTAGTTTAAAGAAATGTGGCTAGAAGGTTTGCAAAACTCTCAAGGTGGTTTTACACATTTATAACCTGCCAGAACGTCTCAGCACGAACGAGCTTTGTAAAACACGGGCAATGTTGACAAGTTTTCTTTGAAACTAGATAGTCTTAGCCGGAAACAGTTTCATAAACAATCATTGCAAGAAAATTGTACTAGGCATGGCCGTATTGAGTTGGCACGATTGTGTCTTCCTAATTTTTTCTAAACTTATCCCTACAAAGCAAAATAAAATCTAACCTAAACATGCTAAATTTTTACTGGAGTCGATAGCTTTACTCATAGTTATGGCGGTTTAGTTTATTTGATGGAGGTTAAGTACCTCCATCATGGTTGCTACGGGTTCTGTTAAGTAAAGCTTAAGTTGGTGACCATTTACTTTAAAACTATGCCCATCCTTGTGAACAAGTTCGATGGCTCCATAATAAAAAACTTCCTTAATTGTTAAAGGACCGGGCCATCTAGAATTCAACTTTCTAGGGAATAAACGATGGCGAGAGTTATAAAGTATTACATGGTCTCCTGTTTTAATTATTTTCAACTTTTAGACGTGCATCATGAAGTCTTTTAATCCTTTCCTTGTAAATCTGGGAGTTATCATAAGATTGCATCCTCAGCTCGACTATCTCGTTTAGCTTCATGAATATGTTTTTTCCAGCAGATTGCAGATCAATATTTGTAATTTTAAGTGCCCAATATGGTTTGTGTTCGAGCTCGAATGGAAGATGACATGAGTTTCCGTACACAATTTTGAATGATGTTGTGCCTATAGGAGTTTTGTACGCGGTACTGAAAGCCCACAAAACGTCATCTAATTTCTCCGACCAATCTCTATGATTATTATTGACAGTTTTCTACAGGATTCGTTTGAAACCTCAATTGGTGACTTCCACTTGGCAACTTGTTTTTCGGTGATAAGGTGTAGGGAGTCGATGATGAACCCCGTATCTGGCTAATACTTTATCCATTTGGGCATTACAGTAGTGTGTTCCTCGATCGCTTATAAGAGCTTTGGGAATACCAAAATGAGAAAATAATTTCTTCAAAAACTTGACTACCATCCTAGCATCGTTGGTGGGTAAAGCTTGGGGTCGACCCATTTTGAAACGTAATCTACTGCAACTAGGATGTAGTTATGACCGAATGACGTTGGAAATGGTCCTATAAAATCAACGCCTCAAACGCCAAATATTTCGCATACCTGGATTGGCCATTACAGCATTCATCTCGGATGAGATGTTGTTGTCACGTTTGCATTCATCACACGAGCGAACCATTTTGTTTGCTTCTCGGTAGATTGTAGGCCAATTTCGACGTCGAATACTTTCTTTTAAGTTGTCGATGCTCCATGATGACCTCCTGCTGGTCCCTCATGACATTGTTTCAGGATTTCACGTGCTACGTCTCCATACGCGCATCTTCGGATGACATTATCAGCTCCTATGCGGAATAAGTAGGTATCTTCACAAAAGTAGTACTTGATATCGGAAAAGAACTTCTTCCTTTGTTGTTATGTCATTTCCTTGTGAAAAATTCCACTAGCTTTGTAGTTTGCGATCTCTGAGAACCAAAGATGATTTCCTTCGCGGGTCTGAATATGCAAGGCACCACCGTGTCGAGTCCACAACAGTCCATATGTCATCCAGTTTTGTCCTTTTCTATTGTATTGAAGGCATGACCGTGTTTTGGGAAGGCATGTCCGTGTTTTGCTTTAGAACCTTCTATTTTGTCCTTTCTTCTTATTCTTGATAACATGGGTGTGTCTAAGCTAACATGGCTATGTTTTGTCTTCCTGATTTTTGTCTTTCCTTCGTACGCTGTAGGCATGGCCATGTCTTGATTCACCATGGGATGTGTTGAGTATGTTTTCACCATTTATCTCATTTTTGCTTCGCATATCAACTCGTTTTATTCCTCTGGGCTATATTTAACTATAGATAGAAATTATAGACATTAGTGGTTATTTATTCTAATATATGTGTTGATATTACGCTTATTTGGAGATATTTTAGTGTTGAAAAGATGTATAAATTATATATACCAAAGATCTTTGAACATATAACACTTCGTCTTCCAGATAAGCACGAACCACATCTTCAACTTGTACATCAACCAAGGGAGAGAAGGAATCAAATAGACCATCGTAATCGAACATCCAGCTAGGTCCCTTGCTAGTAGGAGGTGTGGTGTGTCGTTGACAATCTACATTGTACCATTATTCAACACACCCAGAATAAAAATTAAACACCTGTTTCTTAGGTGACACGTACCCAAGAAACTAACCTTCAATAGCCTTTTCCTTAAATTTTTCTGCTTCTTTCTTCAGCATTGTACAAGTACACCCGAAAGGTTCTAAGAATTGAAGATTCAGCTTACGATTATTCAACAATTCATAACTTGTCTTCTTGATCTTCTTGACCGTGAGAACCTGATTCAATGTATAACAAGCGGTGTTCATAGCCTCATTCCATAATTGAACATGAAGCTTATAATATTCTAACTTGGTTCTAGCTGTTTCAGTTATGGTCTGATTCTTCCTTTTAGCAACCCCGTTCTGCTGTGGCACATAGGGAGAACTATATTCATGGTGAATACCATGTTTAATACAGAAAAATTCATCATACTATTCTTAAATTCAGTACTATTATCACTTCAGATACGTCTCACTTTCAACTTCTAAAGTGAGTCGAGCTTGGTGATAAGATTTTGCATAAGAACGGTCGTCTGATCCTTTGTGCTCATAACTAACACCCATGAAAATCTTGAATAATCATATGTGATGACTAAACAATACAAATCTCCAGCAATACTTGCTCCATCATAGGATTAAATAAATCCATATGAAGGCATTCCAATGGATTATTGATGGAGTTGATATGCTTCAATGGATGTGACTTCTTCTTTTGTTTTCCTTTCTTGCACGAAACATAGTGATTGGTCATTTGAAAATTCTTCAATAAAACATCATCTAACATATCATTTACCATCAAATGATTCATCTTTAGAATGTGTATGTGACCCATCCTTTTGTATCAAAGAATCGTGTCCTTCTTGGTTAATGAAGATGTTGTTTTGGTTGCCATGTGAAGTACACAAATATCATTCATCGGGGTGATCGCATGACAACCATTTCTTCATGAATGACAAAACCTGGTTTCAGAATCACACATTCTTTGTAAGTGAACAAGTTTATATACTTTTTATCACAAATCTGTGGAATGCTCAAGATATTATGATTAACCTTGTCACAGCAGTTCACCTTCTCGAATGTGATTCTTCTGTTTGAAACCTCACCTTCTTTAGTAATCAAACCACCTTGATTACCAACAAATTCAACATAACCCCCTTGAAAATCTTTTATGTTTGTGAGGAGATTAATTTGCCTATTATTTGATGAGAACATCCACTATCCATTATCCTTTTATCTCATGAAATAATCTTGGATGAACTCTACACATACAAGTAAAATATTAGTTTAAAGAGGTAACTGAAGCCTTAGCCTTGGGTTGCACCTCTTGTTTCTTTTAGCATAACATAAATTTTGGTTTCCATGTTGGAAGAATATCAACAGGAACCTTGAGACCTTCAGACTGTTTTTTCACATGTGTTGATGCAATTTCTGAAATTTGCTTTAGATCAAAGTTGCCTTCGACCTCTTAGTCAATTTATGCTCAACAGAAATTACATCAGTGTTTACATTTTTACAAATTGGTTTAACTAGCTCAACATGTTTGACCTCAACCTTCTTTTTCTCATTATTAACCCTAACCACTTTCCTAGGGTTAATCTCATTTAACACTATTTGATTGTCATCAACCTTGATTTGTGGAAGCTGCCTTTTCAATATACTTTTAATCATAGGATCACGGTCCTTGATTAAAGGTTTCTCACAAAGTCTAACCCAATATTCACATAATTTTGCAACATGACCTCGTTAACCATAGAAAAAACAAGTTATCCTATCCACAAACGCTTGTGGTGAATGATATCCATCACATGAATCACCAGGTTGAAAAGTTACAACCTTCACATTAGTGTTTCCGATCTTGTTTACACATTTATTTTTCTAATAATATAAGTTAGAACCAATTTTAACAAATCCTAAACCAGTTTTACCGCCTTTTTGATGATTGTTGTTAACTTCAATAATTTCATTGAGTAGAAATTATGAATTTCTAAAGTTACTCAATTTATTCTTTAACTCTATTACCTCATTTTCAAGCTCAGTAATTTTGGTTCTAAGTTTCAAAATCTCTTGAAACTGATGATTTACAATACACTGTTAAGTTGTAGTGTATTATGCTTTCAAATCATGAATACTCTCGGATAGAGAAATAATTTTATGTTTATAATCTTGATCACTTTCGACCATTATCCGATAGTTATCACAAATGATAGCAAGATCTGTTATTAATTTCTCATTGCGTTGACATATCATTTCAAGCTTAGAATTGGATTCAACACAATGAGAACATTCAAATTTCTAAGACTCATCAATAACTGATGAACTTAGATTCTTAGATTCAGAAGAAACAGATTTAGAAGAGTCATAACTATTTTTGTCATGCAAGCAAATGTTTCCTTCCAATCAAAACTTGACATATATGAATCAGTCTAAAACACGTCACTTTCCTCAACAAACTTCTCAACATTATTCCCCATAGTCGCATCACATTGAATAATCACAACCATGTTAGCTTGATGTGATTCACTTGACACATCCCCCAACAATCTCCTAGACCAATCCATTCCCTCTTGTACAATCATGGATTTTGACTCACTTTCTTTGTTTGTTCTACAACCTTTGGTTTCTTCTTTGAATCACTAATATTATACTACATGATGGAGTTTCTATATTGACTCTTGTGACTAGGAGAATATTTTTTTTCTAGCTTTATCACACTCGTTTGCGAAATGGCCAAACTCTTGACAACTATAGCATTTAACCTTCAACTTATCAAACCTAATTCTTTTGCTCATGGGGGTAAGTCATCCCTAGTTCTCTCCATGTACTTCTTGATCTTCTTGACTATCATAGCCATTTTCCATTTCAGGTCCATGGCTCCATATCATCAAGGTTTATTTGGTCATAGTCTTTATCAGTCATGTCGCAAGTTGCAACTTTGCTCCCCACCAATTATTCATGCGAAGACATAAAATCCCATATGAAAGCAAAATATTGTTATGCTTCCTTCATGTTTGCATTAGGTGGATTAAGAGGGGGAACTAAACTAGCACCAGCACCAACACTAGATGGGCTTGAAAACATTTGAGGTTTAGGAACAACCTTTTGAGGAGGAATCCCATGACTTGCTTGTGTATAAAAGCTAAGATCGGAGTAGGACTTTTGTTGACAGGAAGTGCTACACCATATAGAGTGGGATCTTGATTAGCTTTGGATGAGCTTTGACATTTCAAATCATACTCCTGTTTCTCTTTTTCTACAAAATCCATATTAGTTCACCCTGGAGTTTTGAAATAACCATTCTCTGTCAGCACCAGAATAAGTATGAGCTTGGTTGAGTAGTCTTTACAAAATAAATTCTATCTTCTTCTTCCAAATGTAGCCTAAATCTGTTTATCTCAGCCATCAAGTGACAAATCTTGTTAACAACTCTCCAACTGTCTCTTGAGGCATGAGAATGAAATTCTTGAACTAAAACTTCAACATTTTTTTTCTGCTTTCCTGAGTATAACACCATACTTCAAGCTTTTAAAGAAGCATAGAATGGTGTAGCCTGTTTTATATGGCTATATTAATGGATAATATGTTCTGGTAAAGCCACTGTCAATGTGGCAAATGTCTTCACTTCATTATCACAGGCTTTCAATTCAACAGCCGTCATTTGAGAAGTAGGGTTTTCCATTTAACTAGAACCAGGAGAATCAATAAGCAACCTCACATATGTTTGCTCTAGATTTTGCAGAAAATCCTCCAAAATGAGATCTAAATCTCAAATCCCATCTCGGAAAATCCTCAACACTGTTAAGATTCGTAATTTTGGCATGAAAACCAATATTCGTGTCATATTTTAGCATCGTTTGCATGATTGTAATCTGAGAAGCTAAAGCGTAATAATTTTTCATTTTGATCAGTTTAGGTTCAACTTGTCAAAATATGAAATTGAATATTCTTGAAACTGTGATACGAATGAGAAGAATGTGAATAATGAAGAATGAGACTTTATTTAACGAATGAGAAATTTGAATGATGACGAATGGTATAGCGAATGTGAACAGTAAGTGACGAATGTAAGGAATGATTAGAGGTGAACAGTAGCACGAATGAGGTATGGAGAATGAGACTAATTGACGAATGAAGGAACAATAGAGCGAATGAATGAATTAAATTGCGAAGGGTTGTTACAACGGCTATAATAAACTCTCAACCGCCTAGAAAATGAAATTAACTCGGATATCGTATGAGCTCATCAATAGTCAAGAAATTAACGAATGTGCTTATCATCTTCAAACACAAACCCATATTCAATTGCGAATCCAAAACTTAACCAAATCAATTCAATTTACCACCACACCACTTGTAAACACAATCAAAACCAATCTGATCACAATCCAAAGCCAATCCAATACCAATTACAACTCAAATTGGTCAGAAACTCAAATCGATTTTGACTAATTAAAGTCAAAATCAAACGTTCAAAAATTGTAACTTCCCGCTCAATCCAGTTCCATCAAAATTGAAAAATGAAGCCAATTAAACTAGTCCAGACATTAATCTAATCAATTTAAACAGTCCTTGATTCAATTTAACATCAATTATTAAGTTAATTTGGGATAATTGATTAATTATCAATTCGTTTAAGTCCATAACCAATTATGTACAATTCGTTAATCAATTAGGTCTCAAAACGCATTCAACTGTTCTAATCTCAGTACAAGACGATCAATCAGATAGCCAAATACTCTAATACCACTTGAGAATCCATGTTGCTTCCATACTATTTGACCTAGTCTTTTAATATGATCGTATGAATACTTTATTAGACTTAACTATGTGTGAATGTGCGTGTTGGGAGTAAAATTTAGCAGCAAAAAGTGAGGATTTCAATAAAATAAGACCGATAATAATGTGAATAGATTACAGGGGGTATTTATGGATGGTGACTCATTAGCTATACATGCATAGTGAATGAGCACCACACTTGCTACGCCATTCGCTAAACATCCTTAGCGAATGACCCTTATACTTTAACCCTCATTCGTTAGACATCATACAAAATTGTTCTAATTTGTTATACATCCCATAGCGAATGAGTATTACATAATTACAAAACTGCCCCTAAACATTAAATCTATTTCAAATACGATTAACAAAGAACGAGACGACTTATAATGTCTCAACATACATTACCGGGTGTACATACATAAACAAACCTATCATACAGATGTTACCACACGGTTAGGAACTCTATTGAATGATGTGGCCTTTGTCCATGTTCGTCCATTATGCTTACCGAATGTAATCTTTTTGTTCATATCCGGTTCGTTTATTAAACGGACGAACATAAATGAAATTCTCGCCGAATGGATAGCCGGATGTTAGGTGGACGTCTGGTTCGTTTACAGTCGGGCTATATGTCTACCATTTTTTTTACCTTTTTCTCCAAAAATAGTACTCCATTGCATAGCCATATCCCGTTTCCAACCAGGTATTAGGAGGATGCCAAGGCCACAAAACTACCAACAAGAAGCGGTTGGCAAATGGTTAGGTCCATGTTTCCGAAGACACCATAAACCAACAAACTTCTGGTTTTTGAAAGAATTGTTCAATTATTTTGTGCAAGAGAGTGAAGCAAGAGATCATACTATGGAAGTTTAGACATTTTAGAGTTAAAAATCTTGAATTAATGATATTTTGAAGTTTTATAAATCTAAACTGAAAACTTTATATGAAATCAAGCAAAACCAAGCCAAACCAAGCTGCTCGATTTCAAACTAAACCAAGGTCAAGCATCAAAATATCGTTCATTTCTTTAAATTCAATCCACTCGATTTGGCTAACTTTCAAACCCAACCAAGTATGAGTAAGCATGCATTCGGTTCGGCTCGGTTCATGTAAAGCCTTAATACTATCCATCAATTATATTTGATTGTCATGATATCTTAAGAAATATTGATATGAATGGTAAAGACAAGCTACAAAAGCAAATACAATTTCATTTCATGGTAGAAACATAGATATTACATCAACACAGAAGGTAGGCGGGAAACAAGCTGCGCCGCCACCCCTTTCTGAATTGCAAACCCTAACCTGCTAAAGACATACCCCTGCCCCTTTGGAGTCGACACATTGCTATGCACAACCCGTTGGACCCTGGTTAGGAAACGGATAGCTTCCGGTGCCAAGGAGCCAAAGGTATCAAAAGCCAGAGGGACAAAAACATGTTGGTTCTCTTCGCAGGCTTTAGCATGTTTCTCCACCTTCTTCGTTTCAGCCCTTTTCATTGCTTGCCCAGCTACAAACCCATTATCCCTCAAACCAGCTAAAGGAGATACCCCTGTGAGGTCAACACAATCGTGTTTTCCCCCGGCCCAACCAAAGACGAGCAAATCTGCCGGTCGTAGAGTGGATCTCCCTTCCGTGGGGTCTGTAAGGAAGTTTACGGGGGCTTCCTTTTTAGCTGATATCCCAGCTCGCCTTAAGATGTCCCAAAGAACGTCCCGCACCCAATCATGTCGGTATTTGAACCCAGGCATCTCCTTGCAATGAACCGCATGCTCTCCGAATTTATCCAGGCAAACCTTATGGCATATCGGACATGTTTCGTCTTCTGGGTACATTGGGACCATCAAACGGTACTTAAGAATGGACCTATACTCGACCGCAGACATGCTTTGGCCCAAACCATCAATCGGGATAACGGTCAGAAAATCTTGGGCATGAGGACCTTGTAAGCATTCAATAACCGCCTTCTGTCGGGGGGACAATTCAAAAACTTCTCCCAGGCTCTGAGCGATTTTGCCAAAAAGGGCATTCGCCAAAGTTTTTTGAGGCTTTGGTGGGGCGGTGTCCTTATTAGAGAAACCGCCAATGTCAAAGTCTGGGAAAGCGCCATTTAGGCGTTCCAGGGCCTGCACGTAGTCTGAGTCCAGGTCGACAACTCCGCTATTCCTTAAGATATGATTATGTAGCTTCCAAGATTGAGCCCTCGACGCTACAAAAGCATAAACCCCAACATCATGAGCCGAAAGAAGGCCTAAACCCCCCAAGCGCATCGGTAAAGATGCAAGTCGCTACTGAAGATCACCAAAGAACGGGCCACTACATACAACTATGTCTTCGATGGCTTCTCGAAGCCCCTTATCAAAACAGGATACCACACCATCCATCATATGGGGGTGGCATGTTCATAACCCAAAAAGCAACTTAGCAACCCCCATGCAAGACCTAAGCAGGAGGAGTTCGATCTGGGGATCCCTAAGGCAAGGTAAGAGTTTCATAAGATCAACCGCATGAGATGCTCTCCGCCTCGCCAACTCCTTAATAAAGTAGGGATCTCGACTAACAGCCCCTCCAAGGAGCTTTACCCCTCTCTCTGGTCTACCAATCCCACTAGGGAAAAGCCCATCTTTGACTTTCACCCCATTACACGCTGGCCAAAAAACCTCGGTTTTCTTAATATTAAGTTGCAGCCCTAATGATGGCCCTTCCGAGCTGATAATGTCTAGGGCTTTAGCGACTTCGTTGGCACCACCAATAATAGTCCCATCATCCAAGTACCAAGCATGAAATGGGAGGTTACAGTCATTTTGTACCCGGAGAACAAGAGGGTGTAATGCTAAGGCAAAGAGGAGGGGCCCAAGGGGGTCTCCCTGCTGAACCCCAGTAGTAGCCCCTATGCAGTCATCACCAACGTACAACCTAGCCGGTTGGGCATAAAGGAACTGGACCCATAGATAGATAGACGGGCAATGATGATGAACCTCCCGGAGAAGGGCTGTGCGGTCGACCATATTGAAGGCGTTGGAGAAGTCCACGGTAAGCATAGCTAAAGAACCGTCCGCGTGAAAGGAGTTAAGAAACCGGTTCGCGCTATGAAGCACCGCCTCTGCCCCATTAGGGGTCCCTACCCCAAACTGAAAGTCCCCTAAATACTGAGTCATTTCCTTCCCCACCATCTTCATAGCCACTTTAGAAACCAACCTACGCCAGATAGCCCCCACAGCAATGGGCCGAATTCCATTATTCGACTTTAATAAAGGGGTAAGGGGGGCCGAAGCAATAAACTCAGTGAGCACCTTGGGGCACAGACCCCCAAGCCATAAGTTGACGACTTCAGTGATGGCTGAGAGCAGACCCATGGAAGTCACTGATCCCTCACCACTAAGAGCGTCCAACAAGTGTTGCGCCCGCATCCCGTCCCTCCCGCATGAGGTCCCTTTAGGAAATGAACAGATACATCTAAGCACACAGTCCCCATCCACAGAGAGAGTAGGCAGGGCGACAGAGCTAGAAGGCAAGGACGGAGGCGGCACCACTGGGTGTTTATCAATAAGGGCTTTCATGGTTGAATCTCCGAGAGGGGCAACCCCACTTGAGCATAATACCTTGACTGCAGCTGTGAAATGACCATCCCTGACTTTCCTGAGACATTGTTTAATATTGAGGCTGTTTTCAGAACCCTCCTCCCCTCCCACCTCTCTTTCAGAAAAAGTGCTCCCCCCCCCCACGTTATCAAAGAGAGAAAGAACCAAGTCAGCAAAACCAGATCCATCTTTCCACACCGCAAGTGCTTGCCGAATGCTATTACATTGCAGAGACTTTCGATTCCCTGACCTGCGTTCCTGCCTAGTGGAAGGTTTCACCACCCTTAAAGTACAACGCGGCAACAATAGTAATTTGACCCAATTCTCAATCGAGCCTGGTGAATCCACTACCTTGCGTAAAGCGCATGCCAAAGTCTGAGCAAATGCCAAACGACAACTTGGGGGGATGCTCTTAACCGTTTGAATGGGAAGGGAGAAAACCCGTTCCAAAAGGGATACATCCCCAACCACTCCTACAGATGGACCTGGGTCCCTATCCACAGACACACAATTAGGTTTCTGGATCCCAACGATGAATTCTCCAGCCTCTCCAGAATCCACAGAAAAAGAATAGACACCATCAGCATGCTTGCACCCCCTGCTAAGGGCATGCAACTGTTGGGTTTTATACAAGTTTATCAAAGTCAAGTTAACCATATTTAACTAGAAAACGAAACGGAAGCTTAGATTATAAATCTTGTTATGAACATACCATTATGTTAAAACTAAAACCCAATTAACAAGGATCAAAATTACAAGAACATAATGCTCACAAAAGGTAAGTGTACCTTCTTCTACCTTTAGAAGAACAAGCAAGATGTTGAAGATGATGGTGGATGAATGGCAAGCCTCCAAGGAAGAAGACCTCAAGAGTGTGATACCCCAAGCTTTTGCAACAACACCAACTTGATTGATAGGAATTATGAACACTTAAACAAGCTCACCAAGTTCTCCCAAAATGCCAAGGTTGGCCGTGAACTTGAGAGAGAATGAGAGAGGATTTTTATTTTTTCTTTCAACACTTGAAATTCAAAATTGGAGAGAGAGGAGTGTTATTTGCATGTCTTGTGATTGGAGAGCTTTATGGAAGATGTCAACACAAAAGGACAAACAAAAGTAGAACCAAAACCACCACCCACATGGGGTGGCCGGTTTCCCCTTTTTTTTTTTTTTTTTTTTTTTTTTTGTTTTATTTTAACCATTTAAAAAAAATATCTCCAATCATTTTATAAAACTCATTTTATAAAATGCACATACATTTATGTAATTATTTAACCAATTAAATAATTAATATATATAAACAAATTATCCAGATAATTTATTTAAATCCTCAAGTGTGTTTGTTTAGAAAACCAATTTTCTAAACACATAGTGTTCGGTATTCGTTTAAATGATCAAATCACTAAAAGAATACATTTGGTGTCGTCTAGCTTGTTATTGGGTATGACCCGACTTGGATCAAACACAGTTAGCCACATTAGTATAAGTATGTGTCTCGGGCATACGTAATTCCAACAATCTCCCACTTGCACGAGATACATAGAAAATTAATGCAAGTGGTGAATACCGCCTAACAACAGTTCACCACCCCTAATGTGTTTGACGAAGTGCCATTCAATAACATCATCCCTTCAAGTCTCTTACTTGATATGATTTAGGTGAATCTATCATTATATCCCTTTGTTACTAGATGTCATGTTGGATCTAAGAGACATAGGCGATCATTCTCTTTACAATTCAACTTTATCAGGCCTTAGACATCTAAACTCTCAACACATAAGAGGAACAAATTCCTTCTTGACTGTATACGCCTCTCACTATCACTTTTATACTCCACCTGAGCTCATCCTTATGTACCATCTTTTACGAATAGCGAAGGGGAGAGTCAAAGTGTAATACTTGGTGAAAATCAAGACCCAGTATACATCTCAGGTCTAAGGATAATATGAAATTCTCCTTTACTCAAAATTACTAATGATCAAGTCAATCGACTCCATGTAGTAATATTGAGAGCGGGTCAGTCCAATATTTGTATCCCACAAATATCTATGAACCTTGGCAGCAAACCTATGCTCCATATTCATTCCTCATGAATATCCACCAATCCTAGTTCATAATAGTCTTGCTTCATATTTGTTCCCACAAATGTGATCGACTACGGACTTTTAGAATAAGATAACTTATTCATGGATTAAACATGCAAAATCAGAATTTAACTCAAGATTCCATAATCATATAAAAGAGTTAAATTACAAAAGTCTTTTAAACTTTAATACAAAATAGATCAAATCCAATTACTAGAATATCGAAGTCCTAAGCCACTCGCATGACGCTCATGTTTCGGTCTTTCTAGGAGCTTCGTGAATGGATCCGCAAGATTTTGATCAGTTCCAACTTTGCGAATACATATCTTTCCTTTTTCAACTTCATCCCTTATGTAGTTGAATCTCCGCTCTATGTGCCTTGTCTTTTGGTGCGAACGAGGTTCCTTGATTTGTGCAATCGCACCCTCGTTGTCACAAAAGATTTCTAGGGGGTCTTGAATGGAAGAGACCACCCCTAGATCAGTAATGAATTTCTTCAACCATGCAGCTTCCTGAGCTGCCAATGAAGCGGCGATGTATTCTGATTCTGTAGTGGACAATGCTACCACTTCCTGTTTTGAGCTCTTCCAAGAGACAGCTCCTCCATTAAGAGTGAACACATACCCAGACTGTGATCGAGAATCATCTCGATCAGTTTGGAAGCTCGCATCCGTGTAACCTTTTATAGCGAGTTCCTCCTCACCAGATCCATATATCAGAAACATATCCTTAGTTCTCCTAAGGTATTTCAATATGCTCTTAACAGCCATCCAATGACTGTTTCCTGGATTCTGTTGATATCTGCTTGTCATGCTCAAAGCGCATGACACATCCGGTCTAGTACATATCATCGCATACATGATGGATCCTATAGCAGAAGCATATGGGATTTGTTTCATCATCTCTTGCTCACCCTTTGAGTTTGGACATTGAGCTGAACTCAATATGGTCCCTCTTTGAATAGGTACAAAACCTTTCTTGGAGTTTTCCATCTTGAACCTTTTCAAGATCTTATCAATGTATGTACTTTGGTTCAAACCTATCAAGCGCCTTGACCTATCCCTATAGATCTTTATTCCCAAAATATAGGCAGCTTCACCAAGATCCTTGATGGAAAATCTACTTCCAAGCCAAGCCTTAACGCTTTCCATGGTTGGAATGTCATTTCCAAATAGTAGAATGTCATCGACATACAATACTAAGAAGGTAATTATACTCCCACTAGCTTTCTTATACACACAAGCCTCATCAGCGTTCTTGATGAATCCAAAACTTTTGATTTCTTCATCAAAACGATGATTCCAAGTTCTAGATGCTTGTTTCAATCCATAGATTGATTTCTTTAACTTGCATACTTTATTAGGATGTTTTGGATCGACAAAACCTTCAGGCTGAACCATATAGACATCTTCCTCAAGATATCCATTTAGGAAAGCGGTCTTGACATCCATTTGCCAAATTTCATAATCATAATGTGCAGCTATGGCAAATAATATCCTAATAGACTTAAGCATTGCCACAGGCGAAAAAGTTTCATCATAATCAACCCCTTGAGTTTGAGTGAAACCCTTAGCTACAAGTCTTGCTTTATAAGTATCCAAGTTTCCATGCATATCAGTTTTCCTTTTGAAAACCCACTTACTTCCAACAGCTTTGGAGTTGAGTGGTGGTTCAACCAATTTCCAAACTTGGTTGTCATACATGGATTGCATCTCAACGTTCATGGCTTCAAGCCATTTGTCACAATCATTCTTGGACATTGCATCACGGTATGTGGTCGGTTCATCCGAATCTACCACGTAGCAACCTTCTACAAAAAATCCATATTTTTCAGGTGGATTGCTAATTCTACCAGATCTGCGAACGTTTTGTGTGTTTTGATCAACCACTTGATCACTTTCAACAACCTCTTGTTGAGTGCTAGTATCAACCAATTGTGTATCATCTTGTGATTCTTGATCCTCATCAAATTTCACTGTTCTACTATTAGTTCCTTCCTCAAGGAACTTAGTTTCCAAGAACTTACCCTTTCGAGCAATAATAACATTTTGCTCACTAGGATCGTAAAAGTAATATCCTAAATCATCTTTAGGATAACCTATAAAGATACACTTAGTGGATCGGACTTCTAATTTGTTTGGGGTGTATTGCTTTACATAAGCTTCACAACCCCAAACTCTTAAGAATGATAGCGATGGAGCCTTTCCATGCCATACTTCAAAAGGTGTCTTCTCCACTTTCTTGGTTGGAGCCATATTCAATATGCGAACAGCGGAAAGTAAAGCATAGCCCCAAAATGATAGAGGTAAAGTGCTTCTAGCCATCATCGATCGAACCATATCTAATAGGGTACGATTTCTCCTTTCAGACACACCATTATGTTGTGGTGTTCCAGGTGGAGTAAGTTGTGAAATAATTCCACAACTCTTAAGATGATCTTGAAAAACACCACTTAGGTATTCACCTCCTCTATCACTACGAAGTACTTTGATTGTGGTCTTGAGTTGTCTTTCTACTTCAGTTTTGAAGTCTTTGAACATTTCAAAAGCTTCATCTTTGTGTTTCATTAAGTACACATAACCATATCGACTATAATCGTCAATAAAGGTAATGAAGTATCTTTCACCATTCCTAGTCATTGGTCTAAAAGGACCACATACATCCGAATGTATGATACCCAATAATTCTTTTGACCTTTCAAAAGTTTTATTAAAGGGTTGCTTTGTCATTTTGCCTTGTAAACAAGATTCACATACATCAAATGAATCATACTCATTTGTTTCTAGAATACCACTCTTGCGAAGAGTTTGCATGCGATTCTTACTTATATGTCCAAGGCGACAATGCCAAAGATAGGAATCACCCAAGTCCTTCTTGAGTTTCTTGGTGTTGACATTGTACATTGAACTACTATGTGACATACCACTTTGATCTATTTCATATATACCATTCATGGGTATAGCTTTAAAATAAAACATGCCATTCATCAAAACATGAATATCACAATTTATAAATTTAAGATCAAAGCCACATTGTTTTAAAAGGGACACGGAAATAATGTTTCTCCTTAACTTAGGAGCATACAAAACATTCTTCAAAATTACTTCCAAACCACTTGGAAGCTTTAACAAGTAGTCTCCTTGGGCTTGGACTTCAACTCTTGCTCCATTGCCCATAAAGAGACTAATGTCCCCTTTGTTGAGTTGTTTACTTCTTTTGAACCCCTGCAACAAATTGCAAATGTGAGTTCCACATCCGGTATCAAGTACCCATGTATTTGAAGAAATAACATTTAGTTCAATATGTATAGTAAAGATAATACCTGAGGTATGCCCCGCATCCCTCTTATCTTTTAACGCATTGAGATAGGTCGGACAATTCCTTTTCCAATGACCTATCTCTCCACACTCAAAGCATGGATCTTGCGCCGCAACCTTTTGCTTCTTTTCCTTCGGTTTGGTGGGCGTGATGGCTTTCCTCTTTCCCTTTCCTTGGACGTGGCCCTTGCCCTTAGCAACACTTGCTTTGGGTTTGGAGTTATGTCCCCTTTTTCCTTCATTGATTGTTAGAACGGGTAAAACCCTTTTACCCATTCCTGCTTCGGCCGTTCTTAGCATTGCGTGAAGCTCACCAATGCTTTTGTCCCACCCGTTCATGTTATAGTTCATGACAAAGGTTTCAAACCTTTTGGTCAAAGAGTTGAGGATCAAATCCGTAGCCAACTCATTTGAGACGGGACAATTCAACCTACGAAGCTTTTCAATGTAGCTTTTCATCTTTAGGACATAAGATGAGACGCTTTGGGTTTCCTCCATACGACATGCATGAAACGCTCGAACCGTTTCGAAACGTTCCGCTCTAGCTTGTTGAAGGAACATTTCCTTCAATTGAGTTATCATGTCGTATGCCCCATGATGCTCGAAATCCTTTTGGATTTCGGGAATCATAGTCCCTAACATGAGGCAAGAGGCTTGCACCGAATCTTTGGTGTACTTGACCCAATCGTTATACGCCTCCTCATCTTCCACGTTAGGCTCATCGGGAATGGGATCGTCTAAGACATATGATATCTCTTCTTGTTTGAGAACTATTCTCAAGTTGCGATACCAATCCATAAAGTTATTATGGTTTAGACGATCCTTTTCAAGGATGGTTCTTAAGGATAGGTTACGGGTGTTATGGGTAGAGGTGTTTGCATTGTTAGCGGCCATCTACAAAATTTAACAAAGTTCTATTTTAGTATTATAAACAATTTAATTATTAATACCCTTTTATTCCAAATTTTAAAATAATAATTAAATTCTAGAATCCAACGATAAATCAAATTTCGGTTAGGTGACCTTTATCCCGTTATTTGATTTAACAAGGTAGTCAACCTTGACAATTGCAACCCTTTGCAACTTCTAGAGGTATGGGACCATTCGAAATCCTTATTTCGTGTTGGCATGTTTATCCCATCAACACCATTGGATCCCCATGCTTAGGTGACCTTTATCACATGGTTTCCAATTCAAGTCGTCCTACTTGTATAAACATGTAAGATTAACATACAAGTGGTTAGGTGACCTTTATCCCACAAATATGTTAATATTACCCTAAGTATATTAGTTTGCTCAAAATGGTTAGGTGACCTTTATCCCATTTAAAGTTCCCTAATACGTTAAGTGTCATACAAAAGGATGGTGTTAGACTTGTTTCCTTGGTAATTATGAAAAAGGGATTTTTAAGTTTTCCAATATTCTAGTTTGAAAAACATTATGCCATATCCTAACATGCATTTAGAAATATGGCGATTTTGAAAACCAATTTTCAAGGTTCTAGTTATAATAAAACCAATTTTATTATATGTGAGTAATCGCTTAGTTTTAATAAACCCATTTAATTAAACTAATTGACGCGATATTACCAAATATATATTAGAACCCGATTTATGCTTGTTGTCGTTCCTATGTGACGGTTTGGATATCCTAATATCTATCAACCACACATTACAATAAGTAAAACAAACAACCAAGCAAACACATGCAAAATATAGTCATAACCGAGAACCGCTAAGTTTGACCATACTTGTTAGCCGAAACAAGTATAGGTCATAAGTCACACCTAAGGGACAAAACATGACACAAGGATGGAATGTTGACTCCCACTTGACCTTGCATCCAAATGCTTCAAGTATCCTTTCCAAGTTGTTGTGTTCTTGTTGGGCTTGTTAATGGGCTCCAAACTTCCAAAAGTCTTCTTGGGCCCAAGAGTGAAATTTATGGGCCTAATGGGCTTGAATCCCATGATGGGCCGGTAAGGCCCAACAAGCCCAAAATTTCGGTCCAAGGCCCAAATCCACCAATTCTTGCATCTTCAATTTTTTACAAAATGTATCCTAATACATATTTTTCTAAAAAAAGGAAAATGCAACTAATCTATTTATTACATACCAACTTATGAATGAATAAATTACACAAGCCTAAGATTATGAATTATTACAACCATATTGAATAATAAACATAATCAACATACACAAACAACAATCAACACATCCAAGGTCTAGGTTTCGGTTATGACACATCCAAACATACCAAATGTTCTAAGCATGCAACCTAAGCAACCAATGCCCTAAATCACCAAAAGGAATCGGCCCCCCCCCCCAAGAGGCTACGGCCCATCCCCTTTCCCCAAAAATTTTGCAATTTTGATATTTCAACATCCAAAAGTTAATAATGGTTTCCTAAGATCTTTTCATGCATGTCAAGATCTTACAAAACCATGAGGGGTAAAATCCACCAAAATTTCGGACCCCTTTTTCACCCATGAAAAAACCGAAATCTATGAACATGCAAGGAGCATAAGTCCTTGTAACCGGCTCTTGATGCCATTGTTGGGTTTTATACAAGTTTATCAAAGTCAAGTTAACCATATTTAACTAGAAAACGCAACGGAAGCTTAGATTATAAATCTTGTTATGAACATACCATTATGTTAAAACTAAAACCCAATTAACAAGGATCAAAATTACAAGAACATAATGCTCACAAAAGGTAAGTGTACCTTCTTCTACCTTTAGAAGAACAAGCAAGATGTTGAAGATGATGGTGGATGAATGGCAAGCCTCCAAGGAAGAAGACCTCAAGAGTGTGATACCCCAAGCTTTTGCAACAACACCAACTTGATTGATAGGAATTATGAACACTTAAACAAGCTCACCAAGTTCTCCCAAAATGCCAAGGTTGGCCGTGAACTTGAGAGAGAATGAGAGAGGATTTTTATTTTTTCTTTCAACACTTGAAATTCAAAATTGGAGAGAGAGGAGTGTTATTTGCATGTCTTGTGATTGGAGAGCTTTATGGAAGATGTCAACACAAAAGGACAAACAAAAGTAGAACCAAAACCACCACCCACATGGGGTGGCCGGTTTCCCCTTTTTTTTTTTTTTTTTTTTTTTTTTTTTTTTTGTTTTATTTTAACCATTTAAAAAAAATATCTCCAATTATTTTATAAAACTCATTTTATAAAATGCACATACATTTATGTAATTATTTAACCAATTAAATAATTAATATATATAAACAAATTATCCAGATAATTTATTTAAATCCTCAAGTGTGTTTGTTTAGAAAACCAATTTTCTAAACACATAGTGTTCGGTATTCGTTTAAATGATCAAATCACTAAAAGAATACATTTGGTGTCGTCTAGCTTGTTATTGGGTATGACCCGACTTGGATCAAACACAGTTAGCCACATTAGTATAAGTATGTGTCTCGGGCATACGTAATTCCAACAGCAACGTCATGCACCTCCCACATAACCATTTATCCCCCACCCGAAGGGCTTCCCCAACATCTATAAAAAGGTCCAAATCCTTGGAGATAGCATCTTTTAAAAGGTTCTTCCGAGTATCCGTTTTGAAATGGGTACTTTGCATGTGCTCAAGTAGGCGGAAAAACCCCGAGGACCCAGGTCTACCATCCTTACACTCGTGGAAATGCTTAAAGAGGCATGGCCTTAAACCGTAAGTGGAGCTAGGACCAAGCCCTCCTGTATTTACGTTTCGAATTTTTTTTATGGTAGCCATGTACACACGAGAACAGAAACCAAACAAATCACAAAAGACAACGGACCCCTAAGGACCCCGACTCGAGATGAGTTAAAGCAAGAATCAAAAACCAAACCCCTCACACTCGAAGGAGGGGAGCAACTACGGGTTGCTCACCCCCTATCTAGCACCCCACAACAACCGCTAAGGCATAAGAGGAGGAAGGTATAACTCCAAAATAAAGCAAATAGGGTAGAACTCCAACTCAAAATACCCCCTTAAGCACCCAAATGCAAGTAAACAACCTTTAACTTATCCGAACGTAAGTCGCAATTTCGTCGAATACCTGGCGTGCAACACGTATTAACCACCAAAATAGATATCTTTTAAATCTATTTCACAAATCACAATAGGTATGCACTATGCTATAGCTGTTATACATCTTGAAGACACTCGTTGCTTTTGCCTATGACAGCGAATCCTCTCGTTGGCAACCTATCAACGTAGGGTTATGATTAGCAGCATATCTGAGTATGAAGAAAGAGGTGTATGTAATGCAATTAGAGGTTGGTGTATGTGGTGGTTATCTGAATGTTGAAGGTGTAAATGAGAGAAGAGAGTGAGATTGCTTACTCGTCTCGTCTCGTCTCGTCCGCATAAAAATAAAAGTGAACTGAGAATGCAGAGAGAGAGAGAGGCAAGTGATCTAAAACAAAGAATTCTTTTATCTGTTTAGTGATTTTAGTATTTTGAATAATTAACATTACTTTATTTGTGTTTTCTTTATTGTTTTAATATTTTTATTTATTGAAATATATGTAATTTAATTTACTTTTTTCTATTAAATGTATAAATTTAGTTTTATATTGGAAATGAAAAAATAAAAGTGCCTTCATGTTTCTTAGTACACCCTTTTTAAATAATCATAAATCGCCATAAACTCCTTAGTATAAGCATAACACTCCTCATTGGTGTATTTCATTCTCTATTGTTCCATAAATCTCCGTACGCCAGTGACACCCATACTCTAAACCTATTGAAACTTGATTCATGTCAACTTCGACTTTCATTTTGAAAATAACAACTCTAATATCTTATTCCAATACTTGTCTATTCTAAAGATGCATTTTATGTGTACTTCACATGTGAAGTTACTCCTTAATAGATTGTCTTATAGCTCAACTTCACAATACGACATGTAAAACTGAATCGGGTTCACAACTTCTCAAATCTCTTTCTTGTTAACACGACAACCGATATCCTTCAATACCTTTAACTTGGTCCATGAAATCAGGGCTATCTCCGAGAATCACTCAAAATGTTGGGGCCTGGAACGAGTAAAAAATGGGCCCCTAAAATCGCGTTATCAATTATGTGATAGATAATTTGACAATTTATCAATATGGTTGTCTATCAAAAGCCTAAAATTGACCAAAACAAATGGCAATAACAAACAAATTTTTTTTTACTAAAATGACTAATATAAATGTGACACCCGGTAAATTCCCAATCCCTTAAACCAAGTAATCAACCTAATAATTAGGTGATTGTAAATGATAAGCGCGTGCATTTGTTATGTGCGCCCTGCGCGAGCGCGCCATGTTAGTCAGCGCGTGCAGTTGTTATGTGCAACCTGCGCAAGCGCACCATGTTAAGAACCAGCGTGAGCATATGTTATATGTGCCATGCGTGAATGTTTTGGCTCTATGTTTTCATGTAACTTAACGTTATGTTGTCTATGGGTTGACCATCCCGCATAATGCTAAGGCGGGTGCATCCTAAATCGTTTATGCGCGTGCGGAAGGGAACTAACCTCCCCGCATGGCGGGAACATTGAGAGCTAGTTTGTCTGAAGCTCCAAGATGGAATTGACTTCAACATGACTGATCACTATGTTGAAATACCAAGACCCCCTGGAGAATCTACAAATGAAACTCAATGTCCCTAACTGCGAGAAGGTTACGCACCTACCCGCAGCAAAGAAATGTCCTTCACGCAGAAAGCTATGCGCACAAAGTGATGCGCACTGAACACTTAGTCTATTCTCCAGACATAAGGAGATTACTCCCGCCCAAAAGGAAACCGTAGCGTGTTTCAGAGATTTTCCACTTTTTACTGTACACTGACAAAAGTACCTGAAAAAGCACACTGTAACATGAAAAGTCAACTGTCAGCCACCCTATTCTCACCAACCCCAGACCTGCATGTTCTGTCCAAATCAAATCAATATCTTTTATCCACCACTCCACTCTTAAATAAATAATAATAATTTCCATACTTTATCATCATTACACCTAGATATGAAAAGATTTCAATCCCCTAAAGCGAGGGATTGTGTTCCCTTGAGTTTGCCTATAAATTTGTAACCTAAATTATCACCCAAAACACACTTCAAAGAACTACAAACTTGCACTAATCCTCTCCCAAGCACCCGTTGTTTCCAGCTCCGATCCTGTTACTAGGTAAGCCGAGAATATAACCTTGAGACCTACTATCCAACCCTTATGTTCTCCCATTTCTTGATCTTAATATATATACTTCTTGTTATTTAATCGTATTCTAGACCTTCGATTCCGAGGCCAACACCAAGAAAACCCGAATCTCGATTAATCCCTTAACAAGAACCACAGGTGAGTCTCACAGCCCCTATTTTCACTGTTTTCACTGTTTTTTTAAACTACTTTCGGGGCGAGGGACACGTACTTAAATAATGTTTTATCATGGTATACTTACAAGCTATGCAAACGATTACGTGTTTAAGTTATGTTTCATGATGAGCAATGCGAACAGTTATCTATGGTATTTCGATGTTAGTGCACCAGATTCGAGTAAGTGATCACTTTACCATTGGAACTCTAAGGGTAGGGACTGCTGGTTTGATCCGCCCACTCGTAGGGGTCGCACCTCTTACACAGACGAGTGTCTAGCACGGGGCAGTACTATGGGATTGAGCCCGCTCGTAGAGGTCGCTCCTCTTACGCAGACGAGCGCCTTGTTTTCCGGCACAACGTCCGCGCGTAACCCGCGGGACGGTATTACAGTATTATTCGCTCGTAGTGGCAGCGCCACTTACACAGACGAGCACAGTTTTCCAGAAGTGTCCGCGCGTAACCCGCGGGACGGTATTACATTATTTTAGCTCGTAGTGGCAGCGCCACTTACACAGACGAGCACAGTTCCCAGAAATGTTCGCGCGTAACCCGCGGAACGATTTTATCAGAATATGTTGATATAACTATGTTTTACCAAGCTTGCGCTTTAATGATGCTATCAGAATTATGTTTCAGAATGATTTGTATCAAGATTATGATGCAATAAGATTTATCAAGTTACTAAAACTTGTGAACTCACTCAGTTTATACTGATTCAAATATTTTTACGTGTCTTTCAGGAGATAACTAGGTAGCGCATGGAGTCACACTTAGAGCACCTCACGCTGAACATCTAAAACTAGCTTTTTGGAAGATTTTAGTTCTATCCCTTCGATGCGCGTGGTTGTACCCGCCGCGCAAAGGGGATATGGCGTGGAAATCTTCAACAGTTTATACTTGGATGTTTTTATGTAATCTTTAAACAATGTAATGTATTTGTATTAAACATTTCATGCGCAATGAAAATCTTTGAATGTTTGCAATGGCCCGTGCTTAATTATCAATCCCCACTCGCGCGCGCCCGGCTGTTTCCGCCGCTCAGGGCCGGGTGTGACAGATTGGTATCAGAGCACTGGTTATAGCGAACTAGGAAAAGAAGTTTTAACCTAGACTATAACCGTTGGGGAATCACATGAAATACTTTTCAAAGAAAATATTTTCAAAAGAAACTATACACACACTTAGGAACACGGGTCACACTGTCTAGTAAATAATGATAACATTATGTGCTCAGAGTACATGCGCTAAGTTTAATATATTTCCATTCTCTTTTAAAGCGAGAATGCCTCCAACTAAAGCCAAAGGAATTACCATGACACCCGAGGAACTCGCGGAATTAATCGCGCAAGCGATCGCAACACATGAGGCCAGCAAGGCCGAATCTAGTCAGGGTCGTCAGAATGAGACCCCAGAACCCGAATCAGGAGCCTTGGACAAAGGATGCTCCTATAAGACATTCATGGCCTGTAAGCCTTGGCCATTCAAGGGAACCGAGGGGGCCATTGGGCTCTATAACTGGATTGACAAGATGGAGACAGTTCTCTCCATTAGCGGATGTAGTGAGAACCAGAAGGTCCTTTACGCGACCTGCATGTTCCAAGAAGCAGCTTCGTCTTGGTGGAAGCTTCAAACGAAAACTTTGGGGCGAGAAGTTGCTCTCCACAAGACCTGGGAGGAACTGAAGGAGATGATGATGAGAAAGTTCTGCTCTCGCGCAGAAATCCAGAGTCTACAACAGGAATTCTGGAACCACGCCATGGTAGGAACGGATATCGACGCCTACAACAACCGGTTCAATGAGCTTTGCCAGTTGGTGCCAGACATGGCAAACACGGAGGAAAAGAAGATCGAGAGGTATATTTTTGGGTTACCTCCTGTTGTTAGGGTTCCGCTCAACGCCGCAGCGCCTCCAACCTTTGATGAGGCGGGTAGCGCGGGCCATCACCCTTACAAGGGATACGGTCCGTGCGGGTTTGTTAACTACGCGCGGAACCGAGCAGCGAACCTCTGATCCCAAGAGGAAGTGGAACTCTCACCACCGAGGGTCCGACTCCAAGCAGCCACCGTTCAAGAAGCAGGAAAGCGCAAGGGTTTACGCGATTCAGGCCGCGGAGCCACTACGAAAAGGATACAGTGGCCCTTACCCATGGTGCAACAAATGCAAGTTTCACCACGAGGGTGAATGCGCGAGCGTCACGTGCGCCAAATGTAACAGGCCAGGACACAAGACGGTGAATTGCCGTGCTAAAGAAGCTGGAGCCAATGACAACTGCTACGCATGCGGGAAGCCAGGGCATTTCAGTCGGGATTGCCCGCATAGGGGAAACCAAGCTCGCGGGAGAGCTTTTGTAATCGGCGCAGGCGAAGCTAAAGAGGAGCCGAATGTGGTAACCGGTACGTTTTTGCTTAACGGCCATTTTGCATCTGTCTTATTTGATACTGGCGCTGACCTAAGTTTTATATCTGCTGAGTTTAAAAACTCCCTAGGCCTAGCAACCAGTAGGCTAGACACGCCTTATACTATAGAACTAGCCAATGGTAGGCAGTTATGCGCGAACGAAAGAACTGAAGAATGTGTAATAGTCATGGGAGGTCACGGGTTCAATATTAATTTGTTGCCAATAGACTTGGGAAGTTTTGACATTATGGTAGGTATGGATTGGTTAGTCGAGAACCGCGCGGAAGTTATTTGCCATGAGAAGCAGGTTCGGATCCCACTGTCGAACGGAGAAACCTTGGTAATTCAAGGGGAAAGAAGGGAGTTGCGAAGAAACTGATTTCGTGCCTAAAGGCGCGTAAGTGCCTAAGGAAAGGGTGCTACGCCTTCCTGGCGCATGTAGTAGAGAAGAAAGGTGATGAGCGAAGAATTGAAGACTTACCAGTAGTGCGCGAATTTCCAGAAGTTTTTCCTGAAGATTTGCCCGGATTGCCGCAGCCGCGACAAGTCGAGTTTCGTATTGATTTGGTCCCAGGAGCTGCGCCAGTAGCTCGAGCGCCTTATCGATTAGCTCCATCTGAGATGCAAGAGCTATCCATTCAGTTACAGGAACTATTGGATAAGGGTTTCATACGCCCAAGCTTTTCACCTTGGGGAGCTCCAGTACTGTTTGTTAAGAAGAAGGATGGTTCGTTCAGAATGTGTATTGACTACAGGGAGCTGAACAAGCTGACAGTCAAGAATCGGTACCCCTTACCGAGGATTGACGACTTATTTGACCAGTTGCAGGGATCCAGTTATTATTCGAAGATAGATTTACGGTCAGGATACCACCAACTTAGGGTCCATGAGGAAGATGTGCCGAAAACAGCCTTCCGATCTAGATACGGCCATTATGAGTTCTTAGTGATGCCTTTCGGGCTAACTAATGCGCCGGCTGTATTCATGGATCTGATGAACCGCGTGTGCAAACCATACTTGGACAAGTTTGTGATTGTGTTTATAGATGATATTCTGATTTACTCTCGGACCAAGGCCGAGCATGAGCAACACCTGAGATTGATTTTGGAATTGTTAAGGAAAGAAAAGTTGTATGCGAAGTTTTCCAAGTGCGAGTTTTGGCTTAGAGAAGTTCACTTTCTCGGTCACGTTGTAAACGAGAAAGGAATTCACGTTGATCCTTCCAAAGTCAAGGCCATCGAAAACTGGGAAGCGCCAAAAACCCCAACTGAGGTGAGGCAATTCCTAGGACTAGCTGGCTACTATCGACGCTTCATTGAGAACTTCTCCAAGATAGCTCTACCTCTGACCGCGCTAACTCAGAAAGACAAGAAGTTTGTTTGGGGCGAAAATCAGGAAACAGCATTCCAATTGTTGAAACAGAAATTATGTAGTGCGCCAATTTTGTCTTTACCCGAGGGGACGGATGACATCGTCGTTTACTGCGACGCTTCACATCAGGGACTCGGATGTGTCCTTATGCAGCGAGACAAAGTCATAGCGTATGCCTCGCGCCAACTCAAGACCAATGAAAAGAACTACACAACGCATGATCTGGAACTTGGAGCGGTTGTCTTCGCGCTAAAGATTTGGCGCCATTACCTCTATGGTACAAAGTGTATAATCTTTACGGATCACAAGAGCCTTCAACATATATTTGATCAAAAGGATTTAAACATGAGGCAACGAAGATGGGTTGAGTTGTTGAACGATTATGATTGTGAAATTAAGTACCACCCTGGAAAGGCGAATGTGGTAGCAGACGCGCTAAGTAGGAAGGAGCGAATAAAAACACTACGAGTCAAAGCTCTAAGGTTGACCATTCACGCAGATCTCTCTACCAGCATCCGAGATGCTCAGCAAGAAGCCTTGAAACCAGAGTTTGTTAAAAACGAATGCCTTGGGGGTATGGTTAAGAATTTGGAACTTAAAGAGAACGGCAATCTATATTTCGCTAACCGAATATGGGTCCCTCTCAAGGGAGGATTGCGCGAACAGGTCTTGAACGAAGCTCACAAGACGCGATATTCCGTACATCCTGGCGCAGACAAGATGTACCAAGATGTTAAGACGCTGTATTGGTGGCCCAATCTTAAAGGCGCCATCGCGACGTATGTCAGTAAGTGCCTGACGTGTTCAAAAGTAAAGGCTGAATACCAGAAACCATCAGGGTTGCTTCAGCAGCCAGAAATTCCCATGTGGAAGTGGGAACAAATCTCTATGGACTTCATCACCAAACTGCCAAGGACACCTGGGGGTTATGACACAATATGGGTCATTGTGGATCGGCTAACTAAGTCAGCGCACTTCCTGCCGATCAAGGAAACCGATAAGATGGAAAAGTTAGCCCGACTGTATATCCGAGAAGTAGTTTCAAAACATGGAGTCCCAGTGTCCATCATTTCTGATAGAGATAGTCGGTTCACATCAAGGTTTTGGAGATCGTTACAAGGGGCTTTAGGTACTCGTCTGGACATGAGTACGGCTTATCATCCTCAAACGGATGGGCAAAGCGAGCGAACAATCCAGACATTGGAAGATATGCTACGCGCGTGCGCAATCGATTTCGAAGGTAGCTGGGATACTCATCTCCCATTGGTTGAATTTTCTTACAACAATAGCTATCACACAAGCATTAAGGCTGCGCCGTTCGAAGCTTTGTATGGGCGCAAGTGTAGATCCCCACTGTGCTGGGCTGAAGTGGGTGACAAGCAAATGACTGGTTCAGAATTGATCCAAGAAACAACAGACAAGATTTTTCAGATAAGGGATCGCCTTAAGACAGCGCGCGACAGACAGAAGAGCTACGCAGATGTGCGAAGGAAACCATTGGAGTTTCAAGTAGGGGATAAAGTACTTTTGAAAGTCTCTCCATGGAAAGGAGTCCCCCGTTTCGGCAAGCGAGGAAAGTTGAATCCGCGCTTCATTGGACCATTCGAGATCCTGGAAAGGATCGGTCCGGTTGCTTATAAACTCCGTTTACCCGCCGAACTCAGTGGAGTTCATGATACGTTTCATGTGTCCAACCTCAAAAAGTGTTTATCTGACGAAACGTTAATTTTGCCGATGGAAGAGATTCACATCGACAAACAGCTGCACTTCATAGAAGAACCTATAGCAGTAACCGATTGGAAAGAACAAAAGTTACGCAGAAGCAGAATCAAGTTAGTAAAGGTTCAATGGAACTCGAGGCGTGGGCCTGAATTCACTTGGGAAAGAGAAGACCAAATGCGCAAGAAATACCCGCACCTCTTTCAGAACATGGCTTCTGACAGCAACGTCTCCTAAATTTCGGGACGAAATTCGTTTAACGAGGGGAGAATGTGACACCCGGTAAATTCCCAATCCCTTAAACCAAGTAATCAACCTAATAATTAGGTGATTGTAAATGATAAGCGCGTGCATTTGTTATGTGCGCCCTGCGCGAGCGCG
Source organism: Bidens hawaiensis (assembly GCF_021521415.1). Classification (NCBI taxonomy): domain Eukaryota; kingdom Viridiplantae; phylum Streptophyta; class Magnoliopsida; order Asterales; family Asteraceae; genus Bidens; species Bidens hawaiensis. The sequence continues at coordinate 497,370 of NW_027491630.1, read as the reverse complement.
CCATGTTAGTCAGCGCGTGCAGTTGTTATGTGCAACCTGCGCAAGCGCACCATGTTAAGAACCAGCGTGAGCATATGTTATATGCGCCATGCGTGAATGTTTTGGCTCTATGTTTTCATGTAACTTAACGTTATGTTGTCTATGGGTTGACCATCCCGCATAATGCTAAGGCGGGTGCATCCTAAATCGTTTATGCGCGTGCGGAAGGGAACTAACCTCCCCGCATGGCGGGAACATTGAGAGCTAGTTTGTCTGAAGCTCCAAGATGGAATTGACTTCAACATGACTGATCACTATGTTGAAATACCAAGACCCCCTGGAGAATCTACAAATGAAACTCAATGTCCCTAACTGCGAGAAGGTTACGCACCTACCCGCAGCAAAGAAATGTCCTTCACGCAGAAAGCTATGCGCACAAAGTGATGCGCACTGAACACTTAGTCTATTCTCCAGACATAAGGAGATTACTCCCGCCCAAAAGGAAACCGTAGCGTGTTTCAGAGATTTTCCACTTTTTACTGTACACTGACAAAAGTACCTGAAAAAGCACACTGTAACATGAAAAGTCAACTGTCAGCCACCCTATTCTCACCAACCCCAGACCTGCATGTTCTGTCCAAATCAAATCAATATCTTTTATCCACCACTCCACTCTTAAATAAATAATAATAATTTCCATACTTTATCATCATTACACCTAGATATGAAAAGATTTCAATCCCCTAAAGCGAGGGATTGTGTTCCCTTGAGTTTGCCTATAAATTTGTAACCTAAATTATCACCCAAAACACACTTCAAAGAACTACAAACTTGCACTAATCCTCTCCCAAGCACCCGTTGTTTCCAGCTCCGATCCTGTTACTAGGTAAGCCGAGAATATAACCTTGAGACCTACTATCCAACCCTTATGTTCTCCCATTTCTTGATCTTAATATATATACTTCTTGTTATTTAATCGTATTCTAGACCTTCGATTCCGAGGCCAACACCAAGAAAACCCGAATCTCGATTAATCCCTTAACAAGAACCACAGGTGAGTCTCACAGCCCCTATTTTCACTGTTTTCACTGTTTTTTTAAACTACTTTCGGGGCGAGGGACACGTACTTAAATAATGTTTTATCATGGTATACTTACAAGCTATGCAAACGATTACGTGTTTAAGTTATGTTTCATGATGAGCAATGCGAACAGTTATCTATGGTATTTCGATGTTAGTGCACCAGATTCGAGTAAGTGATCACTTTACCATTGGAACTCTAAGGGTAGGGACTGCTGGTTTGATCCGCCCACTCGTAGGGGTCGCACCTCTTACACAGACGAGTGTCTAGCACGGGGCAGTACTATGGGATTGAGCCCGCTCGTAGAGGTCGCTCCTCTTACGCAGACGAGCGCCTTGTTTTCCGGCACAACGTCCGCGCGTAACCCGCGGGACGGTATTACAGTATTATTCGCTCGTAGTGGCAGCGCCACTTACACAGACGAGCACAGTTTTCCAGAAGTGTCCGCGCGTAACCCGCGGGACGGTATTACATTATTTTAGCTCGTAGTGGCAGCGCCACTTACACAGACGAGCACAGTTCCCAGAAATGTTCGCGCGTAACCCGCGGAACGATTTTATCAGAATATGTTGATATAACTATGTTTTACCAAGCTTGCGCTTTAATGATGCTATCAGAATTATGTTTCAGAATGATTTGTATCAAGATTATGATGCAATAAGATTTATCAAGTTACTAAAACTTGTGAACTCACTCAGTTTATACTGATTCAAATATTTTTACGTGTCTTTCAGGAGATAACTAGGTAGCGCATGGAGTCACACTTAGAGCACCTCACGCTGAACATCTAAAACTAGCTTTTTGGAAGATTTTAGTTCTATCCCTTCGATGCGCGTGGTTGTACCCGCCGCGCAAAGGGGATATGGCGTGGAAATCTTCAACAGTTTATACTTGGATGTTTTTATGTAATCTTTAAACAATGTAATGTATTTGTATTAAACATTTCATGCGCAATGAAAATCTTTGAATGTTTGCAATGGCCCGTGCTTAATTATCAATCCCCACTCGCGCGCGCCCGGCTGTTTCCGCCGCTCAGGGCCGGGTGTGACAGATTGGTATCAGAGCACTGGTTATAGCGAACTAGGAAAAGAAGTTTTAACCTAGACTATAACCGTTGGGGAATCACATGAAATACTTTTCAAAGAAAATATTTTCAAAAGAAACTATACACACACTTAGGAACACGGGTCACACTGTCTAGTAAATAATGATAACATTATGTGCTCAGAGTACATGCGCTAAGTTTAATATATTTCCATTCTCTTTTAAAGCGAGAATGCCTCCAACTAAAGCCAAAGGAATTACCATGACACCCGAGGAACTCGCGGAATTAATCGCGCAAGCGATCGCAACACATGAGGCCAGCAAGGCCGAATCTAGTCAGGGTCGTCAGAATGAGACCCCAGAACCCGAATCAGGAGCCTTGGACAAAGGATGCTCCTATAAGACATTCATGGCCTGTAAGCCTTGGCCATTCAAGGGAACCGAGGGGGCCATTGGGCTCTATAACTGGATTGACAAGATGGAGACAGTTCTCTCCATTAGCGGATGTAGTGAGAACCAGAAGGTCCTTTACGCGACCTGCATGTTCCAAGAAGCAGCTTCGTCTTGGTGGAAGCTTCAAACGAAAACTTTGGGGCGAGAAGTTGCTCTCCACAAGACCTGGGAGGAACTGAAGGAGATGATGATGAGAAAGTTCTGCTCTCGCGCAGAAATCCAGAGTCTACAACAGGAATTCTGGAACCACGCCATGGTAGGAACGGATATCGACGCCTACAACAACCGGTTCAATGAGCTTTGCCAGTTGGTGCCAGACATGGCAAACACGGAGGAAAAGAAGATCGAGAGGTATATTTTTGGGTTACCTCCTGTTGTTAGGGTTCCGCTCAACGCCGCAGCGCCTCCAACCTTTGATGAGGCGGTAGCGCGGGCCATCACCCTTACAAGGGATACGGTCCGTGCGGGTTTGTTAACTACGCGCGGAACCGAGCAGCGAACCTCTGATCCCAAGAGGAAGTGGAACTCTCACCACCGAGGGTCCGACTCCAAGCAGCCACCGTTCAAGAAGCAGGAAAGCGCAAGGGTTTACGCGATTCAGGCCGCGGAGCCACTACGAAAAGGATACAGTGGCCCTTACCCATGGTGCAACAAATGCAAGTTTCACCACGAGGGTGAATGCGCGAGCGTCACGTGCGCCAAATGTAACAGGCCAGGACACAAGACGGTGAATTGCCGTGCTAAAGAAGCTGGAGCCAATGACAACTGCTACGCATGCGGGAAGCCAGGGCATTTCAATGTGTGCTTCTTGAGGAGATTTCAGATTACAAAAGCGTATAAAGTTTAGTCAATATATTCGACAATAAGGGTGCACAAAATACCCGTTTCCGTAGCTAACCTGATAGAAACAATCTGGACTGGTTCCGGTTCATACCCGTTATTCCCAAAACCCGGTTAGGACCTTATCATACCCGGTTCCACAATTCATAGTTAATATCGATTCTGAAAGTCCTATGACGTGTACGGATAGAAACACCGAGAAACCAATCTACTATATAACCCAATGTACGGAAAACATTGTGAGATAAAGAACACAATAAGATTTCACTTTTTAATATACTTTATATTTCACTTTAAGCTTCAATAGTACAAAGGATATGATAGACCAAATCAGTACAAAAATGAACAACCACTATAATGAACAGATAAGTCTCATATTTATAGACATACCTATCAAGCGGATAAGACTTATCCGACGAATATGATATATGCCGTATTACTTATACGTTGGATATCAACATATACGTTCATTTTACATTTAAGCCTATTATAAAATACAAAATATACAAGATCCTAGCATAAGACATTATTCATTAACAAACCCCCCTTAGATGATGCTAGATCTTGAATTTCTTCACTCTATCATCCTTTGCAACATTTATATAACTTGTTGATATACTAGACCTTGGTCATACAAACTTAAAAATTTGGATCTATCAAATTACCTATGGCTGCTTGACAGCACCCAAGGCATTCGAAGATTCATTCTGGTTGACCTTGGTCGAATCTATTATATTGACAGTGAACAAAATTTTCAAAAGAACACCATCTTAGATTCCGATTATCTATCATATACTTGGACAACTTATTTTATGTGAAAAATTCCACCATCATTCGGATATTAGATATAAAATAGAATCATGTGACAATCCTTTTCATCCTTTCCTTGTAAATACTTGAAAATTTTCATAATCTTCATCATCAGCCGAACCATCTTCATCCTGATAAATCATCTTCTGCAATCACCAAAACAAGTAATGAATATATGATAATGAACAAAACTAATATTGAAAATTTTCCCATAAAATCTTTAATTTTGACGTTTTCAAAAACCATTGACTTTACCAAACTGATCAAAATTATTGACTATTAACGTAAAATTATCTCAATCCTGAACAATATACATCATTTTCATCAAACAAACATACAGTATAAATACTAAATCAGTTCAATTTTGACCCCTTTCAAATACCTTTCGAAAACAAACAATCTTCATTTTAAACGTAAACAAACAAGCTTGAACAAGCTCATCAGAAATCATCCTAAAAACATCGAAATATCTGGAATTGCATTGCAACCAATTCTAACCGATTAATTGTTTCTATCAGACTTTCCGATCAAAATTTGTTTTTGTGTAAGAGTCCAATCTGCAGAGTATATAATAACAACTGCAGAGTATAATATCACATACCTCTAATGCAACAACTACTCACCTGTCGGCAACCCTCGATACGTGTCTACAGTCACTCCACTAGGCAATATAATATGTTCAAAAATATATCCGTATATGGATATGACTGTATAAGACCCAGATAGTTATACAACAGACTTATCCGCTGTATATGTATTATACATATATGTAACAAATCACATATACACCATATATGTTTAATACATATCCGCCAGATATGTTGTATTAAACATATCAAAACATAAATATTCACACTTTCAAGTTCGATCAATTCCAAATTAATAACCTTGATTAAACTATTATAACAAAAACTCTCTTCTTTAAATCTTTTTGAAAAGATCAAGTCTAACTTAATGATCTTGATTTACGTTTTAGCTCTTTTGTAAATGTTTTTTAAACAATAACTAAGTTTGAAATTATCAACATTTCATCCCAAAATATAGCAAACCATTCATCCAGAGTCGAAAATAACTCAGAAATGTAAAATCGTTTTGGGTTTTAATGTCAACATTTAAGAAAAACAAAACTTTTTACCAACATACTTTTGTGAGTTTGAGCAGGGAATCATATTAACCAAATTTTCCTTCCATCACAGTTTTATATTTTAGCATTATTATGACTGGTGTTAAGTTAGTCAATGTATTGTTGTCCACCTAAACTTTAACAACAAAATTTTCAGAATTTTCAGTGATATGATTAAGGTTCAGATAAGCACACAATACCAGGAAATGATCAGTCTCTATCTTGATTCAGGCTTATTTTGATTTTTACCATGTCACCCAACTTGACTTAAACCTTAGAACCAGAAGATCAAAACATTTCAAATTTTAACAAACTTCACAACAAGATATACCCCAGTTATCAAGCAATACCCCAACTTTCCTTAACCATGAATGAGTATACACGATTTCATCTGTATGGCTTATAGACATTGTATCCCCTGGGGTCTGTTTCTTACTAGTATTAAGATGCACGCAAGGGAGGAACAATGTATGTCTAACAAAGTGGTTGATCAAGTCATTAATGAATTTGTACAAAGTACAACAGTGATCAAGTTTATTTACTTTAGGTTCGCTTATAAAGTAATTTAATATTCACACTTTGTGAATACCCAGATGATAAACCGCATAAAGACTCAATGGTATCCGAAACTTTGAAGCATCCCATGAATACATGATTTAGGGCAATAAAACCATATACCATTGATGATACAATCATTATTTTAAACATTTAAAAGATTTATTTTGGTGATCATGCTAAAACATAAAGCTTGAGTATGACAGGCTATTACATGTCTGCCTTCATTACCAGATTTTTGTTAGAGAACTAACCCCCCTTTCAACTTGGCTAGTTAAGTTTATATCGCATACTCTTCTTTATTTGTTTGTTTTAAAGCCTACCAATGCACTAATACATTTAAGCACGCAACATTTTAAGCATATTTCTTACTGGATTTGCGACTAGATGATCATTGTACTATCATCTTCCTTTTTTTTCTTCAAAAACGCTTTTCGATGAGCAAATTTTTCACATGTTTTTTACATTTTATCATTTTCAAACGTTTTTGGCTTTTTCACATATTTGAATGTTTTTGGATTTTCTAGAAATACCCCCCCCCCCCCCAATAATCAAAACCCAATTTGGAAAACATATTTACAAAAACAAATTTGACTCAGATGAATGTTTACTCAAGATCAGAGTTCATTACCCCGGGATCATTCTCCTTCCCACCACCCAATTTCTTAATATCTTTAAGCTTTAATAGATATAAAAATATGTTTTTATCTAAAGCTGGTATTTGCTCGTCGGTGTGAATTTTATCTACAGTAATCAACTTCTGTTCGTAGCAATTACGAATGAAGTGATACCGTATTTCAATGTGTTTAGTTCTGTTATGAAATACCGGGTTTTCAGTGATGGAAATATGTAAGGCCCCATTCACGGTGCCCTACTTTGGCCTTGGATTTACTCAAAAACACAAATCTAAATATCAGAGTTAATTAAAAACTTTCGCGGAATATAAAAACATCAACCATATATTACATATCATTCAAATAGTCTCAACAACAAAACTCTTGTCTTGAAGCATAATTAAAAAAGTCATTGTAAGTCCTAAGAACGGATATTTCAATATGATATCAATGATCTCGATGTTACTGCGGAATATAACACAGGATGATTCAAGACACACAACTTAGAACACGTGAATAACATAATGATGCTTCAAAACATACGTATATTAACGTCAGATGCTTAAGCAATCATTACACAAACACTTGTTCAACCTAGAAAATTGAATGACCAACCCCAAAACCCTACATACAATATCTATACATAGGGAAACTACAACCTAGCCAATAACCAGCCCAAGCCCACTGAGATCACCATGATCTCGATTTACATATACGTACAAGACACAAACCAAAGCAAACACAAACTAAGTACAAACCAAATAATACAGACCCAACGATCTCCCCCTAAGTTTGTAGCTTTGTCTTTCAATTGTGTTCCATAATGTTAGCGTCAGCCTCTCTATATCTGCCATACCACAAACCCGTTCTGATTATTGATGCCACCATCCTTGTATATTCTTTAGCAACCGCTTCAAATAATGGTTCGGCAATAATCTAAAAATTACTCAGCGTCTTGATGTCTCGCTCATGAAACTTCAATAGATCACGCGGGTAAAAAACGATATTGCCCCTTTTCAGACGAACAACAACAGTAGCAGTTTCACTGTCGTATGTCCAGAATTTCATTTCATCAAGAGATCCTTCCGGATTCGAAGTAGATAGAGGAATATGAGTAGCCTTGTTGGTAGCGGGCCACATCACATTCACCAGTGTCTTTCCAGTCTTTGGATCCCGAACACACTTAGCTTTATTAAAAAATGACTCAGCAGTAGTCATATTTGGGAATCCCAGATCGACTTGCTACTTCAAAAAGTTCCAGAAGTTGGTGGCTCTTTTCTCATGATTTGGAATATGAAATGGAGCATTGATGAGGTCACTGAGATCCACCTTCGTCCAGGATCCAAAATCCTTCATCTTCTTGTAGTACTCAGTGGTCCCGGACCTTTGTTTCACCCACCACATAGACTTATCAACATCGAATCCCCATGACATAATCCTGGATCTATCACCATATTTTTCAGAAAAAACCATGTTGTAGGCTCAGGATAAACTTATCTGGATGGTCAGATGATTCAACATTCTTATTAGAGTTCTTCATAATAAGAATCTTCTTTTGGAGTTTGTCGGATTGTTCATCTGTTCTTGGAAGTGCAAAGAAATACTATTCCAGTGGTTCAGATTCATCTATATTTGTGGTAGGACGACCACTGGAACTACCACCTTGATCAACAACGGGTGTCTTTGATGCAACGTCTTCACTGCCTTTAAATTCATCTTCAGACTTTTGAATGATTTTCGGTTGGAGGTCCAGGTACATGGCAGTAAGACCACCCATATTAGACTGAAGCTCTTTAATATTTGAATCTTTATATATGTTGTTGGCTTCAAGTTCTTGAATGCGCACATCCTTCACAACTGAATCTTGTTCAAGTTCAAAGACTCGACGTTGCAAAGCCTGCACATCTACGGGTTCATCTTCAAGTGTAATCCACTTGCCCTTATCTTACAAAAATTTATCTTGCATAGAAAGAATGTGAGCAATTTTCTTAGTAGCACCAGAGCTCGACTAACCAATCGGGTTAGATGATCCCAATGGCTCGTCAAAGAATGGAACATCATCTTCAAAATCAAACTCTTGAGTAATGTCTTCAAAATCTTTTCTTGAGTTTGATGTTCAGCTGAGGATGGACTTGTATCAACATGAGTCTCAGCAGTTTCTGACTCACTTTTTGGTTGTTGGCTTGTTGTTGTAGTTTCAGTAACCAGCACGTCGGGTCTTGGATCTTTCTTTCGTCGCTTTCGCGGAATAAGATCAGCGGCTGGTTCGTCAAGAATATCTTCCTCTTTTGTCTTAGTAACTGACTGAGGAGGTTTCAATGCAGTCGACTGGAGTTGCTCTTTGAATTTCTCAAAATCCTTTAATTGATTAGCAGTAGGAGCGGTATCAGCTTCCTGGTGATCAATCTCCATGTGTTGTACTGGATAATCTTCAGGTTCATTATCGTCTGAAATAGTTTAAAACGCAGCAGTGAACCTCTAAGCAGGTATCACTTGCTCATCAGCAACTTGAGCACTAGCCGGAGCAACTTCGGTCTCAGCAAACCTTCCAAATTTAACCAGTGGGTGAAGGCCTTTGTACATGACCTTTGACCCCTTTCTAGACTGCTTCATTAACCCAAAAGTATTGGGTCCCATGGCTTTCAGGTCTAGCGTCTCTACAGATTTAACTAGGTCAGAATAATGTGAATTAAGGATAATCTGTAGAAACCTAGGATACATGAGGAACATCTCCTTATTCTTTCCTTTCAGGTTGCTCATCATCTCATCGAACACGAATTTAGAATAATTGTAGTTCCAGTTCATGATTAGAGCAACGATAGCCGACATCTGTATGTGGCGGATCTCATCGGATCCTCCTTTGCGTCCTGACACACATGTGAAAAACGTGTGAATCAGGAACCTCCAGTAAGGATGAAAGAGCTTCATTATAGCTGGAGGGTAGGATCCTTCGTAACCCATTCTGACTGTAACTTATGTAACGACATCAGTTGAATCCTCTGTTGGGTAGTCAGGTTGATCGCCAAATAAAAGAATTTCACGTATAATGGCCTCAGAGATGACAACCGGCTTTTTTTGAACTACGGAGTCAATAGTAACATCTCCACCTCGTTGATTAATAGAGGCATTATTCTAACTCCGTGATCATCTTCTTGCATATAACAGGAGTTTCTCGTATAGCATGAGAAATCCTGCAAGTGTTGAGCCCCATGATCATGGATTTGAACTCTTTGTGTGCCAAAGGTGGATTATACAGGCATCAAGCTATGTTGTGAGTATCAACAAACTTTAATGGTGCTTGATCAGCCGTTAGTGCAACAAACGAGTCAAGTCAGTAAGCATTCATTCAACTTAATCAACGATCATAAAATTTTGAGGACACATATTGAATTCACAAGACATCAGGGACCAAACATGATAAAAACAAATTATATGGATCATAAGTGTAAATTAATAATGATTTTATATTAGTTTTCGGTCCTAAGAGGTGTTTTCTGTCCACACAGTGAGATTTCGGTCTGGTTTGGGTTTTCTGCCCAGTCCCACCGAGATCAAGGGAGTTCTCGGTCAAGGAGGGGAGTTCTCGGTCAACGAAATCAAACAAGAACTCATAGTTTGACCATATGTTTTCGGTCAAACTTTATGAGATGGAACCCTTTGAACTTCCTATTGAAATCCGGGTCGTCTTCTCCATTTGGCCGAAATCACCATTGATGACCAAAACCTGCAAGTACCCTTAATATATTCCAACATAGATCTTAACCACATCAAATGTCCATCCTAACTAGAGTCTATCATATGAACACCAAGCAAATATCTATCAAGCACCAATAGACCGAACATGTTGTCCTTATTGTCCCTTTACCTGTTAATGAACGAAGATCACAAAATAATGTGAAACACAAGAGCTGGTTAATCTTGATTAGCAAAGGAGGTTAAGGGTTTTTGGCCAGAGATATTTTTGAGAGATATGAGATTTGAAAAAGTGATCTCAATAATGTAGATACAAGAATTTTATAATAAGATAAATCCAGATGGGCCGAGAACCATGACGGGCCGAGATCCCAGATTTGGACGAAGCCTAAGATGGTTTGAATTGACCAGATTTTAAGGATACATGGGCTGAAGTTTTAAGCCCAACACACCCTTGATCCGTGGTTTAAAAAATCAACTTTTTATAGCATCCGTTTCAACGAGTGTAATTAAGAAGTGAAAATAAAATAAATGGTATAAAATAAAACCAAAAACAATAATCAAAACAAAGTGAATCACTTAGTCTTCTTGTAATTAGACAAACTTTGGGATCAAATTTCAGTTCCGATAAAACCGTCGCCTCTATGAAAAGATTCGAACATGGAATCATATTGATAAAGATTCATGTTTAGCGTTATTATGACATAAAGAGACAGGTTGATAGCAGGGAATCAACTTTGGGAGTGGCGTAAATAATCCCATTGGACCCGTGACTCTTACCTGGGAATCAACTTGCTAGAGGTCATACTCTTGGTTTAGAACATTCTAGTATGCGACACTCTAACTAATTTAAAAATCGAAACTTAATTTAAGGCATCCCGTGACCGATTCAACTAACTCTTGCTCATGTTCGTGTTCATCCATCAAGCAAGGTGAGTTCATAGCCCCTTTTACATGTTTTTAAATCTTTTATACTTTGGGGTGGAAACATGCAACTTATTTATTCGGATAATGAGGCCCTTTTCCACTCATAACAACGAATGTCTTGAGCTTAAAGGGGGGCGTATAATCATACTATATTGAAGTAATCCATGCACGTAATATTTGAGAAAGTAAGCAAATAAACACACAAGTTCATGTAACGAATTGTAGTTTGTAAATAATGAATAAAAGAAAATTGTAATTTGGATAGGATATATATGCTACCCCCAAAAGTAGTAAAAGAGTAAAATGGGGTGTGAGAAACTCACATCGAATGCGATTTAAAAAAGAAGTCACTTCTTTGCGTCACAAAATGTTCTAGTGCCTAAATCATACAAGCACTATAAGTATTTGCTAAGAGATTACTAGAATCCTTAGTATCCAAACAATCCCACGGATTTTTAAAAGTTTGACCAAAGTTTGACTTTCCGTTGACTTTGACCAAAGTTTGACTTTTTGTTGACTTTGACCAAAAGGTCCAAGTTGTTGACCGTTGACTAAAAATATTGAAGGACGACCCGTTGGTGACTTTTGACCAATTATCTAGACTTAAAATAGTCTTAAGATATTCATAGTCGTAACATAACAATCGATCATGTAATTTGCACCTAATCATTTTTCATCCAACCATATGACTAAGTTACACTTTTACGAATTTCATTTCTCATAAGTAAGACCAAACATTTAGTTAAATAATTTCATGTTGACCAATAAAGTCAAATTCCAAAATAACATAACAATCTTTGTACAAACTATAACTATTTATACCAAACAGCATGCTGGACAAATTTGGGCATATTTTAAGTCACCAAAACCTATTTTTCTAACCAGCCAAAACATGAAAATAATTAACTAAATACTCTACACATATACTTTCAAGTAATAGGTACACCATAAAATTTTCTAGTAATTTTCCAACACTCACAAACATCATGAAAATTCATACACTACGACAACCTATTTTCAGCTACCTTATCGGCACAACAGAATGTAAATATTTGCTAAACATTCCATATATGTCCAATTGATGCAAGACCAATTGGATTAGATTCCTAACTCAATTTGTAACATTTCAGAAGTGGAATCACACCATTTTCCATTTTCAATTACAAGTTACACAATTTACAAAACGAATCCGAAAATTACCTTTTCAAGCAGAATTGCAACCCGATTTTGTAAATTCATAAAAACTAATCAAAACGAGTCCAAAAATTATGATTTTTGACTTTTTGAAAACTAGACCCAAAATAACTGACCGTAGCATAAAGAATAAACCAAAATCACTAAAATATCAACAAGTTATACAATTAACAAACTAGGTTACAAAATTTGTCAGCAAGCAGATCTAAACCTTTGTGCACAACAATCATAATTTTCATTTCTATATGATCCAAAATCACCAATAAATCATTTTATAAAATCAAAACTCATGTTTTTCCACTATTAACGTAAATCCAAAAATAAAAAACGTATATATATACATACATATATATACACACACACGCACATATAATAGTACAAAACCCACGCTATACGTCAGAATACAAAACCGACTTGCTATACAACAATGAACAATATAAGGAAAACATAAATATTCAATGTTCATATATACAAGTGCATGAAGATAATTATAAAAAAACCTAGTCATTAATTAAAACTAAAAAATGGTGACCCACTCTTATGCATTCTTCCTCAGTGTCACAAACATTTTTAAGCAGAGTTAACCATCTCAAGTTTTGGGGATTGAGTATGAACAAGAGCTCTATATCAAAAAATCAATCGTCAATGACGTAAACTAACAATCAAAGACGAAAAAACAATTTTACTCATGCATTGCATCATGCATACATCAATAACCAATTATGTTAACTAACAATATGCAAAGACAAAAACTGCTATTTCACTCGCTGATACAACTTGTAGAATAAAGATCAAAATCTTTGCAGATGCAACACATATTTTACTTTCAACTTCTAGTTTGACTTTTGACTTTCAAAAGTCAAAAATGCCATTTAAAACAATGACAATTTCAAAAGTTTAATATAGATGTAAGAATAATACATAATATATCACTATATTTTTTATACCAAGGAGTTCTTGAAAGTCAATACCGCTTTAGAGAGAACAATTAAAAAAATTATCCACAAATTCAAAGATTACATAACTGGTAGTTCAGGTACTTAAACACAATGGAAGTGTAGTAGTTGGATTCACGATATAAACAAATTTTTTTTGACTGATTTGACTTATTGAGGTCAAATAAGCTTCAACTTCAGTTTTGAGTTTAACGTTGACATAAAAGCAAAAAAAACGTTTACAAGATTTATAAATGAAGGGTGTTTTGGTAATATCAATTACCTTTTACAATGTGTCTCCTTAGCTTTAAATCAATAAAAATTTAGACTACAAACAAACTGCCAACTCATGTATCGGTTCCTTTTTTTGTCACCAAAACCGGTTTCCAGCCCTATCTAACTCTCCTGAAACCAATTTCAAACCGACAAAGCGCCAGTTTGTATAGCTGAATCAAAGAGAAACAAAAAAAAACATCAATTTCAGACTCCAATTAATAGGAAAAGAATCATCAGATTGTGTTTGACAGCTTTGCCATTTTAAGATTGGAAGGTTAGAGTGAGATAAAAGCATCTCATCTGTTATTACTATTATTAAAAATTTATCAGTTATAAGAAAATACACACCTTTCTCTGCGCTAGCTTGCACGACATCACAAATCTCTTTGGTGTGTCAAAAATGGTAAGCTTTGAAACAATAACTTCTTAAGCAAGGATGACCTAAATAAGAGAATATAGAAGTGTAAACCAAAAATAATAAAAAAGGAAAATTATAATATTGAAGAAAGTGAAAGGGCACCATGTTAGGATGCGACTAAAGTGCGCATTTTCCTGCCCATGAATATTCGTTTATGCTCATGTTCATTAGTTTAAGTTTGTTCATGTACATTCATTTAAAAAATATAAGGCACGTTACAATTTAGTATGGTTTTATTAAATTTTGAGACAATGAACAATGTTACAAACTGATTGGCTTGACTACTTTATCATAGCAAGCTTAAATGTTGATCTAGAGCTAGCTCGTGAAAAGTTCAAGCATGTCAATTCACAAACTTCGAATAATATTTTTATCATACATAGATAATAAACGGAAAATTTTATATTTTGCAATTTATCTGTATTAGTAATGATTATATGATTATAGATATTAAAACGTGTGTGATATTATTTAAACAAACCAATTAGCTAGCCATTTAAAAAAGCTAACGAGCCGAGAGCTTACCTTGACTCATTACAAACCAAGCCGGATCATCTTGTTTACAAATCAAGCAGGCTCATCACGTTTACAAACTGAGCTGATTTCAAACAATTCTCGTGCTTTTTAAAAACTCTATTAAAAACTTAAGAACTATTTGTAGTTTGTATAATTTTGAGAGAAACTACTATGCCTGTTAAGAGTTGTTGAAATCGCAGCAAGGTTCACTTGACCGGGTAGATAATTGCATTAGTAAAGCCCAAACCTTCTCACTCGTGCAGCTACGGATCTCCTTCATCTGCAGCTGTATCCACAACGAACTTGAGCAATGGCCTGTAATCTAAAACCATATCTCCATTTTCAATTAATAATCTTTACACAAGTACACTTTTATAATAACAGGAACCATATGGTATATCTGAAAAAGTTAAAAAGCATAGTACTTTTACCTTGCAAAAAGTATCGAAACCATCTTTGATTCATATTCTGCATCAGCCATCCTTCTATTTAAATCTTCCTCGGCCTCTGGATCACCATATGCACGTAAAGCCTTTTTTTTCTTAACCTATGGTATCGTAACTATATCATTTTATACCCGCAATTTTATCAGAAACATAATGATAAAGATCATCAAATTTGTCATGTCAAAGATTGCAACCTTTTTTTTTTCAAGAAAGCAAGTATGAGCAAAATACAATACTATCTGACTCCATAATCACATATAAACCTGAACTCGGATATAAAATGTTGAAAAGGATGAGCAATATCTAACATGTTTATGAAGCAAATCAAACAAAGCCCCCAAATTCTGTTGCGGTCATCTCTGCCGCCGGTAGTCACCATCGACGTGCCTCCATTCATAAAAAAACTTATACAAGCCATGGTCGAACATTAGATCAGACCAAACAAGTAAATATACAATAAATAGTAAGGGTTGATATAAACATACCCTGAATAAAATTCAAACCCGTATACAAACTCAAACCTGTACACAAAGCCCCAAATTCAAACGATAATAAAATTGTCAAAATTAAACATAAACGTCAGATTTGTGTTGTGTAAAATTGGAGTTTGTAAACAAAATAAAATGTTAGTACCTCAATAAAACCCTAGCCGCTATAGCAACAGCCTAAACTACCGGCAGCACGGTGAACGACGGTGTCTTCATCTGGTTCCAAATCGATGAGGTCAGAGATGGAAGGTTTCAAGGGTAAAGGGGGGGGGGGGGTGCAGAGATATGGGTTCGTTTTTTCCAGCGGATTCGATCAAGACGATGGTTGTCACAGATCTGTAAATCGTTTCGGAATGGATGATGGTGAGGAAATAGATGAGCATGGAGGCGAGGAGAGAGAATTGATATGTTGGGCGGGATTTCAAAATTTTGGTGGAGTGAATCTGAGACAAATTGAGCATCGAACTTATTAAGGCTTTGGGTGTGTTTGGCTAAGGGGCTTTTTGGGGGCTTTAAGCTACAAACTTTTAGAAAAAGCTTCTATCTAATAAAAAGTATTATTTGGTAAGAAGAGTTTAAAGCTTTTAGAGGATGAGAAAAAACTCTAAATTGAAACGCTACTATGGGTATGTTTGGTAAAACTAGCTGTTAGTTGGAAGCTGAAGGCTAGAAGCTGAAAGCTGAAGGCTGGACGCTGGTAGCTGTTAGCTGTAGCTTTTTAAACATTTAGGTGTTTGACAGAGTAGCAGAAGCTTTTAACAAAACTAGCTGAAACATGTTATGACCTGACCCCTTTCGACTCAAAAGCATACCGACGTGAATCGAACTAATTTACCCTTTTTTGTATCGACGCATTCTGACCCTAATTTGGTCTTACACATGACTCAAGTTCATCTGACTTGACTCCTAATTTGGTCTTACACATGACTCGAGCTCACCTGACTCGACTTTTTACCGATCCTAACCGATAATCACGTAGTATGTTAATTTTTTTAAAGTTAAAGAAATATAACAATATCATAATCAAATTAAAGAGAATAAAATGCTCGTTTTTATGATGTAATTTGTTTAAAAAATTATTAACGTGTGAAAAAGTTATGGCTCCTAAAAAAGTCGTGGGGTAGTTAGTTTCGAATAAGGGTTGGATGTGTAACTAGTATATAAATTAACAAAAGTTGATATAAGTTCAAGGGTCAAATTTGTAAATTCAAATGTAAAAGCTTGTAGCTAGCTTTTTCTCAAACGTTACCAATACTAGCGTTCAAACAAGGAGCTTTTTCTACCAATCTAAAAGCTTGAAGCTACTCCAACCGAACAAAGTTTTTTATTAAATATGAGTTTTTTCTTAAAAGCTTAAAGCTTGAAACTCTTAAAAGCTCCTAAAAGTTCATTGCCAAACATACCCTATTGGTAGTGTTTGAGAAAAAGCTCTACAAGCTTTTACAATTGAATTTACAAGTTTGGTACTTGAACTTATATCAATTTTTGTTAATTTATATAATAGTTACACATTCAACCCTTATTCAAAACTAACTACCCCCATGACTTTTTTAGGAGCCATAACTTTTTCACACGTTAATAATTTTTTAAACAAATTACATCATAAAAACGAGCATTTTATTCTCTTTAAATTGAGTATGATATAGCTATACTTCTTTAACTTTAAAAAATTAACATACTACGTGATTATCGGTTAGGATCGTTAAAAAGTCGAGTTAGATGAGCTCGAGTCATGTGTAAGACCAAATTAGGAGTCGAGTCAGATGAACTTGAGTCATGTGTAAGACCAAATTAGGGTCAGAACGAGTCGATACAAAAATGGTTAAATTAGTTCGATTCGTGTCGGTACGCTTTTGAGTCGAAAGGGGTCAGGTCAGAACATATTTCAAATTAAAACAGTGCATGTTCAGAAAGGGATTCATATCAAAATATGTTGGTTTAAAAAATTATCTATTTGAAAATTACTGTATATTTCAGCTTTGTTTCTTGATTTTCGACATCATTTACAAGCTTACTACTTTTCCATGAATTACACGTCAACATTTAGGTTATGTATGCATTGTCATCAGGTGAATCATGTACCGACACTGATTATGCGGTTGATGTTTGTTGGTGCAGGATGCCAGTAGTTTAGTATCTCGTGTTTATCTGTGTCTGTAATCGTTTAATTTGTTCTGATAGTATTGAACTTGTTAGTTTGTGTCTATGGTTAATCGAACTTGAGTAGGTAGTGAAGTTAGGACAACTTCACCTAGCATGTTAGGTGAAGTTGTCTTGATATATATTCCTAACTTCGGCATATGAAGAAGTGACTTTTGACGGCTGTTCGGTAATACCTTAGTGTTACGTGTTTGTTTATCTTTGCAATACAACAAGTATTATCTTACTTACTCGTGTTCTTTGCATGTGATTTACTTGTTAATCGTCTCAACACTCGTATCGTATACGTGGGGATTCCGCACCCTCGTGTTACGAGATAATCCTGTGTAGATCCGGCTGGGAACCTACAATTGGTATCAGAGCATTTAGCTCGTGATTGTGTGGTTCGGGATTATCACACGAGTGTTAAAACTGATCCGTTCGACTATTCACGGAACTGTTTTACGTTGAAATATTGCTTCTCTGTCAGTTTCTCAACAATTCCCATCAACTACATCATCTCCACCACTCTCGAAACCTTCAAAAATAGCCGTAATCAAACCTGCAAAACCATATGTTCTTGTAGCGAAGTTGCCGAAACCCAAAACTAGGGTTTTAGCGAATATATAGGTTTTTGGCGAAGTTGATAACCAGCGAAGTTGATAACCAGAAGTTGATAACCAGCGAAGTTGTCTGCCAACGAAGTTACAAGCGAAGTTGTAGAGAAAGCGAAGTTGTATTAACTTCGCTATTGCCCATTTTGATTGTTAAGGTTTGAGTCTCGTTTCGTTCAAGTATGACTTCGATAAACATTACAGAACTGGTAAAGATGGAGGTTGAAGCTGGTTCAGCAACTAAAGCTCCAAAACTGCTTAAAGGTACTGATTTCGTTGCATGGAAAGATAGATTTGAACAATATGTGAAGTATCAAAATGCAAAGATGTGGGTCTGCATTCAAGATGGGTACATTCCACCAACATCCATGTTTGAAGGTCGTGAATAGATTAAGAAGTACAGTAAGATGGAAGATGATGAAAAGAAAATGTATGAGGCAGAAAGTAAAGCGCATGCAGCTATAACAATGGCACTTTCACAAGAGATTCTTCATACTTTCAAAAAATACAAAACTGCTAGAGAGCTATGGGAAGCACTAGAGAATCGATATGAAGGAAATGTTGGGATACGTACCTCCAAGACAAAGCTGCTGAAAACTCAGTTCTCCGTATTCAAGTATCTGAAAAATGAATCACTTGATGACATTATCACACGATATTATCATCTGATGACCGAGCTAAATAACTACTCTGTTGAATACAAGGAAGAAGAGATAGTGGAAAAGCTTCTTGATGCTCTCCCACCAAAATGGGAGATGTACACAGTTCTGATGAGAGAATATAAAGACTTTAAGAAGATTGATTTGGAGACGGTGGTAAATAGGTTACGTAATTTTGAACTTAACATGGCTCGAAAGGAGACACCTACTGATCAGGTTCAGGATCCGGGAATGTATGGTGCTAAAGTCACTCCAAACTCAAGTTCAAAAACAGAATCCACTGCCTACTACTCAAAGGGGGAACCAAATGCCACTCCAGATGGTCATGTGGTTCTCAATTTGGATGGTGACGTATGTTTTGTAGCAGGAGGTAGTAGTTCCTCAAAACCTCAAACCACAGCGGGTAATTTCTCAACCAATGCTTCTAGCAAGAACTACTCACAGATGCCTATGAATGTGAAATCAGCTGAACAACAGTTTGCTCTTTATGCCTCTTTTATTGCCTCTTATGAGAATTACATCAAAGGAAAAATAGTCGACCCTGCAACTTTGGATGAAGACTATGATCAGATCGACGCTGATGATCTGGAAGAAATGGATCTGCAGTGGCAGATGGCTATGATAGTAAGAAGGGTAAAGAGATTTATGAAGAAAACTGGTAGAAAGTTTATTGGAGAAAGACCGGGGTTTGATAAGTCAAAAGTTCGTTGTTATAACTGTCAACAAAATGGTCATTTTGCTAAAGAGTGTACAAATGAGAGAGTCGAACGAAGTCAAAACAGGCCTGCTCAACAGAATGGGAGTGGAAGTGAAAACAAGGCTATGGTATCTCAGCAAAACGGTGGATACAACTGGAATATACAAGTTGAGGAGGTGTTCGAACAAGCAAATCTGGTAAATATCGAAACTGGAGGAAGTGATAGAGAGACGGGGGAAGATCAAGCATACATGGCAGAAGTGAACGATCAACTCTCAGAGGTATGTTCTGAATCTCATTGTGAACAATGTGAAAAACTGTCTGATCAATTGAAAGCATTAACTGATCAGTTTGTTAGTATGGACACTCAATTTAAAAATTTAAAAGAAGAACATCACTATTCTAAAACTAAAGAAAACAGTTACTCGGAAAAAATAAAAGCTAGTGAAAAGGATATCAGAAGTCTTAAAGCCACCCTAGCTGAAAAAATACAAGTGATTGATCTTAGTTATGAAGTGTTAGAAGAAAAGACCAAACTAATCGCTGAAAAAGATAAACAGATAGCTGATTACTAGGTAAAAGTGGTGGAACTGAACAGAAAAATTGAATAATTTAGAAATTCTTCTGTGATGTTAGATCATATCATAAGTGTTCAACGTTCCTCGGTTAACAAAGGGGGGATTCGATTCTTAGAAGTCCCACCACCATACAATAATAACTATACATATAATCCTAGTAATCAGCAATCTGCGAATGTTGAAACTAGTCAGACAATTCCAATAAAGGTCTCTACTAAAGAATCTGAAGTTAACGAGAGTGAAACGAGTAAGACAAGTTCTAATGTCACAAGTTCTGTCTCGTCAAATTCGGACAAGTCGTCCGAATCAAGTGAGATAAAAGAAGAGGTCGTGTTACTAAAATGAGGGGAGGACTATAAGTTTGATAAAAAGAAATCTTCCCTAAATCCGTTTGTCCCACCATATGTGAGACAAACTGATAGTAACGCAACCTCGACATCTGCAACAACTTTTGAGACGAAAGTTCAAAACATGTAGAATAGTTCGAACAGAAGTTGTTTTAGATGCAACAGGATAGGACACCTTGTCACTGATTGTCCTCTGAAACAGAGAAAATCTAGAAATATAAGGCCTACTAAAACTGAGAATAAAACAAATACTAAATATGATGCTGGTAAGAATGCTAACACATCAAATTTCAATCATTGGAATAATCCAAGATTTCAAAGAAACCAGTCTCGTTTTTTCCCAGTGAATAACCAAACCAATAATTATAATTCCATTAATGCTAGAAATTCATGAAGGTTTGGATGGCCTCATAGCCAGTCATCTAGAAATTTTCCTTTCAGAACTTATCAAAACTCTCCTCAAACTAACTTTGGGCAACCAAGGCACTGGGTGCCAGATACCAGGTTTAATCAACCCAAGACCAGAAGGTCTTGGGTCCCCAGATTTTAATCTATTTCTTTAATTGTGCAGGAACAGTCGAACAGGGCTGTAAACAACATGTGGGTTGTTGACAGTGGCTGTTCCCGGCACATGACTGGTAACAAGAAATTTTTACGTGATTGGAAGTCTGTTCAAGGAGGAAGGGTTAGTTTCGCAGGAGAAAGTGGAGGAAGAATTACTGGTATTGGGACTGTGATGAATGGAAGAATAAAGTTGGAAAAAGTGAATTTTGTGGAAGAATTGAAACACAACCTGTTGAGTGTCTCTCAGATTTGTGACAAAGAATACAACGTTCATTTTACTAAATATGAGGCACTCGTACTTTATCCTGGTTTCAAGATACCAAAGACCTGGGTTGTGATGAAAGCTCCAAGAGAAAAGAACACGTATGTAATGGATATGAGATCAACCGAGATGACAACAGAAGAGTCATGTCTTCTGTCAAAAGCAACAGAATCTAAGTCAGAATTGTAGCACCGAAGAATTGATCATATTCATCTTCGCAAGATGAATTACATTGTCAAGAACGGGATGGTACTTGGGGTTCCCTTGAAGAATTTCAATTTTGAAGACCAATGTGTGTCATGCAAGAAAGGAAAACAACACAAAAAGCCTCATCACTCCAAGAAGGTTAACTCAATTGTCAGCACCTTGGACCTACTTCACATGGATCTCTTTGGTCCTGTGAATGTAAAAAGTCTAGGAGGAACTTCATACTGTTTGGTGGTAACCGACGATTATTCACGATACTCTTGGGTCTATTTTCTAAAGGCAAAAGATGAGACAGTTCAGTTGGTAATTAACTTGATTACCAAGG
Organism: Bidens hawaiensis; assembly: GCF_021521415.1. Classification (NCBI taxonomy): domain Eukaryota; kingdom Viridiplantae; phylum Streptophyta; class Magnoliopsida; order Asterales; family Asteraceae; genus Bidens; species Bidens hawaiensis. Next base: position 475,586 of record NW_027491630.1, on the reverse strand, counting down.
TGGAAAATATTGTTGGGAGGAAGGTTAAGTACATCAGGAGTGATAATGGTACAGAGTTCAAGAACTATCAGATGGAGATGTTTTGTTTGCAGAAAGGGATAGAACATCAGTACAACGCCCCATATACTCCGCAACAAAATGGAGTAGCTGAAAGGAAGAATAGAACTCTAATCGAAGGCGCCAGGACCATGCTGGCAGATGCTAAACTTCCCGTGGTGTTCTGGGCTGAGGCTGTTGCTACAGCCTGTTATATCCTTAATCGTGTTTTAACTGTTAAAAGATTAAATAAAACCTGTTATGAACTTATGCATGGTAGAAAGCCAAATTTGAAAGGTCTTGAACCTTTCGGGTCCCCATGTTAGATATTAAAGACTAACTCTAAATTTGGTGAGAAAGCTGACGAAGGTATCTTAGTTGGCTATGTTGTTGGGACACCCAACAGAAGAGTCTTTAATCTATCAAACAGCAAGGTTGAGGTGGTCTGTAAAACTGACATTACTAGTTACAAATCACCAAGGCCTAGCATGGGACCGGCAGAGGCTTTCGACTATGATAAGCTATTCAAATATTTTAATGTGCCTTACTTGGATTTTGCAGACATTGATGAGAAAATGGCCTCACAAATGTTGTATGACGAAGAGGAGGCCATTGTACAACATCCGCAATATAATGAAAATCAACCAACCTCATCAAGTGCGGCTGAAACTCCAGCTGTCTCGAATGAAGATGAATTCTAAAATCCATTTCACACTCAATCTCAGCCTCACTCTGATGAACTCTCTTCAAATCTTGAGAATGATCTGGAAGTCGGTCCGGTACAGACCACCAAAATTCACAAGAATCATCCTTTGGAAAATGTGATCGGTAATCCTTTTGATGGTGTACGTACTAGAAGAAGTTTGGATGAAAACACATGTGTGTATGCAAGCATTAAAGACACTAGTATTATAAATGAATACTTGTACACCTGCTTCATCAGTCAGATTGAACCAAAGAATTATCAAATGGCTCGTGGGTTGAAGCCATGCAGGAAGAACTGGCACAGTTTGAAAAGATGGAAGTATGGCAGTTAATTGAAAAAACACAAGAAGTGAACGCTATCGGTGCAAAGTGGGTATTTAAGTGTAAGAGAGATGAGAATGGGGTAATCATTCGCAACAACGCAAGATTGGTAGTTAAAGGGTTTAATCAACAGGAAGTGTTTGCTCCTGTAGCCAGACTGGAGGCAATTCAACTGTTTCTGGCATTTGCTGCACACAAAGAGATGAAAGTGTTCTAGTTGGATGTGAAGAGTGCGTTTCTTAACGGAAAAGTCGATGAGGTGGTATATGTAGAGCAACCTCCGGGTTTTCTTGACCCAGATTTTCCTGATCATGTGTACAAACTGAGCAAAGCATTATATGGGCTACATCAGGCACCTCGTGCCTGGTATGCAACTTTGTCAGATTACTTGCTAGAGAATGGGTTTGAGAGAGGGAAGATCGACAGTACCTTGTTGTCAAACGGAAAGGGGGTGATTTTCTACTCGTTCAGGTATATGTGGACGAAATCATCTTTGCTGCCTCAAGAGTTACTATGTGTCAGGAGTTTGAAGCAGTCATGAAGAAAAGGTTTGAGATGAGCGCCATGGGCGAATTAACTTTCTTTTTAGGATTGCAGGTAGATCAGAAGAAAGATGGCATGTTTATTCATCAAACGAAGTATGTCTATGATGTGCTTAAACGCTTCAAGATGGATGATAGTACCCCATTTGATACTCCAATCTGCGTCAACCACAAACTGGGTGCTGATTCCGACAGTGATGAAGATGTGGATCCCACTCAATATCGGGCAATCATAGGTTCTTTAATGTATCTAACTGCATCTAGACCTGACATTACGTTTGCAGTTTGTCTTTGTGCTCGTTTTCAGGCTAACCCGAAGGAATCACACATGAAGGGAATGAAAAGGATCTTGCGGTATCTTATAGGAAAGCCTAAGTTGGGACTATGGTACTCGAAAGGGGGAGAACTGGATTTGGTAGCATACACCGATTCTGACTATGGAAGTTGCAATCAGAACAGGAAGTCAACAACCGGTGGATGTCAGTTTCTCGGAGGAAGATTGGTGTCGGGGCAGTGCAAGAAGCAGACCGCTGTAGCCATTTCCACATGCGAAGCAGAATACATGGCAGCATCGAACTGCTGCTCCCAGGTTTTATGGATACAACAACAAATGCGCGATTATGGTCTGAATTTCACTCAAACTCCTATTTGCATTGATAACACTGCTGCTATCTCAGTAACTAACAATCCCGTGAAACACAGTAAAACTAAACATATTGACATTCGTCATCATTTTATACGGGATTCTGCTAAGAAGAAATTAATTATGCTTAAAAAGGTTGATACACTGGATAATTTCGCCGATCTTTTTACTAAAGCGTTTGACCGATCCCGTTTTCAAAATCTTGTTGAACTTAATGGGATGATCAATCCCGAGTAACCGTGTTTTCTCTTTTATTAAAAAAAAACATCACTATCGCTTAAAATTATGTCGGTTTCTCAGGTTTGAAGGACATATCCCAAGGATATGTTTGATCCTTACATCTATGTGTAGATTATAAGGATAGCCATTAACCAGATGACTGAAAGCGACCGGGGCGGTTTATGATGGGTTTTTATTCTTTCGCTTAAAATTAGTCGTTCATACTTAGTCAGTGGGACACATACTCGTATGTGGTCGGTCCGGCTGATCCACTAGATCTTCAGGATAGCCATTTACCTAAAGACTTTGACTTGATCGGGACGTTTGAATTAAAATTTTTTTTTTTGGGGAAATGATATAATTTTTCAGTCTATAACTTCGCAAGAAGTTTCAATACGGTGTTGAAATGAAAACTGATCCAACCTTGGAAAGTGATAGATAAACTGATTTTGTGTGCTTAACCGGTGAAGTAATTAGGGCTAAAAGACTCTAGAACAGTCATTGTATGTTGTGGTAGCTTTCTATGGTGCGTAAAAGTAGAAGTGATACAAACTAAATCTTCTCGATTTACTGTGGAGAGTCATTCTGAGTTGTGCATGTCTCCACATACATCTTTTCGAATGATAGGCAGAAAAGTGATTACCCAGTCATACACGAGCCCGTGAGTGTTCTGATTCCCGCGAAGATAGTGTTATGTATCTGCAGTGATCCAGATTCGGGACTTGCAGTTGTCTTAGACTTGCAGTAGTATTATTGTCTTTTATTAAAAAAAAAAAAACTTTAGTTATTATCATTAAGCCTTTTGAAGCTAATCTTGTTACAAATATCAAGAAAGAGGCAAGAAAGAATATTTCAAAGTATAAGAAAGATCGGGAAGACGAATCGGAAGGTCGACATGTGAACATTGATTAGTAGTGTCCTACGGGTCGAAGTCAACTCGGGGTGACTTGGGAAAGTCAAATACGCATTGAGAACAGATCGGAGGCATCACAATCTCTCATGTGATGTCTATCTAAATTTTGAGCTTAATTGAACCTAATCCGTATCACAGAAGCGATGAAAACCATACTAAGTTTTATACCTGCCTACAACCTGTTTCTCTATGTCATAATACCGCTGAACATGGACCTGTTTGGATCTTTTCTAAAACATGCAGGTTTTCATCAAGACTGAAATTTGATCCCGTTTATTTAATTATCTAACTTTTGTTATGTATTTTATCTTATGGTCTGTTTTCATAAACTCTTGGTTACTTGTTTTTGTTCTCATATTCTTAACTTTAGTTAACATAACAATGGGCGAAGTTGTTTTTTAAGCGTAGTTGACTTTGGTTTGACTATGGGCGAACTTAACTTCATGGCGAAGATGAATAAAGGGCGAAGTTGTTTTAACTTCGCCCCTGGGTTTTTCTAAACTATATAAGTAGATCGGTGGTCAAACCTGGTCAAAATTTTCAAACTTTTGGTCCAACCTCTTAGTTTAAAACCCTCGGCGAACTTATTCACTTGAATCAAACCTCATTATAATATGTTTTTCGTCAGTGTTAAAGGTTCGTTGCATCTTTGTGTCACATAATTCTTATTTTTCGGTTGCTAATCTGGTCCGCAATGTATGCTTTTGAATTCGTCTTTTATCAAACCCTATAAACACATAGTTTGATCGATTAAAGGCCGTTTTAGTTTTAACGTGTCATCCATTACCTTAATCGCCTACTTACCTTTCTTCGTCTACCCTCTGATTGCACTGTGTTTTGATAAATCAAACGGTTGATTTATTTGTCGAACAGGGGCAAAGTTAGGTTTGGGAGAAGTTGAACTTAACTTCGCCCACTTTAAAAATTTTCTTTAATATCGTCTGTTCAATAAACTGTAACTTCGCTTGGGTAGTTTTGACCCTGCTACAATCTGTGTTTGAACTATTTTGATCCAACGAAGTTCCTTACCCTGCGAAGTTAACAACTTCGCTACAGCATAACTTCGCTTCTGGTAATCAGCGAAGTTATGACCTGATTGATTCAGAAATCTGACTTAACTAGTTTGTTGTGCAGATATGGCTGCTGTGGCAGGTGCTGGTGGCGCTGGCGGTGATGAAGGTGGAGATGATAAGAGACATTTTTTTCTGGGTCACAACATGTATATCACCTTGGATCCGGATGCTCTTGGAATTGAGGACTATCGTGAGATCATTTCATTTCTTGTTCGCTCACATATTTTTCATGCCATTACTACTACTCTTCCTATTTCACAACCAAATATTGAAGACTTTTGGGGAACCGTTGAATATGACTGTAGGGTTGAACCTCCAGTTATACGTGCCACTGTCAATAATCAGGTGGTACAGTTCTCGGCAAATCAGATAAGGGAAGCCTTACAGTTTGGGGTGAGACGACTGAGGATCCTACAGACTTTTTGGCTACTTTCAGGAATGGTGCTTTTGTTCGTATGGGGTATTTAGGACCTTTGGAGGATTCTCATAGGCGTAAGGGATTTTTATTGGATCAGTGGAGGTTTTAATGCTTGTTCTGATTGTGTGCATGTCTGGCCGCAAGGCTGGTACAGATGGTATGGGTGCGACGATGCAATCGGTTATGACTGCTTTAACTTACAACAAGCCCTATAGTTTCAGCCAGATGATATTTTATGAGATTGATCATCAGAGACGCGCAGTGGCACGGGAAAGATTTTTGATGTACCCGAGATTCTTACAGATGATTCTAAATCATGTAGCTCCCAATCTGCCACAACGACGTCCTATTTCGTATGTGGAGAGTGTTTCTAAGAGAATCTTTGCGCAATGTAAGTCATCGAGTGCTCGTAGCAAGCCTGAACATCGTCCGAGGCACACTGCCTTGTTTGGTTACTTATTGAATCCTGCGTATGTTGCTCCTCTGGAAGATGGGTTTCTTGATCCAGCACTGCAACAGGCCGAAATCCCTCAACCACCTCTTGTGGTTCAACCACCAACTCCTGTCGGTCAACCACCCATGGTACAGCAAGCACCGCCTGCTGATCCTGTTGCAGCTCCAGAAGAACAGGTTGATCTTGAAGCTGCCTTTGGAGGGCAAGGTTTCTTTGATATGGAAAGGCTTGACCTAGTTGCTGAAGTTCAAGCATCAGTAATTGATGTGTCTGGTGCACATGTTTCTATGGTCGCTACATCTGTGGTGGATTCTGAGAGAACTGACTTTGACTCCTCCACTGACGATATAGTTGAAGCACAACAAATTCTTGCCAGAAAAGAAAGGATTCATGGCAAGCGAAAGAAAGACTCAGATGATAGTGAATCAGATTATGAGGAGGATTTATATCGTCTGGTGAGAAGATCAAAGAAGGCAAGGGTTGGTGAAAGTTCAAGAGTTGGTGAAAGTTCGAGGGTTGTTCATTTTTCCCCACCATCGTTATCAGGTATGACTATGTTACCTGCTTCTTCGACTGTCACATTGCCGGTAACCTCGAGTGTACCTTTGGTGAACGTGTCGTCATCTTTTGGTATTCCTCCAACTACGTTCCAGTTTACAGCACCAGAGATTGTTTCATTACCGCCTCCGACTCTTACTGTATCAGAGGTGGTTGCTAGGTTTGTTGAATCTACGCTGGTAGCGACTACTGGGTTACCTGTCTCTATACCATCCATAATTACTATTCAGCCTACCTCTGATAATCAAGCGAGTTTGGGAATTTCACCGTCGTATGCTCAAGATATTTCTCATATGCGGTTTGACTTTGATGCTACTCTGTCTGACTCTGAAAGGATTGCGGCTCTTGAACGGGTAGTTGCTGAACAGTCACGGATCAACCTCATTCAGACGCAAGCTATTCAGCGGCTTGTGGCAGAAAATCAGATACAGTCATCACTTCTCATTGAACAAGGTAAACTCTTTGTTGCTCTTAAACAGTTCTTAGCATCTTAGGGGGAGATGAGCTGCAAGGGTGATGAATTGAGAAAAAAGAAGAGGCAAGACAGAGACGATGATACCAATGCAACGAAAGATGCAGGTGGTGAGTTGCCAAGATCTGAACAAAATCTTGGGACTTCCACATCTCAGGGGGAATCTGATGGTCCGTTAAGCAGTACATGTGATGACAAAGTGGTGGTTGTAGATGATGAGGGGGTTTTTGGGAAATGATGATGATGAGTTAGTTGATGATGTGTTAACGACTGATGAGATTGAAAAGATTGGGGAACAGATAGAAATTGATAGTGAGTTAGAAGAAGGAGAGATAGTTGATGATGGTGTAGAGCATGATATTCCAAGTGTTGATGAGGTAAAGCTGGGTCAGGATGAAAGCATGTCGGATGAGTCTGAGTGGGAAGAACAGCCAAGATGGAAAGAAGGCTGTGCTCAGTGGTTCTTCAAGACAAAGAAGCCTGCGGTACCAACAATGTTCAAGAAAAGTTACAATATCAAGGGCTATGCTGAATCAAAGAAAGGTATTATCTGTTGGTTGTATGATGAGCAGCTAAAATTGTTTGTCATAATGCGATATGATGGGGTTCAGTACTTTAAGAAGGCTTTGAGATCGCTCAACACCTTTCCTGAGTGTGAGGTGAAAGATTTGGCACATTTGAGATTGATTAATCGAAGTGACGACAACTTTGCGAGATGGGTTGGAAAGATTGTGTGGAAGGAAAGTGTGAAAGAGAAAAAGTTTGAATTGTTGAAGCCTCAGAGAGGGAAGTTGGTCGAAGACAAGGAACGAGGCATGAGGGCTGATGGTAAGCCTTGGATGGTGATGAAATACAAGCCGATTCGATGTTTGAAAGAGATTCCGATAAAGCTGATGCCCAAGGATGTGCTGAAGGATCTCAAGTGGTGGTATGTTGACTGCCAGACTGCTGAAGCTATGATGGAAGATGAGGATGAACAAGAGATCCTAAGAGTGTATGATCCAATGCACTTGGTTAATTTGTCTCAAGCTGATTTGCAGGTACTTAATGATAAGAAGATTTTTTATAATCCTGCGTGGAAAGATGAAGCCAAGAAGTAACAGAGGGTGGTCTCTGTCTGTATGAGACAGGGCATTCATGCTTGAAGACGGTGGGTACGTGATTTTTGGATTACAAGACTCGAGAAAGAAGATAGAGATATGAAACTACTGCCAAGGGGGAGTCTGTTGGTGCAGGATGCCAGTAGTTCAGTATCTCGTGTTTATCTGTGTCTGTAATCGTTTAATTTGTTCTGATAGTATTGAACTTGTTAGTTTGTGTCTATGGTTAATCGAACTTGAGTAGGTAGTGAAGTTAGGACAACTTCGCCTAGCATGTTAGGTGAAGTTGTCTTGATATATATTCCTAACTTCGGCATATGAAGAAGTGACTTTTGACGGCTGTTCGGTAATACCTTAGTGTTACGTGTTTGTTTATCTTTGCAATACAACAAGTATTATCTTACTTACTCGTGTTCTTTGCATTTGATTTACTTGTTAATCGTCTCAACACTCGTATCGTATACGTGGGGATTCCGCACCCTCGTGTTACGAGATAATCCTGTGTAGATCCGGCTGGGAACCTACAATGTTAGGTTGTGCGCCCATTCCGCCGCCCAACGCGGGCACCCAGCTAATTTTATTAAAAGCTTCTGCTACTCGCCAAACACCTAAATATTAAAAAGCTACAGCTACCAGCCACCAGCTTCTAGCTTTCAGCTTCCAGCCTTCAGCTTCCAGCTTACAGCTACCAGCTAGTTTTGCCAAACATACCCTTTGTATACAATAAGAAGTTGTACCCTATGCAAAGACACTTGTATACTCTTAATTTCAACAATTCCACTTTCTCTCTCTTATCTCTATTATATATAGTAATATATATATATATATATATATATATATATATATATATATATATATATATATATATATCGATTAATTATTTTATACCAAGACACAACAAACACTTTTAACCAAATCAAACTTTGATCATTCTTTATTTATCTCTATAATCCATATCAGTTGGATACACATATCATGTTTCTAAGATAAAAACATAAAGCAAATATATGTTAAATATGATTACCAAGCTGCTTAACCCAAAGATTCAATCATCTTGCTTCCAAGAATCAATAAAACAATACTTGTGTAGGAGGATAATTTGAGAGAGTTTTTGCAAAAGTGTTTTTTATGTGTGTGAGTGATAGATTTCGGCCAAGGGGGACAAAAAGGAAAGAGAAAATCTTGATTACCAAGAGTTTGTAACTCCTTGTTGAATTAATAACAAACATTTAATCTCACTTTAATAAAATTCAACCTTAGGTAACTTTTATATTAAAATAGGTGACATGATACAACTTTTTAAACCATTTCTATGCATTATATTGTCTAAGGTTTATTGGTCTAGCTAGACAACATAACATGTAACATATCACATAATGTAACAAGTTTAATCATCTAACTTTCTTTTAAATCACATAAGTATATAACAACTAGTCATGTAACATATTGATCATATAACACATTATACCTATCGTATAAGGTACATGTAACACATTATTATTATAACATGTGTAACAAGTTACTTTTGTTTAGGTCATTAACGACACGACTAACTCAAATGTATGCATACATGACACTACATGCATGAGAGTTCATTAATGTAGTTAACATAACTAACTGGGTTTACTAACACAGTCAACATGATTTAACTGGTTTTAGTTAACGGAGTTAACCTGAAAATGTCGGGTGTTACATCGGGGATTAGAAATGTTGAATGTATATTTATTATGGAGTTGGATATTATAATATGTTTTTATGCATTAATGAATTTTAATGATTTTATTAATAAATTATTAATTTAAAACATTACAAGATTAATGTTATGTTTAGATATTATAAAGATTATGGAAATATTGGTGCTATTGGTACATTTTATTTTGTAAACAAGAGTGTTAACGAATTATAAAGTTTAACAAACGGAACATACTATATATATATAATTTATAACGGGTCAGATTTTCGGGTTTGAAAAGTAATGAATGTTACAGGACTTAAAACTTTAGAAATTTCGTCCCGAAATTAAAATAAAAATAAATATTTTAAAAGGGAAAAACTAATATACGGAGTTGTTAGAAATTTTAACAATTTTATACATACATAATTAAATTAAGATAACGCCGATCCTTGAATGACCCGACATAACTCCACAAATAGGAAATATGACAGGGACACTTATATATTGGATGTACCATCGGCGTATCCACCATGCCTTTATCATATTGTATTTGTCCTGTTCCCCAAAATCATTCCAAGTTTCGAGTTATTTCACACAACCGGCTAATTATATTTTCCATGCGAGGACTTTGATAATTACATGTTGACCCATAATTACCTCTATCGTCGGATGGTCTATATAACTTGTTCTATTTTGTGGTTTTAAGACATAGACCTTAGATAAATAAATAAAATTTTCATACAGAACGCTGAAAAAAATAAATAAATAAAATAATGAGTTAAAAGGGTAAATACATTACAAAACCCATTGATAGACCATTCAGGCCAAGGACAACGCGAAAACACCAAGTCAAGTAAATGAAATCATCGTAGTCTAAACCAAGTAATCGATGTTAAAAACAAAATAAAAGAGGTAAAGAAATTAAAGAATGAAAACATTTGAATTATAAACATCGTAACATGTAATTGAAATATTAGGGTCGAGAATAACGTGTTAAGTAAACGTAGCATTTAACCAACGAAATATGAACATGTAAATTGATAACACATTAGGTTCGAGAATAGCTTAGATAAAAGAAAATTTTAAATATCAAAATATCATGGTGTTTAATAAATGGAAATCTCCGAATGAATTGCAGCGCAATTAATGGTGACATTGGGATGAAATAAAGTGAACATTACAACATATAAATTAGTAATTTGAAATAAGATGGATAAACGAAATTCTATTATCACAATATTGAAATCCATTAAATTTGTGAAAGCAAAGTTCCAATAGAAACCTTGAGTTTATCAAAGTAACCAATTGGAATTTAGAAATCAAAATAAAGTATTTATCTTAGATTGATGAAATCAAGAACAATATAATGGTTCAAATAAAACATTGAGTGGAAGAGGAGTAAACGAATAACCAAAACAATTTGTGTAAAAATAACATAACATAATCTCAACATGTACATGGGACACAGTCCCGGTTCTAAGTAAACGAATTCGTTTGGAGAAAACCGGTCACCGATAGTCAAATGTAAAATTAAAATGAGAATACGGTTTCTATTGAGTAACTATGTACACATAGATGTTCATGGTCCCAATTTCCACTTAACGGTTACGTTGATGGGAAATTGGTCATAGACCATGGGATTTGAAATAACAAGCGTAAACTGATTTAATAAGGTGAATAAGAATGATGTACCAATTTACATTTCGTAAAAAATAACAAGGAATATGGACCAAGGATCAATGAACAATGAAATAAACTTCGTAACAATATTCTAAAGAAGTGGATAAAAATCAATTTGAGTAAGTTCGAAACATACGTGAAAGAGAAAATAAAGAAAAGTAAATGTAGCTTCGACGTTTGTCTTCTCGAGTGTTGTTTTGTGGTATCTATAGTAATCACAGATTTGTGTTAGTAAAAGAAATAAAATATGCAAAATAAAATATAGTCGATTTGGATGGGTTTGTAAAATCTTATTGTTGAAACCAAAAAATCGATTAGAATAGACGAGGGACGCAAGGTATGGTATTGCATAGCGAAAACAAGTAGGCCTTTCGAAGTATGGCAGGTCTGCTCGGGTCACCATAATGACGGTAGGCTTGATGCGTGTGGTCAAGCATATGATTGAGACAAATGGTTAGATACAGGTCTTGCAGATGGGTGAGTGACGTTGACTTTGGGTAGGTTGTAGCATTAAGTGGTAACTGAATCTACCACAAATTAAAGTATATCAACGTTTCAGGGAAGTAAAGTGGTGGGATTTACACGTACTATAAAAAGGGCGTGTTTCTATGCGAGGATTTTCGGTTGGGTTTGGTTTGAGTATCCAAGAATTGTGTTGGATTTGAATTTGAATTTACTATAGCGATGAAGGTGGGTGCGGTTAAACGTGGGGTGATCGGGATCACGGAGGCCATTTGCTTGATAACTTGAATTGCCATTTTGCGAGTTGAGTGCAACAATTAGTAAAACGAGATGGCATGATACGAAACGTGAAGAGTGTGCGTGACTTGGTTCGTAAGTATGAAAACGACTAATAGATACATCAATGAAAACAAGTAAGGAAAAGAAATCATATGAAACAAAATTTGAAATCGAAACTGGAATTCCCATGAGACTTCATGAGTTTTAACATTTCAATAAATGAAAATCTCAGAAATTATTGAATAACCATATGGAAAAAGTATCAAACTTAACAATAAATAGTATAATCGAATTGAAAATCGAGTGTTAATGTACCACCATGACTTTTCGAACTTTCAATTCTAAAACATAAGAGTAAATGAATATTGCGTTAAGGTAATCGAATTGAAATTCAACCATTCATGTATCACCATGAACTTTCGAATTTTCAATTCTAAAATGTAGTAGTAAATGAATAAAATAATATAATGGTCGAATCGAACTTCAACCATTTATGTATCACCATAACTTTTTGAACTTTCAATTATAAAACGTAATGGTAAAATAATATATTAATTGTGTTGAAATTCGGTTATTACCTTTTGAACTTTTAAAATATTAAACCGTTAAATGGATGTATAAATAAAGAAAATGAGTCACAAAATTTTTAAACTTAACTATACTCGTATCAAAATGCATAATTAAATCGAACCGAAAGCTGAGTATTCGTGTAGCACCATGACTTGACATGTTTTCAATTAAAACATATTGTAAAGCATAGAGAGTCGGACGCCAAACGTCGCATAAACCATCGAAAACTAAAAACCGAAAATCTGATTATTGAAAATTCTTGAGAATCTTTACGTTAGGCATAAACCTTGGTCTTGTGTGTGCTTTGTGTAATTGAAGTAATTGAATCATCAGTATAATAGTATCAAGTAAGTGTTTTGAACAATCAAATATAGCCCACATAATTTCTAACATGCAACCCTAACTAATAAAAATTAGAAATAACCAACTAGAACACTATGTCTAATGTCCTATCTTAGAGTAACGGATCTGATACCAATCTGTAACACCTTGGCTAAAATGGAATACGCCCGAGTGTGACGTACAGATTGATCAAAACACATGTGATACTATTAAGTGACAACAATATCATTAATTAATTTGAACATCAAGTACACAAGTTTGTAACAAGAAATACAAGAAAAAATACAAGAACAATAACAACTTATCCATTTATTAAAATAACCTAAGTCATAGTGTCCTCATCACGGCATCATTCTCTAAATAAGGTACATGTATCATATATATAAAATAATGTCAACTAAATGAATAGTTGGTGAGTTCACACAAGTTTTGATATAAGTACATAAAAATCTAAGATTCCATGAACAAGTGTAAATGAGAAAATAAGGTCCTTTCCAACTGAGATTATGCACCAGCGTACTCAGATAAGCGCAAGTAAGATCCTTTCCGGTTGGGATTGTGCACCAACGTCCTCCGATAATGAGGCCATTTTCCACTCATAACAACGAATGTCTTGAGCACAAAGGGGGGCGTATGATCATACTATATTGAAGTAATCCATGCACGTAATCTTTGAGCAAGTAAACACACAAGTCCATGTAACGAATTGTAGTTTATAAATAATGAATAAACAAAATTGTAATTTGGATAGGATATATATGCTACCTCCAAAAGTAGTAAAATAGTAAAAAGGGGGGTGTGAGTAACTCACCTCGAATGCAGTTTAAAATAGAAGTCACTTCTTTGCGTCACAAAATGTTCTAATGCCTAAATCATACAAGCACTATAAGTATTTGCTAAGCGATTCCAAGAATCCTTAGTATCCAAACAATCCCACAGATTATTAAAAGTTTGACCTTCCGTTGACTTTGACCAAAGTTTGACTTTTCGTTGACTTTGACCAAAAGGTCCAATTTGTTGACCATTGACTAAAAATATTGAACGAAGACCTGTTGGTGACTTTTGACCAATTATCTAGACTTAAAATAGTCATAGATATTCATAGTCGCAACCTAACAATCGATCATGTAATTTGCACTTAAACATTTTTCATGCAATCCTGTGACTAAGTCACACTTTTACGAATTTCATTTCTCATAAGTAAGACCAAACATTTAGTCAAATAATTTCAAGTTGACCAATAAAGTCAAATTCCAAAATAACACAACAATCTTTGTACAAACTACAGGTATTTTTACCAAACAGCATGCTGGACAAATTTGGGTAAGTTTTAAGTCACCAAAACCTATTTTTCTAACCATCCAAAACATGTAAATACTTTACTAAATACTTCCCACAGATACTTTTAAGTAATAGGTACAACATAAAATTTTCTTGTAAATTTCCAACACTCACAAACATCATTAAAATTCATACACTACGACAACCTATTTTTAGCTACCCTATCATCACAACAGAATGTAAATATTTGCTGAAAATTCCATATATGTCCAGTTGATGCAAGACCAATTGGATTGGATTGGATTCCTAACTCAATTTATAACATTCCAGAAGTAGAATCAAACATTTTTTCATTTCAATTACAAGTTACACAATTCATAAAACGAATCCGAAAATTAATTTTTCAAGAAGAATTGCAACCCGTTTTTGTAAATTCATAAAAACTATTCAAAATGAGTCCATAAATTATGATTTTTGACTTTTTGAAAACTAGACCCAAAGTAATTGACCGTAGTATAAAGAATCAACCAAAAGCACTAAAATATCAACAAGTTATACAATTAAAAACCTAGGTTAAAGAATCTGTCAACAAGCGGATTTAAACCTTTGTGCACAACAATCATGATTTTCATATCTATATGATCCTAAATTACCAATAAATCATTTTATAAAATCAAAACCCATGTTTTTCCATTATTAATCTAAATCCATAAATAACAAATATATATATATATATATATATGGTATAGGATCATTTCAGAAGTTTTTTTACAGCGAGAAGTGCGAGAAGTGAAGGTGTAACTCCATTAATCAATAATTCCACTCCCTTTCTTATGTGTAGTTGCATTGTGTAGGTGCATATGTATGTGTGTAGGTACGTATGTTTGTATGTGTGTAGGTACATAAGTTTGAATGTGGCTCGGTACATTTATATGTTTGTAGATAGGTTTGAATGTGTAATTAAGACATAAATACAACCAACCTACATATATGTATGTAACATCATATGAAAGAGAGTGAAATTAGGGATTAATGGAGTTATACCTTCACTTCTCACACTTCTCGCTGTAATATCACTTCTCGCAAGATCCATCCCCATATATATATATATATATATACTACAACAAAAAAGGCTTTTTAGGACCTTTTGCGTGGGATGCTTGTAAAATAGGGTCCTAAAATCTATTTAATAGGACAAATGAACATTTGGGGTCCTTTTACAATATACGCTACAGAACCGGTGTCCTAAAAAGTTACTTAATAGGATGGATGATTCTTTGGGGTGGTATTATCATACAACTTAATAAGACACTTAAAATGTACATCCTAATAAAGTAATCTATAAGACATGTAGTTGTTGGAGTCCCATTATGTGGTAATGTAATAGGACACTTTATCACTAGAGGTCTTATTATGATATAACTTAATATGACACTTTGTAGTTAAGTCATAAATGTTCGGTGTTATAGGACCCTTTCTAGTCGAAGTCATATAAGAACATAACTTAATAGGACATTTTACACTATGGTCATATAACTTTAACCTTTATAAGATGCATAATCATTGTGGTTTTATTATAATACACCGTAATAGGACATTTGATATTTTAGTCATAGAACATTTGGTTTATAGGATGCTCATTCACTAGAGTTTCATTATAACATAACTTAACAAGACACTTGACACTTAAGTCTTAAAACTTTAACCTTTATAGGACGCTTAATCATTGTGGTGTTATTATAATACACCGTAATAGGACACTTGACACTAAAAAAAATGCCATTTAATGGCACACATTTTTAATGTCATTTAGCTTTTGTACCATTATTTTATGTTTTAATGGAACTTTGTGTATGTCATTTGCTTGGAACACACTTTTGGTAGCATTTAGAATTTGTGCCACTAAAGTTTGGGTTTTAGTGACACTTTGTGTATGCCATAAATGTTTGGCACATAATTCTAGTGATATTTAGTATTTGTGTCACTATAATATAAGTATTTACATCGTCATGTGTATGCCACACTTTTTTGGCTATGATTTATAGTGACATTTAGGTTTAATACCATGTATTCATGATTTAATTCAATTAAATTATAACACAAATAAGTATTGGAATTTCTTATTTGTCAATAGTTTATGAATAGTATCTTGACTATAAATTTTCTCAAGGATGCTAAATACAGAGTTTGTCGCATGGGTGATTGGGTTCAAAATAAAAAGTAAAATAATTCACTTTTGCTTAACGGAGGTTTTGAACTCAAGTCTTTGAAGGCATGGTTATAACAGGGGTATAACATCTAGTTTACTTGTGAAACACTTCATCATCAAATTTATAAGTATATTATTAACTTTCTTACAATAAATAAAATTAAAATTCAAAAAAAATATATAAATATTAGAAACGATATTAATGGGTTAACAACTAGTTAAAATATGTATGGAAGATGAACGGTGGGTTTAGTTAACCGAGCCCCATTTTGTCCTAGAGATTTATGCATAATTAGTGTGTTAATTATACTATTTCATTAGCGGTCTATCTTATTGAATAATATGTTTTAGGTGGTTAGATGCAGTAAACATATAGGTGGCTTTTAACTCATTTGACTAATTTCCTTTTTAGCTATTTATACTAGTTCGACTATATACAGAATAGAATAAACTTAACCCAAATTTAGGGTGTCCTTCCATCGATTTCATTTTCTTCAAAATCACTTTTGTTCTTTTCAACAGATCTTCAATTTATTATGCTCCCTTTCATCTGCTTCATCATCGCAGCCTTGGCTATGGCGAAATTTTACAGGTAATGATTTGTTGTTGGGTTCATTAGATTCTAATCTAGGGTTTCAATTTTATTTTATGTTCAAGTGATTCTACAGTTTGAAACGTAGCTCATGCCCCTTCGCAAGACGCCATTTCACAGGTACGATGTATTATCGGGTTCAATTGATTCTAGGGTTTCTTATTGGTAACGGTTTTTTATTGGGTCAATTGACTCATGGGTTTTGGTTAATTGCATATGTATGTTCTGGATGAAGTCTTAGAAGTTGACGAATTCAAGCAAAGAATTAAATGAAGTTAAAAATGATAGCAAACATGTGAGGTTTTATTTTTGGGAAAATTCCCAAAATAGGCTTTTATGAATACGTTTTTCAGGTTTTAGGTGTCATTTCAAACAAATTCCCAAAATAGGTATTATAAACTAGTCGTGACGAATAGTTTATGATTGTCAACGAGTAGTTTGTATAACCAATAAAAATTTGCCACGTGTCTATAAACTAACCGTAACGACTAGTTTCACTAATCATCTACTCGTAAAGATTAAATAAGTTTAAAGCCTCGTAATCAACGCCCACGAGTAAATAAGATATCCTTAGTCGCGACGAGCAGATTATAAAACCTTAATAGTCGCGAGTAGTTTATCAAACTAACCATGACGATGAGTTTGATTACCAAATGCATCGAACCGGTTTGTTTTTCGAAACAATAACCGGAATTGTTAGTTTGTTTGGTCAACTAGTCGTTACGAGTAGATATTGGTCAACGAGTACTTTACATCCATTATACGAGTATTTTATTGGTAATTAACTCATCTCGATAAGTTTACTTAGTAAACATTACTCATACGAGTAGTTCATACCTAGTTAACTCGTCATGACTAGTTTACCTTGTTTATATTCCCGAGACGAGTATTTTATTAGTAACTAACTCGTTCTGATAAGTTTACCAGATTTTTATTACCGATACGAGTACTTTATTAGTAGTTAACTCGTCGCATCTAGTTTACCTTGTTTACATAACCGATACGAGTAGTTAATTAGTAACAAACTCGTCTTGACTAGTTTAACATAACAATCTATTCGTCTCCTTTTTTACCGATACGAAAAAGCTTCATGTCATAGTCGTCGTGTATATCCACTGGATACGAGTAATTACAGAACTTATAAGATAATCGTTTAACATGGCCTACTTTAAAACGACTAGTAACCAAATCTATAAAGTCACAATAACCGAACCTCAAAGATAGAGATACACCTTGTCATCCACAATCAAATGGAACATACTTAGTAGCTCCTTTTGTTTTTCCCCACTTTCCCGCGTAACAAACTACAATATTATCAATTTCTTCCTCCATTGATGTGCGGGTTCAAAACAACAAGAACATGACATTTATATAAACCCAAGAACTTCAAAACAACATTGTAACGACCAGTTTAGACTATAAAGTAAGGAGACGAGTAGATTGTTATGTTAAACTAGTCAAGACGAGTTTGTTACTAATTAACTACTCGTATCGGTAATGTAAACAAGGTAAACTAGACGTGACGAGTTAACTACCAATAAAGTACTCGTATCGGTAATAAAAATCTGGTAAACTTATCAGAACGAGTTAGTTACTAATAAAATACTCGTCTCGGGAATATAAACAAGGTAAACTAGTCAGGACGAGTTAACTAGGTATGAACTACTCGTATGAGTAATGTTTACCAGGTAAACTTATCAAGACGAGTTAATTACCAACAAAATACTCGTATAATGGATGTAAGGTAATCGTTGACCAATATCTACTCGTAACGACTAGTTGACCAAACAAACTAACCATTCCGGTTAGTGTTTCGAAAAACAAACCGGTTCGATGCATTTAGTAATCAAACTCATCGTCATGGTTAGTTTGATAAACTACTCGTGACTCTTAAGGTTTTATAATCTGCTCGTCGCGACTAAGGATATCTTATTTACTCGTGGGCGTTGATTACGAGGCTTTAAACTTATTTAATCTTTACGAGTAGATGATTAGTGAAACTAGTCGTTACGGTTAATTTATAGACACGTGGCAAATTTTTATTGGTTATAAAAACTACTCGTCGACAATCATAAACTATTCGTCACGACTAGTTTATAATACCTATTTTGGGAATTTGTTTGAAATGACACCTAAAACCTGAAAAACGTATTCATAAACGCCTATTTTGGGAATGTTCCCTTTATTTTTATTAAATTTGTGGTAATTTAATAGAGTTTAAAGTTTTCATAATGTTTTACATATTATAAGTAACAAGAAAATGTCATTGCGTAAAATAGAGTGTATAAATTTCTTTTATGCAACTGTGGTATGATATTTTGGGTCACTGACTCACAACAAACTGCTTAGGCTTTGCATTTAATTTTTATATATGTTTAAATTAACTAGTTCAAATATTATATTGCTTCTCTTCTGTTGGTTTTTTAGGATGATTTGTTTGTTTGAAACTTTGATTTGTTTTTATTTGAAAGAGGATGGGTGAAGAGCCTGGACCCAAATGAGCTAGTTGGTGGTATAGAGATTGGACCAAAATGGTGTGAGGTAAATGTTCAAGTACTAATAAAAATAGATGAAAAGTTGGTGAGACAATATGGGTTATTTTCCACAATTTAAGATTGTATTGGTGCATCCATCGCATGGCCTTGTCCATTCATCTTGGTATGTATTTGTTAAACTTGTGATACGAATAATTTTAATAACATGGAACTTAATGCTTATACATGGATGGTTTATTTGTAGGTAGTCCGTGAGGATTGAGGACGCATGAAGACTCGGGATTTTATGTTGCTTGTTTCTTTTATTGCTTTTATTTTTTTTGTTGAATGTTACAAGAGTTTATGTTGGATAATGTTATAACTTATTTATGTTTAATGTTTTCATTATGAACAAGCTTATTTAATATAATGAAGTTTTATTTCTTTCAATATTTAGATGTCCATAAACGTATCGTAAAATTGTGTGTGGACGTTTAAAAAAGGGTTGTATAATATGATTTGTTAGGACTTCGAATTTTTGTCCTATTATACGTTAGAACATTGTAAAAGTGTCATAATATGTTTTTTGGGACGTTTAAGTTGTTCATTGACATATTATGCCACCATAAAATTTAGTTTTATAATCTTGTTTGGGATATTAGGACCCTTTTCTTGGTACTATAATGTTACATCATAACGGTCTTATAAATTAATTTTTAAGGACGCTTTTATATGTATCAAAAGATTAAAAGTGGGCAAACACATGTTAAAACATTGTAAAAGTGTCATAATATGTTTTTATTGGGACGCTTTTTGGGTTGTTAATGGATATTTTATGCGACCATAAAATTGGTTTCATAATCTTATTTAGGATATCAGGACGCTTTTTGAGTTCCGAGACTTACTACGACCCCTTTACATGAAACGTTTTTCTCGTTGGTCCTATCAAATGAAAGGTCCTATAAAATAGGATTTTAGGACGCTTTTGTGCGTACTAAAAAGCCCTTTTTGTTTTATTGATATATAAGATTCGAACTTTTATACCAAGACACAACAAATACTTTTAACCAAATCAAACTTTGATCATTCTTTATTTATCTCTATAATCCAAATCATTTGGATACAAATATCATGTTTTTAAGATAAAAACACAAAGAAAAACATAAAGCAAATATATGTTAAATAACTTAAATATGATTACCTATTTGCTTAACCCAAAGATTCAATCCTCTTGCTTCCAAGAATCAATAAAACAATATTTGTGTATAAGGATAATTTGAGAGAGTGATTTAGATAAAATTATACAACTTTTCAGCATCAAAAAATCTCTAAAAACTGCAATTTCTATCAAGTAACATAGCACAAAAGGCTACTTATCATAATAAAATGTAATTTCTGGAAAAACCAAGCCCTAAACGAAGAAATAAGCGAAAAGACGAAGAAAAACGAAGGAAAACACAAGAAAAGCAAGAAACACGCCCCCATGCCTCAAGAAATACGCCCCCATGCTTCTGAACACCAGAAAAGACAAAAGTCTACAAGAAAAGACAAAAACTGGGAACAAAAGCACGGGCCGTGGTCGTCTACAAGAAAAGGCAAAATGAATTTGGCACATGTCATAAAAATGCACGGGGGCGTGCCTACGTAAGCATGGGTCCGTGCTTCACACTCCAGATTGCTTATAAATAGTGGCTCATGTTGCACTCATTTGATGTGACTTGAAGTGAGTTCTATCCGGTTTTCACTTTTAAAAACACACACTAACACTCAAATAGAAGATCTAGTGAAGAGTTTGAAGGCTTGGAGGTTATCATCATCAACCATCATCATTAACCATCATCATCATCATTAAGAAGGAAGATTCATCCACATTTGGTTAGGTTGTTCTAGTTTAATCATGTGTTTGTTATCATCATCCATCCTAATGTTAATCACCATGCTCATTATGAGCTAAACTCCATTCACCATCTAATATCTATGAAGAAGCTTTGTTTTACTTGATAATTATATAAAACATGTGGTTTAGTCTAGTAAAGTACATGGTTATCTTACAATTATCTTTTGATGAGAAATGTTTCACCATCTTAAATCAACAATTCAAAGTTGGTGATTGTTACTTCTATTAGCAATCATTCATGATCGATTCATGTTCTTGAAAAATAGAAATACTTTGATAAATTATCGAAACATGGATCCTTATATTGTACTTATAAATGATGAGATATAAGTTATGATCTATTTCTCTCAGTCTTGGTAATTCGAAAATGGCATTGCTTAGGATATCATACTAGTTAAAGAAATCATATGTTAACAGATTGTGTAATTATAACCTACTTAAATCAACCAAGGGGAGGTTGTGTGACTAAACTACAACCACCCGAAGTTGTTAGAATTGGTATTTGAGAAATAGAAGTCAATCCTAATCTTTCTACCTTACGAAACTACTTGCCAACTTTAATTGGGATTCTTGAGGTAGCATGACATTAGGAAATGATGGACTTTAATATGCCCATGTTTCTCTTTTTATGTCAAAGATGCTCACTTAAGGCTTAAGGAGCTATCTATCATATATTATTATGGTAAGTTTACCACATGTTTATAGATTAATTATCAAGGATAAAATGGAGTGGACTCTTGATCTTAGATGGTGACCTTCATATAATTGAACTACTTGTTTAGAATTTCTCGTCTTGGTCACCTATATATTATATATAAGTATTTATTATTAGAAACATTTGTGTCCACGGATCGATACTTGGTTCTTACCAATACTATTCTACATATACGATAGGTACACTTAGCCTATTTTATGTGTGTTTAGTCTTTGTAGAAATCTCTTTTATACATTTAAAACAAGATCTTGTGCAAAAGCAAATCATCCCATCTGTTATATTTAACCGCAACGCACACACCGCATCAAGTTTTTGGCGCCGTTGCCGGGGTGTTGGTGCATGATGTCAGTAGTTCAGTATCTAGTGTCTGTAATAGTGTTATTTGGTTTTGTTATGTGTTAGTAAAGTTGTTTCACAAGTTCGCCTATCATAAGCGAACTTGTGGTTTAAGCGAAGTTAGTGACAACTTCGCCTAGCATGTTAGGCGAAGTTGTCGAATGATATATAGGTATAGCTACGGCTTGTTTATTTTTAACGATTTAGTACGTGTAATCGGTGATTGACATATCACGTGTTATTAGTTGCAATACAACGTGTCTTTTGAGTGTTGTAACGTGTGTTTGCTTGTGTTTAACGTGTATCGTCTTCTACGCTCGTATCGTCTTATGTAGGGATTCCGCACCTACGTAGAACGAGATATTTCCGTGTAGATCCGGCTGGGAACCTACAATTGGTATCAGAGCATTTGCTCGTGATTGTGTGGTTCGGGATTATCACACGGGTGTAGAAATCATTCCGTTCGACTATTCGCGGGACGAGGTAACGTTGAAATACCGAGTTTTTGTATCCTACTCACCTCCCTCCATCAAAATTAACCCATTACACCTTCGAATACCTCGCAAAACGTCAAAATCAAACCTGCAAAAACGTTGTGTTCATCAGGCGAAATTGCCGCCACTGTTTGTAGGGTTTAGGCGAAGATATAAGATTAAGCGAAGTTATCAATAACTTCGCCTACCTCACAAGTTCGCTTACCTTAAGCGAAGTTGTCAACAAGCGAAGTTAACATCAGGCGAAGTTGGGAAGACAGCGAAGTTGTGTTTTCAAGCGAAGTTACTCTTAAGCGAAGTTAAGAATAACTTTGCCTATTGGTACTATTCAGAATAATTTTATATTTTTTTGTTTCTTCGAGTGATCGTTCGTATTTCTTCCAAAGATGACTTCTATAAATATTACGGAACTGGTGAAAATGGAGGTGGAAGCAGGTTCAGCTACTAAGGCTCCGAAAATGCTTAAGGGTACAGATTTCGTGGCTTGGAAGGATCGTTTTGAACATTATGTTAAATATCAAGATGCTAAGATGTGGGTGTGCATTCAAGATGGATATATTCCACCAACGGCTTTGTTTGAGGGTCGTGAACAAATTAAGAAATACAATAAGATGGAAGAGGAAGAAAAGAAGATGTATGAGGCTGAAAGCAAAGCTCATGCTGCGATAACAATGGCTCTTCCACAAGAGATTCTTCACACCTTCAGGAAATATAAAACCGCCAGAGAGCTATGGGAAGCGCTTGAAAATCGATATGAAGGTAATGTGGGGATACGTGCGTCCAAGATTAAGCTACTCAAAACCCAATTCTCGGTGTTCAAGTATTTGAAGAATGAGTCACTTGATGATATCATCACAAGGTATTATCACTTGATGACCGAACTCAGAAACTATTCAATCGACTATAAAGAAGAAGAGATCGTGGAAAAACTTCTTGATGCTCTCCCACCGAAATGGGAGATGTACATTGTCTTGATGAGAGAAGATAAAGAGTTTGCCAACATTGACTTGGAAACAGTAGTCAATAAACTACGAACTTTTGAACTTAACATGGTTCGAAAAGAGACACCAACTGATCAGGTTCAGGATCCGGGAATGTATGGTGCGAAAGTTACTTCAAGTTCAAGTTCGAAGTCAGAATCATCTGCTTACTACTCAAAGGGAGACTCGAGCTCTAACTCAACTCATGATGGTCATGTAATTCTCAACATGGATGGTGATGTGTGTTTCGTAGCTGGTGGAACAAATTCTTCTAAACCTCAAGCAACAACTAGTAGTTTTTCTTCAAGTATTCCGAACAACAACTACTCTCAGATGCCCATGAGTGTTAAGTCTGCTGAACAACTATTTTCTCTCTATGCATCTTTCATTGCTTCTTACGAAAATTACATCAATGGTAAAATTGTTGACCCTACAACTTTAGACGAAGACTATGATCAGATCGATGCTGATGATCTGGAGGAGATGGATCTGCAGTGGCAGATGGCGATGATAGTGAGAAGGGTTAAAAGGTTTATGAAGAAAACAGGTAGAAAGTTTGTTGGCGAAAGACCAGGTTTTGATAAGTCAAAGGTCCGGTGTTATAACTATCAACAAAATGGCCACTTTGCTAAAGAATGCACAAATGAAAGAGTTCAACGTAGTCAGAACATGCCAACACAACCGAATGGGGGAAGTAATGAGAATAGGGCGATGGTATCCAGACAGAACAGGGGATACAATTGGAATCTGGAGGTTGAGGAAGTGTTCGAACAGGCCAACTTGGTTAACATCGAAACTGAAGGAAATGACAGAGAGTAAAGAGAAGATCAAGCTTATATGGCAGAGATGAATGATCAGCTCTCTGAGGTAAGTTCTGAACTCCCTTGTATGAAATGTGAAAATCTGTCTGAACAATTGAAAACGTTAACTGATCAGTTTGTTAGTTTGGACTCTCAATTTAAAACGTTAAAAGAAGATCATCATTACACTAAAACTAGAGAAAATAGTTATTCAGTAAAGATTAAGGCTAGTGAAAAAGATATCAGAAGTCTTAAAGCAAGTCTTGCTGAAAAAATACAAGTAATTGATCTTAGCTATGAAGTGTTAGAAGAGAAAACCAAACTAATTGCTGAAAGGGATAAACAGATAGCTGATTACCAGGTGAAAGTGGTGGAACTAAACAGAAAGCTTGAGCAGTTTAGAAATTCCTCTGCAATACTTGATCATCTCGTAAGTGATCAACGTTCCCCAATTAAAAGGGGAGGAATTGGATATTCTGAAGTTCCACCACCTTATAATCATAACTATACTTATGATCCTAGTAATCAATAATCTGTTGATGTTGAGATTAGTCAGACAGTTCCTGTCAAAGTTTCAATTAAAAAACCTGAATCGAGTAAAAAGGAAACGAGTAAGCCTGTTTCGAGTGTTAAGATTTCTGTTCCAAGTTCTGTCTCATCAAATTCGGACCAGACATCCGAATCTAGTGAGACAAAAGAAGAGGTAGTGTTACTAAGACGTGGGGAGGAATATAAGCCTACTGAGAAGAATTCCCCTCTAAACCCGTATGTCCCACCATATGTTAGACAAACGGGTAGTAATGCAACCTCTACATCAGAAACAACTGTTGAGACGAAAGTTGAACACAAGAGTTGTTTCAGATGCAATCAAATAGGACACCTGATTGCTGATTGCCCTCTGAATCAGAGATTCAGTGGTATGAGGCCTCCGAAAACTGAGAATAAAACTAACGGTAATTACTATAATGCTAAGAATGCGAACTCATCAAAGTTCAGACATTGGACTAATCCAGGATTTCAAAGCAATCGATCTCAGTTTTACCCTGTTAAACAATCAAACCACTAGTTATAATTCATTTAATTCACGAAGGTTTGGATGTCCTCATAGTCAATCTACAAGAAGGTATCCTTTTAGGACTTACAGAAATCATTCTAATACTAACTTTGGACAGCCAAAGTACGGGATACCTTTTAACAGATTTAATCGACCCAAGACCAATAGGTCTTGGGTCTCCAGATTTTAATCCTTTGCTTTAATCGTGCAGGAACAGTTGAACAGGGCTGCAAACAATCTATGGGTTGTGGATAGCGGCTGTTCCCGTCACATGACTGGTAACAAAAACTTGTTACAAGAATGGAAACCTGTTCAGGGAGGTAGAGTAAGTTTTGCTGGAGAGAGTGGTGGTAGAATTACTGGAATTGGGACGGTGACTAATGGTAAAATGAAGTTAGAAAAGGTGAATTTCGTTGAAGAGCTAAAGCATAATTTGCTGAGTGTGTCTCAGATCTGTGATAAAGATTATACTGTGCACTTTACCAAAAATGAAGCGATTGTACTGTATCCTGGTTTCAAGATACCAGAGGCATGGATAGTAGTGAAGGCTCCTAGGGAAAAGAATACATATGTAATGGACATGAGGTCGACTGAGATGGCAAAACAAGAATCATGTCTTCTGTCAAAAGCAACTGAATCGGAGTCCGAGCTATGGCATCGAAGAATGGGGCATATACATCTTCGAAAAATGAACTACATTGTCAAGAATGGGCTGGTGCTAGGTGTTCCCTTAAAAAACTTCAACTTTCAAGACCAATGCTTATCGTGCAACAGGGAAAGCAACACAAGAAACCTCATCACACCAAGAAGATCAATTCAATAGTCAGTACCCTAGACCTACTTCACATGGATCTATTCGGTCCCGTGAATGTAAAAAGCCTAGGTGGAACTTTGTACTGCTTGGTGATAACTGATGATTTCTCTCGATATTCTTGGGTATATTTCCTGAGGACAAAAGATGCAACGGTGCAGTTGATAATTAACTTGATTACCAAGGTTGAGAACATCGTGGGGAGAAAAGTTAAATACATCAGGAGTGACAATGGGACAGAGTTCAAAAACTACCAGATGGAGATGTTCTGCCTACAGAAAGGGATAGACTACCAGTACAGCGCCCCGTATACTCCGCAACAAAATGGGGTGGCTGAGAGGAAGAATAGGACATTAATTGAAGGAGCCAGAACAATGCTGGCTGATGCTAAACTTCCTGTGGTGTTCTGGGCTGAAGCTGTTGCAACAGCCTGTTATATCCTTAATCGAGTTTTAACTGTTAAAAGATTGAATAAAACATGTTATGAACTTATGCATGGTAGAAAGCCTAACTTGAATGGTCTCGAACCATTCGGGTCCCCATGTTCGATATTTAAGACGAACTCAAAATTTGGTGAGAAAGCCGACGAAGGTATTTTGGTCGGATATGTTGTTGGGACACCCAACAGACGAGTCTTTAATCTATCGACCAGCAAGGTTGAGGTGGTGTGTAACACTGACATCACAAGTTACAAACCACCAAAACCAAGCACGGGACCCGCTGAGGCTTTCGACTATGATAAGCTTTTTAAATCTTTTAATTTGCCTTACTTGGATTGTGCAGAAGTTGATGAGAGAATAGTTACGCAGATTCTTTATGATGAGGAAGAAAATTTTGTGCAACGTCCGCAGTACGATGAATGTCAACCTTCCTCGTCAACTGCTATCGACACCCCTGCTGCCTCTACAGAAGACGAATTCTTCAATCCTTTTCACTCTCAACAACAATCGCCCATTGATGAACTAACTTCGAACCTGGAAGACAATCTGCAAGTCAGTTCGGTTCCGACTACTGGAGTTCATAAATATCACCCTTTGGAGAACGTGATAGGTGATCTGTCTGATGGTGTACAAACAAGACGTAGCTTGAATGAGGACACCTGTGTTTACACAAGTATCAAAGAAACAGGTATCATTCACGAGTGCCTGTACACCTGCTTCATTAGCCAGATTGAACCAAAGAACTATCAAATGGCTCTAAAGGACAGCTCGTGGGTCGAAGCCACGCAAGAAGAGTTAGCCCAGTTCGAGAAGATGGAGGTTTGGAAATTGGTTGCAAAACCAAAGAATGTGCATGCGATTGGCACAAAATAGGTTTTCAAATGCAAGAGAGATGAAAAAGGGATAATTATCAGGAACAAGGCAAGGCTGGTTGTAAAAGGTTTTAATCAGCAAGAAGGGATCGACTACAATGAAGTGTTTGCTCCTGTGGCGAGATTGGAAGCGATTCGTTTGTTTTTGGCATTTGCTGCACACAAGGAGATGAAGGTGTTCCAGTTAGACGTGAAAAGTGCGTTTCTTAACGGTAAAGTCGATGAGGTTGTGTACGTTGAGCAACCTCCGGGTTTTCCTGACCCAGACTTTCCTGATCACGTGTATAAGCTAAGTAAAGCGCTATATGGGCTACATCAGGCCCTCCGTGCCTGGTATGAAACTCTATCCGATTACTTGCTTGAGAATGGGTTTGAAAGGGGAAAGACCGATAGCACACTGTTCGTTAAGAGAAAAGGAGGAGACTTTCTTCTGGTTCAAGTCTACGTGGACGACATCATCTTTGCTGCATCAAAAGTCGCCATGTGTCAGGAATTTGAAGCCGTCATGAAAAAGAGGTTTGAAATGAGTGCTATGGGTGAACTAACTTTCTTTTTAGGATTGCAGGTTGATCAGAAGAAAGATGGGATGTTCATTCATCAGACTAAATATGTCCAAGATGTTCTCAAACGCTTCAAGATGGAGGACAGCACTCCATTTGATACTCCAGTTTGCGTTAACCACAAACTGGGTGCTGATTCAGACAGTGATGCAGACGTGGACCCCACCCAATATCGGGCAATCATAGGTTCTTTAATGTATTTGACTGCATCTAGACCTGATATTATGTTTGCAGTTTGTCTTTGTGCTCGCTTTCAGGCAAACCCAAAGGAATCTCACATGAAGGGTGTGAAGAGGATATTGCAATATCTCATGGGCAAGCCTAAGCTGGGGTTGTGGTACACGAAAGGGGGAGACTTGGAGCTGGTCGCTTACACGGATTCTGACTATGGTGGATGCAATCAGAATCGGAAGTCAACAACAGGGGGGTGCCAGTTTCTTGGAGGCAGATTAGTTTCATGGCAGTGCAAGAAGCAGACCTCAGTCGCCATTTCTACATGTGAAGCAGAGTACATGGCAGCATCGAACTGCTGCTCTCAGGTTCTTTGGATACAACAGCAATTGCGCGATTACGGTCTGAAGTTCTCTCATACTCCTATTTGCATAGATAACACTGCTGCTATCACAGTAACTAACAATCCCGTAAAGCATAGCAAAACTAAACACATTGACATTCGTCATCATTTTATACGGGATTGTGCTGAGAAGAAATTGATAGTGCTCGAAAAGGTTGATTCGTTAGATAATTTCGCTGATTTGTTTACTAAAGCGTTTGACAGAACTCGTTTTCAAAACCTTGTTGAGCTTAATGGGATGATCAATCCCGAGTAACCGTGTTTCTCGTTTTTATTTAAATAAATAAAAAAAAAACGTCACTATCGCTTAGAATTATGTCGGTTGCTTCAGTTTGAAGGACATATCTTCGGATATGTTTGGTTCTCATTTCTACCAGTAGAGTATGAGGATAGCCATTAACCAGATGACTGAAAGTGACCGGGGCGGTTTATGATGTGTTTTTATTCTTTCGCTGAAAATTAGTCGTTCATACTTAGTTAGAAGGACACATACTCGTATGTGGTCGGTCCAGCTGATCCATTGGATCCTCAGGATAGCCGTTTACCTGATGACTTTGACTTGAACGGGGTGATAAAACTTAAAATTTTTTAAAAAGGGAGATGAAATAATTTTTCAAGTCTACCACTTCGTAAGAAGTGTCTATACAATGTTTATTTGAAAATTGATCCAACCTTGGAAAGTGATACACAAACTATTTATGTGTGCTTAACTAGTGAAGTTATTAGGCCTAAAAGACTCTAGAACAGTCATTGTATGTTATGGTAGCTTTTTATGGTGCGTAAAAAGTAGAAGCGATACTAACTAACTTTCCTCGATTTTAAGTGGAAACTCATTAAGAATTGTGCATGTCTTCATATATATCTTTCCGAATGATAGGCAGAAAAGCGATTACCCAGTCATACACTAGCCCGTGAGTGTTCTGATTCCCGAGAAGATAGTGTGTCAAGAAACTGCAGTGATCCAGATTCGGGACTTGCAGTAGTCTACTGTTTACGGCTATGAAAAAAAAAGAAAGAAAAAAAAATTATTATTTAAGCCTTCTGAAGTCTATTACGTTATACTTATCAATCAAGAGGCAAGACAGAGAACGAGATGAATATCGAGATGTATTTACAGCTTAATCAGACACTACGGGTCGAGGTCAACTCGGGGTGACTTGGGGAAAGCCAAATACGCTTTGAGAATAGATAGGAGACATCACATTCTCTGATGTGTTGCCCATTTATATTTTGAGCTTAATTGAACCTAACCCGTATCACAGAAGCGATGAAAACCATACTAAGTTATTTACCTGCTTACAACCTGTTTCTTTATGTCATAATACAGCTGAACATGGATCTATGTGACAGTCACTTAATTAGTATGATTCCTGTTCGGATCTTTTCTAAAAACTTGGTAGTCCCTGACAAGACTGAAATTTGATCCCGTGTATTTTATTTCTAAGATTTTATTTTACTTATGTCGTTTTATGGTTTTATGCCTGGTTACTTGGTAGTTGATCGTCACATTTTACTCTTTAAAGGAAGTTTTAAAAGTTAATGGCATAATGTTCAATTTATAAGGGTCTGTTTTGTAAAGTTTCATATTAAGCGATGTTGTTGAAACAGGCGAAGTTATGGGGTAAGCGAAGTTAACCCTAACTTCGCCTGTATAATGTCAGACATATATAAAGAGCATTTTGGTCAAACACCTGTTCATATTCATAAGTCAAGCGAACTTATACACCCATCATCTTCGGCGAACTTATCTACTCAAATCTAACCTCAATTTTAATCCGTTTCAACCCATATTAAAGGTGTGTAGTGTTGGGATAATGAATAATCTATGTTAATAACATTAATCAGAGGTCGAGTTGATCCAATTTGTGATCCGTTCTTTCAAACATCCAACACCCGCTTTTCAAACTTGTTTTAACGTAGTCGTATTCAACTTGATCGTGTTGATATCCGTCAAAACATGTTTGGTAGAGTCCGCAATCTCCAAATTGACCAAATTCACTTCGTTTGAACGTCTAAACTGTTGCCGCTTAATATTCAGGCGAAGTTACAGTTTAGGCGAAGTTATCCTTAACTTCGCCTAATGTTTAACTTCGCCTGTTGATTTAATTGTTTCTCTTCACAAGAGGCGAAGTTGTGGTCAAGCGAAGTTATCATTAACTTCGCCTGACCCTTTATATTTTTATCTCTAACTGTTATCAGGCGAAGTTATAGTTAAGGCGAAGTTATTCACAACTTCGCCCTTTCCCTAACTTCGCCTATACAGAAACAATCATAACTACGCTCATGGTAACAAGCGAAGTTGTGATTTGCTTCGACGTTTCTCTAACTTAGACAGTTTGTGTTGCAGATATGGCAGCTGTAGCGGGAGCAGGTGGTGCTGGTGGTGACGAAGGAGGAGATAACAATCGGCAGTTTTTCCCGGGGCATAACATGTACATAACTTTGGACTCGGATGCGAGCGGTGTTGATGATTTTCGCGAGATCATCACGTTTCTTATCCGCTCGCGTATCTTCCACGCTATTACTACAACACTGCCCATCTCCTTACCTAACATAGAAGATTTCTGGCAGATGGTTGAGTATGATTGCAGAGTAGAGCCCCCAGTTATGCGTGCAACGGTTAACAATCAGATAGTGCAGTTCTCGTCAGAACAGATATGGGTTGCTTTGCAGTTTGGGGATGAAACGAGAGATGACCCTACAGACTTCGTGGCACCATTCAGAGATGGTGCGTTTTTAAGAATGGGCTATTCTGGTCCATTGGGGGATACTCAGAGACGCAAGGGGTTTTTATTAGACCAATGGCGCTTTCTTATGCACATGATGATCGTGTGTATGTCGGGGAGAAAGGCTGGTACAGATGGAATGGGTGCGACGATGCAGTCGGCGATGACAACACTGACTTACAATAAGCGTTATAGCTTCAGTCAGATGGTGTTCTATGAGATAGACCGTCAAAGAAGAGCGGTGGCGCGTGAGAGATTCTTGATGTATCCAAGATTTCTTCAAATGATCTTGAATCACGTGGCTCCCACTTTACCTCAGCGCCTTCCGATTCGGTATGTGGAAAGTGTCAGCAAGCGAATCTTCGCCAAGTGTAGATCATCAAGTGCGAGGAGTAAACCAAAGCTCCGTCCTCGACATACTCCGTTGTTTGGGTACTTGATCAACCCAGAGTATGTTGCAGCTCGTGGGGACGAGTTTCGGGATCCTGCACCATAACAGGCAGAAGCAGCTCAACCACTACCTGTGGTACAGCAAGCTTTACCTGCTGCTCCTGTTGTGGCACCGGAGGAACATGTAGACCTTGAAGCTGCGTTTGGCGGTCAAGGATTTTTTGATATGGAACGTGTTGATCCAGAGGAAGAGGTACAGGTCTCGGTTGTCCGGGTTTCTAGTGTGGATGTGTCGATGGCAGCTACGACTGAGGCTGATTCTGATTCCTCAGATGATGATGTTGCTGAAGTTAGACAGATTTTGATTACTCAAGAAAGAATTCATGGAAAGAGAAAGAGAGACACCGATGACAGTGATTTGGATTTTGAGGAAGATTTACATCGTTTGGTTCGTAGAGCGAGAAGGGAAAGAGCGGGTGCAGGTTCGGGAGCTGGTGAGAGCTCAAGGGTGATTCATTTCTCTCCACCCGCACTGTCTGGTATGACTATAGTCCCTACATCATTGCCAGTTACAGGGACAAGCGCCGCGGATGTTCCCGTGGTGACTACCTCATCCTCTTTTGGCATACCACCCACTACATTTCAACTCCCGACTCCGGAGATTGTGTCCTTGCCCCCTCCAACTCTTACTCCATCGGAGGTCGTTGCAAGGTTTGTTGAGTCGACGGTTGTTGCCACTGTAGGGTTGTCGGTTACGATACCACCTGCGGTTACGTTTCCACCTGTTTCTGAGGTGCCGGTTACCTTGGGAATCCCTCCTCCGTACGCTCAAGACATATCACATATGAGGTTTGATTTCGATGCAACCCTATCCGACTCGGAAAGAATAGCAGCTCTTGAAAGAGTCGTGGCAGAACAGTCAAGAGTAAATCTGATCCAGACTCATGCTATTCAGCGCCTCGTTGCGGAGAATCAAATTCAGTCGTCCCTCCTGATCGAGCATGGTAAAATTTTTGATGCCTTGAAACAGTTCTTGGCATCTCAGGGGGAGACGAGCTGTAAAGGTGACGAGCTGCAGACGAAGAAGAGAAATGATCGAGACGATGATCCCAATGCATCGAAAGATGCAGGTGGAGAGTTGCCAAGAACTGAACAAGCTCTTGGGGCTTCCACATCTCAGGAGGAGTCAACGAGTGCAGCTGGTGGTTCGGGGGGGTGATGATGTGGTGGTTGTGGATGCTGAGGAGGTATTGGATGATGATGTTATAGGTGATGATGATGTGTTACCGATGGAAGAGATCGAGAAGATAGGAGTTGAGATTGTGATTGACAATGAAGTCGAAGAGGGAGAGATTGTAGAGGATAACGTTGAACATGAAATTCCAGAAGTTGAAAAGTCAGATTTGGGTCAGGATACGGGATGTAATGAGACTGAATGGGAAGAGCAGCCAAGATGGAAAGAAGGCTACGCTCAGTGGTTCGTAAAGACTAAGAAACCGGCGGTCCCTACTGTGTTCAAGAAAAGTTACAACATCAAAGGGTATGCTGAATCGAAAAAGGGGATAATATGCTGGTTATATGATGAACAGTTGAAACTCTTTGTGATTAAACGGTATGATGGGGTTCAGTATTTCAAGAGGTTGTTGAGATCGTTGAATACGTTGCCTAAGTGTGAGGTGAAGGACATATCCAGGTTGGGGCTGATAAACAGGAGTGATGATAACATGGCTAGGATCATTGGGAAGATAGTCTGGAAGGAAAGCATAAAGGAGAAAAAGTTCGAGCTGTTAAAACCGCAGAAAGGAAAGCTCGTTGAAGACAAAGACAGAGGAATGAGAGCAGATGGCAAGCCTTGGATGATAATGAAGTATAAGCCGATCCGTTGTCTAAAAGAAGTGCCGATGAAACAAATGCCCAAGGATGTGCTCAAAGATCTGAAATGGTGGTACGTTGATAGTGAAACGGCTGAGGCAGTGATGGAGGATGAAGATGAACAAGAGCTGCCAAGAGTGTATGATCCCATGCACTTAGTGAATTTGTCACAAGCAGACTTGCAGGTGCTGAATGAGAAAAAGATATTTTACATTCCTGCTTGGAAATAAGAAGCTAAGAAATACCAAAGAGTAGTTTCAGTTTGTGTACGAGAAGGCGTTCATGCTTGAAGATGGGAGATACAAGATTTTTGGGATTACGAGACACGTGTTTGAAGCTACTGCCAAGGGGGAGTCTGTTGGTGCATGATGTCAGTAGTTCAGTATCTAGTGTCTGTAATTGTGTTATTTGGTTTTGTTATGTGTTAGTTAAGTTGTTTCACAAGTTCGCCTATCATAAGCGAACTTGTGGTTTAAGCGAAGTTAGTGACAACTTCGCCTAGCATGTTAGGCGAAGTTGTCGAATGATATATAGGTATAGCTACGGCTTGTTTATTTTTAACGATTTAGTACATGTAATCGGTGATTGACATATCACGTGTTATTAGTTGCAATACAACGTGTCTTTTGAGTATTGTAACGTGTGTTTGCTTGTGTTTAACGTGTATCGTCTTCTACGCTCGTATCGTCTTATGTAGGGATTCCGCACCTACGTAGAACGAGATATTTCCGTGTAGATCCGGCTGGGAACCTACACGGGGACACGGTACGTTTCATAGAACGATCCAAGTTTTAATTTAATAATTGTTTATAATTGTAAAAATTTTTAACTTTCATTTTATTCTGTTTTTATTAATTACTAATTATATAATTTTACGGCTAGCCTAATTTTAACTTTTATTTACCTTACCTTTACTTTAGCTTAATTAATTTAGACCGCAGTTTAGTTTAAAATAGCTTAGCCTAACTCATAGTTTAACATTAGCCTAACCTTTAGTTTAACTTTAACTAACTTTTTACTTTAGTTTTAATTTTGATTTAGTCCCATGTATGTCCTCTACTTTTGAGCCTGAGCTTGTTTCTTCAATTTCTGAACCGAAACGACTCTTTCGTCGACGAGAACGTGTAAGGCCCCGTTACCGGTGCCTCACATTTGGACGTTGGATTTACTCATTCACATAGTTCTAGTCATCAGAGTTAATAAAAACATTCGCGGAATATAAAAACTTTCATCAATTATTACATAACGATCCATAACATGTCTTAAACACCCATCTTGTCTTTAGAAAACTAAGTAATTAAACATAAACTGATAAACGTCTTGAGTCTTCCGATGCCAGCCTATTATTCAATGCCACGTGTCCCCCTTAAGCGAGCTGCCTCATCCTACTCACTTGCGTGCATACTAAAATTCAGCTACGCTGAGTGAGTTCTAGTCAATCATACAACATGCAATCGGTTCACATACTTGCACACATGCCCGAAGGGGTGTATATTATTCATACTTACTTTTCATACATAACTATCCATCCTATTTAAAGAGCCTTCCGCTCTATAACCTCACAGATATTATAAGGGTCTGGTCCCTAGCATCACAGATATTATAAAGGGTCTGGTCCTCACCATCAAAGATATTATGAGGGTCTGGTCCCTAACATCAAAGATATTATTAGGTCTGGTCCCCACCATCACATATATTATGAGGGTCTGGTCCCTATCCTCAAAGATATTATTAGGGTCTGGTCCCTTTGTTTCGTGCAACTGTACCATACCTGTCTTTACATACCTTCCATGACAACACGTGCAATATCCGAAGATCGTTCACGTGCCATCATCATATCATACATACATAAAATATATTCATACACTCATCATTCATACATCATATATGTTCATGCATACATCACTTATACATCTTATATATTTATCATATCTTTAACTTCCACCTGACGGTACGTGCAATATCCGAAGATCGTTCACGCATCGTCAAGAAATCATCATACATAAATCATGAAGGGCATACACTTACCACTTAAGGTAAGTGTATTAACTATCACATCGAGAATGCACACGGCCCCGAAAACACAACAAAGAAGTGGGGCTAGAAACTCACCCGAATGCGGTTACGTTCACCGTTAATGGTTATTCGCTTCTTGAGCTGTGCACGACTAACTGTATAACAATTACACATATCAATTAACTATTACTATCTATATCGCGTTTCTAGTTTAATTATAACCCAAAACGAACGGGGGTCCGGGGGCAGCGCCCCTGGCAGCGGAATTCTAGGGGCGGAAGCCTCTAGCGGGGTCCAAGGGGCAGAGCCCCTTGCTGGGGTTAAGCTGCCAGGTCAGCTTGGAAAAATTTTATTTTCATTAACTGTCTTAACACATTTTCCATTAGGATTTTAATTTGTTTTCTAATTCGTTAACTCATTCTTCATAACGAATTACGCCTCCTTCGTTAACTGATTCGTTATCTTACATATCTGATTCGTGAGCTGGTTCGTTATTCTGGTTTGCTAACCTAATTCGCTATCTTAACGAATTAGATGAGTAACAAATCACTTGATTCGTCATCTTAATATAACGAATTGGCGAATAAAGAATCCTCCTGATTCGTTATCTTTTCATAACGAATTGGCGAATAACGAATTCTCCTGATTTGTTATCTTGTCATA
Source organism: Bidens hawaiensis (assembly GCF_021521415.1). Classification (NCBI taxonomy): domain Eukaryota; kingdom Viridiplantae; phylum Streptophyta; class Magnoliopsida; order Asterales; family Asteraceae; genus Bidens; species Bidens hawaiensis. Next base: position 439,368 of record NW_027491630.1, on the reverse strand, counting down.
ACGAATTGGCGTAGGTTCTTATCCAGACTTTGACTCAGGGTCAAAGTCAAAATTGATATGAACACAGAATAGTCAACAGACCCTCAGATCTGCAATAAGCCCTTCAAATCATGTCGAAATAACATGATTTTGCTACCAATAGATTCTCAATATCAGTGCTAATAAATCCTAGTCATCAAATCCGTCTAACATCCACGTTTAGAGGGTGTGATTTAAACCTAAGCACCTATGGCTTGTTTATCAATCGATTAACCCATCAATCATTTATGGTTTTTAGTAAGGTTTGTTGTGATAGGTTCGTTTTTATCATTATTATAAAAATCTAAAGTTTCCCAAACAAATCCGAACCTTAATGGGTGATTTCTAGATATAAACGTACCTTAAACGAGTCGAACTATGAACACGAGCTGGTCTGATGTAGGTTCGGTTAGTCACAATGTTCTAGCACCAACAATCTTTGGTTTTCAACTTCGGATCTAGGCTCGGGTTAAAGGATAGTCTTGTGTGTGTTTTTGATGGTGTAGGCTATGGTATAGAGATGGATAAGAATGGAAAGGTTTAGGGTTTAAGGGGTATTTATACTCCCTTAAGCCCATGTACCTAAGGCCCATTCCATCTCTTATTCCATCCTTTAAGGTCCAAGCCCATCATCTTATAGTTTATTTATCTAAACCGACACACGACACTTAACTGAATAAACGAAACTTCATTTATTTATTATAATCAAAAGTAGGATGTTACAGAACGTAAACGGATTGTAGAAACCACTGAAGCAATCAAAGACGAATCAGTAGACGCCACCACATCAGGAGAAAATCAAACCGAAGAATGATGGCGGCCCAGAACAATGAGCCGGTATGCCAAGCCAACTCTCGAAGGCTACGGCAACGGAGTGGCTCCACCCGAAATCACCAAAAAATTCGAAATCAAATCAAGCACCATTCATATGGTGGAAAATTCAGTTCAATTTCATGGTCTCCTTGACGAAGACCCTCTTTCTCATATATCTCGATTCTTACGAATCTACGGAACCTTTAAAATACAAAACTGTTCAGACGATCAAATCAAGCTTAAACTCTTTCCTTTCTTTCTAAGGTGCCAAGCCCTAGAATGGACATAATCTCTTTCCTCTGCTTCCATCACCACTTGGGACCAGATGGTTGAACAGGTTCTCCTCAAATACTTTCCGCCTGACAAAACTGCCAAATACCGAGCCAGCATTACCGGATTCCGGACCGATGATTATGAGTCGTTACACGCAGCATGGGAGAGATACAAAAGTCTTTTAAGAAAGATGTCCACATCTTTGACTGAGCGTATGGTTACAAGTACAAACTTTCTTTGACGCACAATCCAGTCAAAACAAACAGGCCATCGACCAAATCGCTGGTGGAGACCTGGGATCCAAATCACCTAACGAAGCATTTGAAGCCCTGGAGAAAGCCGCAAAGAAAAGTTTCGCTTACAACTCACCAAGATCTACACCTACCCATAAAGGAATACATCACGTTGATTCCAATACTCTTGTCACAGCACAGCTTGAAGCCTTTTCTAAAAATTTTGAACAAATTCAAGCCGAGCTATCAAAAACCAGACTCACCTGTGACACTTGTGGAGGAAATCATAAGGCAAGTGACTGCAAACAAATCATCATGGCTATGGAAGAAGTCTATTTCATCGCTCGATAGAACAACGCTGTCAGCGATAACTACAATCCAGGATGGAGAAACCACCCGAATTTCAGCTGGAATGACGGAGGAAACACTCAACCCTTACCCGGATTCGAAAAAAGATCGATGAATCAATCCTTCCAGCCTGAATCTCAATTTCAAGATCAAAGTTCTAGTATCCATCAAAACCCAAGCTACTCAAAGATCGAAGAGATGTTAATCTAACTCATGACCAAAACAAATGAAGAAGAAAAGAAGGCCGACTCAAGAACTATTGATATCAGCAGAGTATTATTAAAACATGAAGCCGACCTCAAAAGTCAACAAGCATCATTACAGAATCTAGAAACTCAAATCGGATAAATTGCCCGACAATTATCCGAAAGACCACCTGACACTCTTCCAAGCAACACAATAACTAACCCGAATGCGATAGCTAACATTGTTACACTCAGAAGCGTTACGACCACTGTTGCCTCACCAACTTCAGAACCAGTTACAAAAAAGGAGTAGCCTAATGAAACACGGGAAAGACTGACCCCATCGAGCACCATTCAACCCAAGGAGCCATTCCGAACTTATGATCCACCTATTCCATACCCAGGAAGGCTGAAGCAGAAATGATTGGAAGCTCAGTACGGGATGTTTTTACAACTTTTCAAACAACTCCATATCAACATCCCTTTTGTCGTAGCCATTACTCAAATGCCAAAATATGCCAAGTTTCTCAAAGAAGTATTGACAAACTAAAGGAAGCTGGAGGAACTCTCGCATGTCACTCTGAGTGAAGAATGTTCAGCAGTCCTCCAAAGCAAGCTTCCAACAAAAATGACCGATCCAGGGAGCTTCATTATCCCTTGTCTTATAGGAAATTTGTCTGTTAGCAATGCCCTGGCCGTCCTAGGAGCTAGTATTAATTTAATTCCTTTTTCGTTTTTGCAAACCTAGGGATAGGAGAACCAAAGCCCATCCGCATGAGCATTCAATTAGCTGACCGACTTGTTAAATATCCTCGGGGCATTGTTGAAAACATGCTTTTGAAGATTGAAAAATTTGTTTTCCTAGTAGATTTTGTGATTCTAGACATGGAGGAAGACAAAAGTGTACCTTCGATTTTAGGAAGAGCCTTTTTAGCCACCGCAAAGGCTATTATTGATGTTTGCACCGGAAAACTCACTCTCGGGGTCAATGACGAGGCAATCACTTTTGACATAGGAAAATCTATGCAATATCCGCAACATCACGATGACATATTATACGGTGTTGATATCATCGATTCTATCGTGAGTTGCTATGTTCGGAAATCTTCCCCTAATACCTCATTAGAAACACAAATCTTAACTGACACTATTACTAAACCCATTATAGAAAACGATAATCTCAATACTGTGAATAACTATCAGGAAACATCAGAAGTAGTATATGAGATCACTGAATGCAATGAAAAATCAAAACCATCAATCGAAGAACCACCAGCCTTAGAGTTAAAAGAACTTCCAAGCCATCTCGAATACGCCTTTCTAGAAAAAGACTCTCAACTTCTAGTAATTATTTCATCTCACCTTTCTAACGAAGAGAAAGACGAACTTCTTCAGGTTCTCAAAAACCATAAGAAGGCCATCGCATGGAAGCTCATGGATATCAAGGGCATCAGTCCCTCCTTTTGTACTCACAAAATTCTCATGGAGGAAGAATACAAACCCGTGGTCCAACATCAAAGACGTCTCAATCCTAACATGCAAGATGTGGTGAAGAAGGAAGTAATCAAAATACTTGATGCCGGATTAATCTACCCAATCTCAGATTCACCTTGGGTTAGTCCCGTTCAAGTAGTACCCAAGAAGGGAGGAATGACGGTCGTAATGAACGAGAAGGACGAACTAATACCAATGAGGACCATCACAGGCTGGCGAGTTTTCATTGACTACCGGAAACTTAATGACACCACAATGAAAGATCATTTTCCACTTCCTTTCATAATCAAATGCTTGAACGATTATCTGGAAAAATGTTCTACTGTTTTCTTGACGGATTTTCCGGATATTTCCAAATTCCCATTGCTCCTGAAGATCAGGGAGAAAACCACTTTTACATGTCCATACGGAACCTTCGCCTACCGAAGAATGCCATTTGGATTATTTAATGCTCCAGCCACCTTCCAGCGATGCATGGTGGCCATCTTTCATGAAATGATCGAGCACTCTACGGAAGTTTTCATGGACGACTTCTCAGTCTTTGGAGACTCCTTCGATCATTGTCTGAAAAAAGTAGACAAAATGTTGGCTAGGTGTGAAGAAGTAAACTTAGTACTCAACTGGGAAAAATGCCATTTTATGGTCAAAGAAGGCATTGTTCTAGGTCACAAGATATCCCAAACAGGACTAGAAGTTGATAGGGCCAAAATAGAAACCATATCCAAACTTCCACCACTAACTTTAGTCAGAGCCATTAGAAGTTTTCTAGGTCACATAGGCTTCTACCGCCGCTTCATAAAAGACTTCTCCAAAATTTCTAGACCTATGACCAAAATTCTGGAGAATGACGCACCATTCGTCTTCTCTGAAGAATGTGTTGAATTATTCAACATATTAAAAGACAAACTTGTCAACGCACCAATCATGACTACACCCGATTGGACCCTTCCATTCGAGATCATGTGCGATGCAAGTGACTTTGCAGTTGGAGCCGTACTCGGACAACGCAAGGAAAAACACTTTCACCCAATTTACTATGCCAGTAAAACTCTTAATGATGCACAAGAGAATTACACCACAACAGAAAAAGAGTTACTAGCAGTAGTTTTTTCCATTGATAAATTTAGATCATACCTCGTTTTTTCCAAGACTATAGTTTACACCGACCATGCCGCAATACGTTACCTCTTCAACAAGCAAGATGCCAAACTCAGACTTATCCGATGGATCCTACTACTCCAAGAATTCGACATAGAAGTCAAAGATAAAAAGGGAGCAGAGAATGTAGCCGAAGCCCACCTCTCACGTTTAGAATGCCCAGATTCAAAAGAACTTTACAAGAAAATTATCAACGATAAATTTCCACATTAAATTCTCATGCGCATCCAAGCGGTCATAGAGGAAAAAGACGAAAGTCCTTGGTATGCCAACTTCGCAAATTACCTAGCTTTAATCCTAAGAAAAGGACTTACACATCAACAACGGAAGAAATTCTTCCCCGAACTTAAGTTCTACTTCTGGGAAGACCCGTACTTGTTTAGGATAGGTGCCGATCAGGTTGTTCGTAGGTGTGTAGCAGGAAAGGAAGCCTTAGATATTATTAAACACTGCCGCCACTACGGTCAGAAAAGTATTTGATGCAGGATTCTTCTGGCCCACCATATACAAAGATACACATACTTTGATCCAAGCATGCGATGCTTGTCAAAGAGCCGGGAACATCTCAGCCAAAAATGAGATGGCTCAGAAAGGCATTCAAATTTGTGAAGTCTTTTATGTATGGGGAATAGATTTGATGGGCCCATTTCCTAACTCGTTCGGAATAAAATACATCCTTGTAGCAGTCGACTACGTATCTAAATGGGTAGAAGCACAAGCTCTTTCCACTAACGATGCTCGAGTAGTTGTACGATTTCTGAAAAAGTTATTTCATGATTCGGCACTCCAAAAGCCCTAATCAGTAACAGAGGTACTCACTTCTGTAATGCTTTAATGGACAAAGTCTTAGCGCGATACGGAGTTCACCACCGGCTGGCAACACCATATCACCCTCAGATTAGTGGACAAGTAGAGGTCTCGAATCGAGGAATCAAATGGATCTTAGAAAGAACCATAGGGATGAATCACAAAAATTGGGCAGATAAGTTAGATGACGCTTTGCGGGCCCTCAAGACGGCTTACAAAACCCCCATAGGAACGACATCCTTCAAACTCATTTACGGGAAAGCATGTCATCTACCAGTAGAATTAAAACATAAAGCCTACTGGGCTCTCAGAGTAGTGAACTTTGATCTAACGTTTGCCGGCATAAGCCGGGAAGATCAAATTCACGAGCTCGAGGAACTAAGAACATTAGCCAATGAAAATTCCTGGTCTTACAAATAAAAGACTAAACGCTTGCACGACGCCCATTTAAAAGGAATAAGAAATTCCAAGTTGGCGATCGTGTACTGCTATACAACACACGTTTACGTCTTTTTCCAGGAAAATTGAAATCACGATGGACATGCCCATACGTAGTTGAATCATTCTTTGACTATGGGACAGTCGAGATCTCAAATTCAAATGGAAAAAGTTTAAAGTAAATGGACATCGATTAAAACCATATATCGATGGACCAATTGAAGAAATTTTGGAGGTGGTAACCCTCCAACTCCTTGAATAGGAAATTAAGGAAACAAGGTCTGGCCAAGACCTTCACAAACTAGGCCTTGTAAATATTTGTTTTACTATATATAATATATATATATATATATATATATATATATATATATATATATATATATATATATATATTAAAACCAAAAACACGAGGGCGTGCTTAAGAAAGCATGGTGCCATGCAAAAAATTGCAAGCCAGAATCTTCGCTGCAAAAATCTCAATCAGACTGGTTTGTAACAGAATTGTCAGAGTACAAACACGGGCCGTGCTTCCAAAAGCATGGGGTCATGCTTAGGTATCTGGTTATCTATAAAAGGCACCTCTTGCGAATGCATTCCTTGCACCAACCAAAACCAAAACAATCCTCTCTGAAAATTCAACAAGCCTACTAAAATGAGTGAAGCAATACCCATTCCTCAACAACCGAGAAACGATGTCCGCCATGTTTCCAAAACCGAGCTCCTCTTGAAGCTTCAAGAACTCGTTAAAGAACTCACCGAAATGAATCTCCTTGCTGAGATGCGCCTCGTTCAACTCACCGAATCAGTGGAAAACATGAAAATGGAACATCGAAACGCCAATGAACAACTCCAGTTTCAAGTTCTCGGTTTCACGTACTTTCCACCACCAGGGCCATTCGGAGGAGGGGAACCTTTCGGGGACATCTAGGAAACTTAATTTTCTGTTCTTATGTGTAAACAAGTGCGTTACGCACAATGTGCTAGGAATTTCGGGCTTAACCCGAATATTTTCTTATTTTTAGGAAAACCGGGCTTATCCCGTATTTGTTTTAGGACCTTTAATTTTAATGAAAAGTAATTTTTAGGATGACTAAACTTCTAAAATAACATACTTAACATCATTATAAGAATTCCAGATCTCGCATTTTGCTGAAAAATAAAAACAAAACATAAGTGACAAAAAGCACGGGCCGTGCTTCCGAAAGCACGAGGCCGTGGTCACCCTAGAATCTTCAGAGTGATACGCGCTGACTCCGTACAATTCTCTGACTCTGAAACATTTATACCCGTAGCAGAATGGGGCCGTGCTTCCAAAAGCATGGGGCCGTGTTAACCTTTCCAGTCTCTATATAATGAATGCATAAACTCACTAGTCCATTCACACCAAACACACCATTACTGAAATGGAAAGCAAGAAGGTTGAATGGAGTCCAGTGAGGAAAGGCAAGCAACATGAATCTTCCTCAAATCTTGAGGAGGAGGTCATGAGGCCTCAATGCATCATGAGGGACCAAGTCAAAAGAAACATTCAAACCGAAGCTCGCGTAATCGAGCTAATCAACAAAGTCGAACTACTTAGGTTCGAAAAATTCCATGTTGTGGATGGCCACCACAAAGATGTGGCTTCCAAGCTCAAATTTCTCAACCGGGAAATCGTAAAGCTCGACAAAAAGCTTTCCGAGCTCTTGGAAGCCAAACGAGCACCACCACACATTCAAGACTTGTTCGGGAATGATGGTCGTTGAAGTCCTGACTTTGTTTAACGTTGAAGTTGTTCCCGCTAGTGTTGCGTGTTAAGATCTAGGATTGTTGTTGTACTTTTCATTTCTGCTATGTTTAATTGTGTCTTTATGTTTCATGTTTTAATAAAATTTAGGTCTTTTTAATTACTATCTTAAACTAACCAGCAGAGAAATCAGTTAAAAGACGACCCAGCTCGAAAAATAAACAAAATCAAAGAAAAACTGTCTTCAGTATAGTCACGAATTTTTAATTATTAAAATAACTTTTCTCAACCATCAACCCTAACACCCACTTCGTTTCTGAACAACAAACCGCCGACCAACCCCTATTACACTAATTTCTTCAATTTCGAACCAAAGGTATGTTAATTTAACGATTATATTGTTCAAATTCATCATTCTTGGTTTAGTTTAACCCTAAGATCTCTCAAATTGACCAAATTGGGTCTAAACCCGAAAATGATTTGGGTTATTCTATTAGTTTATGATGAATAGATTGTTGAATAATTGATTGTTAAGGTTTAAACAAAAAGAAACATTCGGGTTTTGGATCTAGAGATGAATATCCAACAAACTAATAAACCCAATTGTTACAACCGGTTAGACACAAAGGTTCGAATCTTAATAGAGTAGAAATTAGTATTAAAAACACGAGCCGTACCTTAAACAACACGAATCGTGGTCACCTTTTAGTCAATAAAAAATTCAAAATCAATAGGAACTGAACAGCAGTAGCAGCAGCACGGTATCGTGCTTTTGAAAGCACGCCGCCATGCTTTGCTCTCTTTTCCAACATAATGAAATTTTTTGTTGAATTTTGAATAATTTGGGTACAAATTGCAAATGGCCGAGTATGATGATGATGTTCATGAAATTTTAGTCTTCCTTGGGTGTGATACAAGAAACAGAAGGGTGATGTGTGCGTGCGTATGGTATAAAATATAAAAGGATGGAATGATTTCTTTTGCACATGATCGTGTTTTAAATTTATAAAAGTGATTTTTACAAAGACTAAACACACACAAAATAGGCAAGTGTACCTATCGTATATGTAGAATAGTATTGGTAAGAACCAAGTATCGATCCGTGGACACAAAGGTTTCTAATAATAAATCGTTGTTTTACTTTAATCGGAGGTTTTAATCATTTTGGGGTTAACTTTTGAACTTTTTATAAATGTAAATACTTATATATAATATATAGGTGAACAAGATAAGAATTTCTAAACGAGTTGTTCAATTATGCGAAGGTCACCATCTAAGATCAAGAATCCACTTCATTTTAGCATTGATAATTAATATGTAGACATGTGATAAACTTGCCATAGCAATATATGATAGATAGCTCCTTAAACCTTAAGTGAGCATCTTTGGCACTAAGGAGGTAGTTTGCACATTTTAAAGTCCACCCTTTCCTAATGTCACGCCACCTCAATGATGTCAATTTAAGTTGGTAAGTAGTTTCGTAAAGTAGAAAGATTAGGATTGACTTCGATTTCTCAAATACCAATTCTAACAACTTCGGGTGGTTGTAGTTCATCACACAACCTCCCCTTGGTTGATTTATGTAGGTTATAATTACACATTCAGTTAACATATGGTTTCTTTAACTAATTTGATATCCTAAGCAAAGCCATTTTCGGATTACCAAGGTTTAGAAAAATACACCATAACTTATATCTCATCATTTCTAAGTACAATATAAGGATCCATGTTTCGATAATGTATCAAAGTATTTCTATCTTTCAAAAACATGAATCGATCATGAACGATTGCCAATGAAATTGACAACCACCAACTTTGAATTAGTGATTAAGATGGTGAAACATTTCTCATCAAAAGATAATTATAATATAACCAAGTACTTTACTAGACTACATCACATGTCTTGATTAATTATCAAGTAAAACAAAGCTTCTTCATAGATTTTAGATGATAAAAGGAGTTTAGCTCATAATGAGCATAATGATAAACATTAAGATGATTGATAATAACAAATACATGATTAAACTTGGAACAATCTAACCAAATGTAGATGAATCTTTCTTCTTAATGATGGTAATGATGGTTGATATGATGATTAGTGGTGATGACCTCCAAGCCTTCAAACTCTTCACTAGATCTTCAAAGTGAGTGTTAGTGTGTGTTTTTATAAGTGAAAACCGGATAGAACTCTTTTCAAGGCACACCAAATGAGCGAAATATGAGCCACTATTTATAGGCAATCTGGAGTGAGAAGCACGACCCCGTGCTTTCGTAGGCACGCCCCCGTGCTTTTTAGTGACATGTGCTAATTATTTTTGTCGTTTCTGGAAGGTAGGCACGGCCCCGTGCTTCCCGAGGCACGCCCCCGTGCTTTTTAGTGACATGTGCTAATTATTTTTGTCGTTTCTGGAAGGTAGGCACGGCCCCGTGCTTCCTGAGGCACGCCCCCGTGCTTTTAGTGACATGTGCTATTTCTTTTTGTCGTTTCTAAGAGGTAAGCACGGCCCCGTGCTTCCAAAAGCACGGCCCCATGTCCAGCTGTTCACTATTTTGTCTTTTCTTGTAGATATTTTGTCTTTTCTAAAAATTGACCAGAAGCACGGCCCCGTGCTTCCAAAAGCACAGCCCCGTGTTTCCAAAAGCACAGCCCCATGTTTCCTGAAAGCACAACCCCATGTTTCCTGAAGCACAGCCCCATGTTTTGCTGTTTTCTTTGGTTTTTCTTTGGCTTTTCATTCGTTTCTTCGTTTGAGACATGGATTCACCTGAAAATACATTTTAACATGATAAGTAGTTATTTTAACTATATTATACGATTGAAGTTGCAGTTTTTAGAGATTATTTGATGCTAAAAAGATGTATATTTTTATATACATCAAACATCCCCACATTTGAACCTTGCTTGTCCTCAAGCAAGCTACTTATAAATATTATCTAAAAATAGCAAGTTCTGAACATAGCTTAAACATCCCCAAAAGAGTTCCAAGAAAATGGGAACAAAATAACCAACCTTAAATCATAGGAATATATGTAGTGATATATAAAAGGGTGATTTTGTTTTTATGAGTTTCCATTTATGCAAAACGTCACGTTCTCACAATGTTCACTCACTTTCGGTTTTATTTCTGATCATACTTGTAATGTATGTATGTGAACACTCTTAGTCAAGATGTAACCTATGAAAATAAGCTTGTAACAAGTTCAAATCTCCACCTTTGTGAAGGGTTGCATAGATTAGAAGGTAATATGGGTTGGTTTTGGGTAGGGATTTGGTATTTGGTGGTGGTTCAAGGGTTTTAGGTTAATGAGGATGGTAAATACAACTTCTGCGGATTGTCGGGAGTCTTAATATGTCTTCAACGGTTAGCTCCTTTCTCCCGATTGCTATTTTTTTTAACTAGTGACTCTTTTAAGGTCAGATCGTCAAGACCAGTTTTGTCGAGGATGTGGATCAGTTCTTCCTCAATCCTGCTTTGAACATAACTCCCAACTTTAATGGATCGTTCGGCTTTGAGCCTAATAGCCCCCACCCTCATTAGTTCGGTATATTCATGCTGAGACTGAGTTTAACTTTTTCTACATCTTCCTTCGTGGGACCAGTTTCCGCAACCTAAGTATTATTCATATCTTTTTGCTCTTCTCTTCATTGCGTTTTTGGAAATTTCACAGAATGGTGGCTTTTTTTCATCTTGGCGCCACTTTTTCCTCACCTCATTGCTAAAGAGAAAGATTCTCTCCCTAAGTTTTGGAGGCAACCTACGTTTTTGTGAAATGTATGCAACAAAGGAAATTGAAATCGAAAGAATGCATTTCCAGTTCTTTAGGGTCTGCCGGTAAAAGACCAGTGTTGTATTTACCGGTGAGAGGGATAAAGTGGTATGGTAAGGTTTTGTAAGGTTTTTGGTTTTGTGATTTGAAGAATGGTTTGATGGGATTGTGACAATATTACCTTCTTCCTTATACAACGCTTCGTGCGGTCTTGAAATGAATAATTGCGAAAAGTTCTGAATCACACGAAACATGTGACTCACTCAAAACTTCCGAAAAAATATTTATATGGCATGAGGTTTATCTCACAGTAACGGAGGAATTGGGTACAAACGCCATATTTTGCATAAATTTCTTCTCGGTATTACAAAACTTCTTTTTACTTTTTCACTTTTTTTTGGTTATAGTAGATTAGTAGTTGGTTATTTGCAAAAAATTTTCTTGAATTTTTCTTTAGGTTTTGTTATAAAGCTAATCTTTGTTTGCTACAAAAATTTTGTTATTAGAGAATCTTATAATTAGTTGAGCAAGCAATTGGTCAAATAATTCCCCTCCCCACACTTGAATCTCACATTGTCCTCAATGTGAAAGATTCATAAAAAGATTAATAATAAGATTCATATGAAGTATGGAGGGTAAAATGGAAAGGAACTTCCCTACGGGCTAACGAAATTTCGACAGAGCGTCCCCTGTTTTTCGTCCGTTTTTCTGTAGTGTACCTGAATAATAAAACTACAAACAAACATCCAAGGCATAATAATACTGAAATTATTATTATTATTATTTATTTATTTTTATTTCTATTTACAATGCCTAGTTTAATCAGGGTCTTGGCCAGACCCTATTTCTAATATGTTCATCGATTTTAGTGGAGGATTAGTACCTCCGAGACGGTCTCGAATGGTCCATCGATGTATGGTTTTAATCGATGTCCATTAACTTTGAACTTATGGCCGTCAGAATTTGAAATCTCAACTGTCCCATAGTAAAAAACTGATTCAACTATGTGTGGACCTGTCCAACGAGATTTCAACTTTCCTGGGAAAAGACGTAAACGTGTGTTATATAACAGTACACGGTCGCCAACTTGAAATTTTTTGTTTCCTTTTAAATGGGCGTCGTGTAAACGTTTAGTCTTATCTTTGTAAGACCATGAATTTACATATGCTAGTGCTCTTAGTTCTTCGAGCTCGTGAATTTGATATTCTCGGTTTTTACTGGCGGACATTAGATCAAAATTCACTGCTTTCAGAGCCCAATACGCTTTGTGTTTTAGTTCTACGGGTAGATGACATGCCTTCCCATAAACAAGTTTGAATGGTGTTGTTCATATGGGGGTTTTGTAAGCCGTCCTGAGGGCCCAGAAAGCGTCATCTAACTTTTCTGCCCATTTTTTGCGATTCATTCCTATAGTTCTTTCTAAAATCCTTTTAATTCCTCGATTCGAGACTTCTACTTGTCCACTAGTCTGAGGGTGATATGGTGTTGCCAGTCAGTGGTGAACCCCATATCATGCTAAGACTTTGTCCATCAGAGCGTTACAGAAGTGGGTACCTCTGTCGCTGATTAGGGCTTTCGGAGTACCGAATCGTGAAAATAACTTTTACAGAAATCGTACAACTACTCGAGCATCGTTAGTGGGAAGAGCTTGTGCTTCTACCCATTTAGACACGTAGTCGACTGCTACAAGGATGTACTTATTTCCGAATGAGTTAGGAAATGGGCCCATGAAATCTATTCCCCATACATCAAAGACCTCACAAAATTGAATGCCTTTTTGAGCCATCTCATTTTTGGCTGAGATGTTTCTGGCTATTTAACAAGCATCGCATGCTTGGATCAAAGCATGTGTGTCTTTATATATGGCGGGCCAGAAGAATCCTGCATTAAATACTTTTTTGACCGCAGTGGCGGTACCGTGGTGTCTACCAGTAGGTCCTTCATGACAATGTTTGAGAATATCTAAGGCCTCCTTTCCCGCTACACACCTACGAACTACCTGATCAGCACCCATCCTAAACAAGTAAGGCTGTTACCAGAAGTAGAACTTAAGGTCGGAGAAGAATTTCTTCCTCTGTCGATGAGTGAGTCCTTTTCTTAAGATTCTACATGCTAAATAGTTTGCGAAATTGGCAAACCAAGGACTTTCATCTTCCTCCTGCATGACTGCTTGGATATGCATGAGAACATCATGTGAAAAATTATCATTGATAATTTCCTCGTGGTGTCCTTTTGAAGCTGGGCATTCTAAGTGCGAAAGATGGTCTGCGGCTACAATTTCTGCTCCTTTTTTGTCCTTAACTTCAATGTCGAATTCTTGGAGTAGTAGAATCCATCGGATGAGTCTGGGTTTTGCATCTTGTTTGTTGAAGAGGTATCTTGTGGCGGCATGGTCGGTGTATACTATGGTTTTGGAAAGAACTAGGTAGGACCTAAATATTTCAAAGGCGAAAACTACTACTAATTATTCTTTTTCTGTTGTGGTGTAGTTTTCTTGTGCACCATTAAGAGTTTTACTAGTATAGTAGATTGGGTGAAAGTGTTTTTCTTTGCGTTGTCCGAGTACGGCTCCAACTGCAAAGTCACTTGCATCGCACATGATCTCGAATGGAAGGGTCCAATCGGGTGTAGTCATGATTGGTGCGTTGACAAGTTTGTCTTTTAATATGTTGAATAATTCAACACATTCTTCAGAGAAGACGAATGGTGCGTCTTTCTCTAGAATTTTGGTCATAGGTCTAGAAATTTTGGAGAAGTCTTTTATGAAGCGGCGGTAGAAGCCTGCGTGTCCTAGAAAACTTTTAATGGCTCTTACAGAAGTTGGTGGTGGAAGTTTGGATATGGTTTCTATTTTGGCCCTATCAACTTCTAGTCCTGCTTGGGATATCTTGTGACCTAGAACGATGCCTTCTTTGACCATAAAATGGCATTTTTCCCAGTTGAGTACTAAGTTTACTTCTTCACACCTAGCCAACATTTTGTCTAGGTTTTTCAGACAATGATCAAAGGAGTCTCCAAAGATTGAGAAGTCGTCCATGAAAACTTCCATAGAGTGCTCGATCATTTCATGAAAGATGGCCACCATGCAACGTTGGAAGGTGGCTGGAGCATTACATAATCCAAATGGCATTCTTCGGTTGGCGAAGGTTCCATACGGAATTGTAAAGGTGGTTTTCACCTGATCCTCAGGAGCGATGGGTATTTGAAACTATCCGGAGAATCCATTAAGAAAACAGTAGAACATTTTTCCAGATAATCTCTCAAGCATTTGATCGATGAAGGGAAGTGGAAAATGATCTTTTCTTGTGGCGTCATTAAGCTTTCGGTAATCAATGCAAACTCGCCAGCCTGTGATGGTTCTCATTGGTATAAGCTCGTCCTTCTCGTTCATTCGGACCGTCATTCCTCCTTTCTTAGGTACTACTTGAACGAGACTAACTCAAGGTGAATATGAGATTGGGTATATTAATCCGGCATCAAGCAGTTTGATTACTTCCTTCTTCACCACATCTTGCATGTTGGGATTGAGACGTCTTTGATGTTGGACCACGGGTTTGTATTCTTCTTCCTTGAGAATTTTGTGAGTACAAAAGGAGGGAATGATGCCCTTAATATCCATGATCTTCCATGCGATAGCCTTCTTATGGTTTTTGAGAACCTTAAGAAGTTCGTCTTTCTCTTCTTTAGAAAGGTGAGAGGAAATAATTACTGGGAGTTGAGAGTATTTTTCAAGAAAGGCGTATTCGAGATGGTTTGGTAGTTCTTTTAACTCTAAAGCTGGTTGTTCTTCGATTGATGGTTTTGATTTTTCATTACATTCAGTGATCTCATATACTACTTCTGATGCTTCCTGATAGTTATTGACAGTTTTGAGATTATCGTTTTCTACATTGGGTTTGGTAATAGTGTCAGTTAAGATTTGCGTTTCTAATGAGGTATTAATGGAAGATTTCCGCACATAGCAACTCATGATAGAATCGATGATGTCGACACAATATAATGTGTCATCGTGATGTTGCGGATATTGCATGGATTTTCCTATGTCAAAAGTGACTGCCTCGTCATTGACCCTAAGAGTGAGTTTGCCGGTGCAAACATCAATAATAGCCTTTGCGGTGGCTAAAAAGGATCTTCCTAAAATTAGAGGTACACTTTTGTCTTCCTCCATGTCTAGAATCACAAAATCTACTGGGAAAACAAACTTTTCAATTTTGACAAGCATGTTTTCAACAATGCCCCGAGGATATTTAATGGATCGGTTAGCTAACTGAATGCTCATGCGGGTGGGCTTTGGTTCTCCTATCCCTAGTTTTGCAAAAACCACATAAGGAATTAAATTAATACTAGCTCCTAAGTCTGCCAGGGCATTGCTAACAGACAAATTTCCTATGTGACAAGGGATAGTAAAACTCCCTGGATCGGTCATTTTTGGTGGCAACTTGCTTTGAAGGACAATTGAACATTCTTTACTCAAGGTGACATGCGATAGCTCCTCCAGCTTTCTTTTGTTGGTCAGCACTTCTTTGAGAAACTTTTCATAGTTCGGCATTTGAGCAATGGCTTCGATGAAAGGGATGTTGATGTGGAGTTGTTTGAAGAGTTCTAAAAACTTCCCGTACTGAACTTCCAATCTCTCCTGTTTCAGCCGTCCTGGGTATGGAATAGGTGGAACATAAGTTCGGACTGGTTCCTTTGGTTGTACGGTGCCTGTAGGGATCAGTCTTTCCTGCGTTTCTCAGGGGATTTCTTCTCCATAACTGGTTCTGAAGTTGGTAAGGCAATAGTGGTTGTGCCACTTCTTAATTTAACAGCGTTGGCTGCTGCATTTGGGTTTGTTGTTGTGTTGCTTGGAAGAGTGCCGGGTGGTCTTTCGGATAATTGTCAGGCAATTTGTCCGATTTGAGTTTCTAGATTCTGAAGTGATACTTGTTGACTTTTGAGATTGGCTTCATGTTTTAATAACACTATGCTGATATCAACAGCTCTTGAGTCGGCCTTTTTCTCTGGTTCATTTGTTTTGGTCATCAGTTGGATTAGCATTTCTTCGATCTTAGAGTAGCTTGGGTTTTAATGGCTACTAGAACTTTGATCTTGAAATTGAGGTTTAGGCTGGAAGGGTTGATTCATCGGTCATTTTTCAAATCCGGGTAAAGGTTGAGTGTTACCTTCATCTTTCCAGCTGAAATTTGGGTGGTTTCTCCATCCTGGATTGTAGTTGTTGCTGAAAGCGTTGTTCTGTCGAGCGATGAAATCGACTTCTTCCATGGCCATGATGACTTGTTTACAGTCACTCGTCTTATGATTTCCTCCACAAGTATTACAGGTGAGTCTGGTTTTTGATAGATCGGCTTGAAGTTGTTCGAATTTTTTGGAAAGAGCTTCAAGCTGTGCTGTGACAAGAGTGTTTGATTCAACGTGGTGTATTCCTTTATGGGTAGGTATAGATCTTGGTGGGTTGTAAGCAAAACTCTTCTTTGCATCCTTCTCCAGGACTTCAAATGCTTCGTTAGGTGATTTGGATCCCAGGTCTCCACCAGCGATCTGGTCGATGGCCTGTTTGTTTTGACTGGATTGTGCGTCAAAGAAATTTTGTACTTGTAACCATACCCTCAGTCCATGATGTGGGCATCTTCTTAGAAGACTTTTATATCTTTCCCATGCTGCGTGTAACGACTCATCATCATCGGTCCGGAATCCGGTAATGTTGTCTCGGTATTTGGCAGTTTTATCGGGCGGAAAATATTTGAGGAGAAACTGTTCAACCATCTGGTCCCAAGTGGTGATGGAACCAGAAGAAAGAGATTCTATCCATTCTAAGGCTTGGCCCCTCAGAGAGAAAGGAAAGAGTTTGAGTTTGATTTGATCTTATGAACAGTTTTGGATTTTAAAGGTTCCGCAGATTCGTAGAAATCTATGTGAGAAAGAGGGTCTTCGTCGAGGAGACCATGAAATTGAACTGAATTTTCCACCATATGAATGGTGCTTGATTTGATTTCGAAATTTTCAGTAATTTTGGGTGGAGCCACTCCATTGTCGTAGCCTTCAAGAGTTGGCTTGGCATACTGGCTCATGTTCGGCTCACTGTTCTGGGCCGCCATCATTTCTTCGGTTTGATTTTCTCCTGATGTGGTGGTGTCTACTGATTCGTTTTTGATTGCTTCTGCGGTTTCTGTATTTTGTTTACGAGTTCGTCGAAGAAAGAGTCATTCCGGTTCAGAAAGCGGAGAAACAAGCTCAGGCACAAAAGTAGCGGACATACATGGGACTAAATCAAAATCAAACACTAAAGTAAAAGTTAGCTAAAGTTAGACTAAATTAAAAAGGCTAAGCTATTTTACTAAACTAAGGTCTAAATTAATTAAGTTAAAGTAAAGTAAGGTAAATAAAGGTAAAAAGTAGGCTAGCAGTAATTATATATTTTAATGTTTAGTAAAAAAAATAATTAAAGGTAAAATAAAATAGAAGTTAAATTTTGTACAATTATAAACAATGATTAATTTAAAACTTGGATCGTTCTTAGAAACGTACCGTGTCCCCGGCAGCGGCGCCAAAAACTTGATGCGTGCGTGCGTATGGTATAAAAAATAAAAGGATGGAATGAGTTGCTTTTGCACAAGATCGTGTTTTAAATTTATAAAAGTGATTTTTACAAAGACTAAACACACACAAAATAGGCAAGTGTACCTATCGTATATGTAGAATAGTATTGGTAAGAACCAAGTATCGATCCGTGGACACAAATGTTTCTAATAATAAATCGTTGTTTTACTTTAATCGGAGGTTTTAATCATTTTGAGCTTAGTTTTCGACTTTATACGATAGAAGTTACAGTTTTTAGAGATTATTTGATGCTAAAAAGATGTATATTTTTATATACATCAAAGGGCCCAGGAAAGATTAACTTATCTTAACCGAAGACATCCAGAAGCCAACTTCTATGCATGCAAAGACACTTTGAACCACGTCAACCAGTGGAACCGTTACAAAAACATTGTGAGAGGACCATCGAAACGGGTTCTGGGTCAAAGGGGAGAGGACATAACTAAACTTACAAAATAGTTTTTAGCTTCTTTCCAAATAAAGACCAAGAAGCCGGACATGTGGGATGAGGACGCCATTGAATTCAGAGTGGAGGAATATGGCGTACAACTTCTTTCACCCAACTCGGGATCGATCTGGGAATCTACACGGAAGGGGAAACGGATCAAGAAATTTGTTTCAACGCAGGAATAACATTTGCAGACGAAGACGGGGATGATGATGATGAAGCTGGAAACACACGTTTAGAGGCATGGGAACAACTAAGCTACAGAACCGATAACAATAATGCAAGCGTTTCAAAGAGAACTACATTGCGTGACCCACTGATGAGATACATTCACCGCCTGCTCAGTCACAGTGTCACTGCTATAGGTCAAAGCGAGGGGGTTGTTAATTTAAAAGATCTTTAGGCACTTTATTGCATGAAGAATGACATCCTATGCAACATCACTTATTTATTATGCAATCTGTTTACAATAAATGCAAATGCCAGAGGAAACACACCGATCTTTGGCGGGCCATGGATCTACAACCTCTATGAAGCTTATGATGTAGACAAGGAAGGTACCAGAAGCCCAGAATCGATTGCTCAAACCATTGACTATTGTATTAGCATGCATATGGTTCAGGTAATAGGTCAGAACCCGAATGTTTGGAGGTTTTGTGACAAGTATAATCAGGTGTGGGACCCAGAAGACCCTGCAGAGATGATGCTTCAGGATGTGCCTGAGAGGAGAGAATCACCACCCAGACAATACCGCTGCCGTACCTACCATCAGAGAGGAGGCCCATTTTCATCAGGGGTCAGCCCCAGTTCATCACATGATAGCCGATATTCTTTTGAAGGCCTATACGGCCTAACTGATCAGTTCTCAGGCAATACCACCGCCTCATTTGATAGGATCACGGAACAGATGGCTGCCTCCAATGCACAAAGGGTAGCCAAATATGCAGAGAAGAGGCGAGAGATCGACCAGTTGGGCTATCGCATGGACAGGCAGTGGGGACCGTTTGACCCGGACATGGGTAACTGATGAGCCCCGGCACTGGTAGGTTGGGTACGGGCAAGGGGCTAGTAGTATCTTTATAACATTATTATTATGTGTGTTTTAAAACAATTTACTTTTTATCGTACTTGTTTATTTGTTGGTTTGGTTGGACACTTTTATGGCCGTGGGTGCCAAGATATTATGGTAGGAACTTATTTAGCCCGATAGTGCAAGGGATGGATAATTCCATACCCAATTTTCAGCAAATTATGATTGGTTGTTTGTGGTTATTTGCAGTTTTATATACATGTACAAAAACAGGAAAATGGACAATAAACAAGGGATGCTCTGTCGAAATTTCGTTAGCCCGTAGGGAAGTACCTCTCCATTTTAACCCACCATACTTAATTAGAATTTTTATCTCTTCATGAATCTTTTCACATTGAGGACAATGTGAGATTTAAGTGTGGGGAGGGGAATTACTTGACCAATTGCTTGCTTAAATAATTATAAAAATTCTCCAATCAACAAATATTTTTGCAGCAAACAAATATTATTTTTATAAAACTTAAAGAGAAATCCAAGAAATTTTTTCGCAAATAACCAATAACCAAAGAAAAGTAAAAAGGTAAAAAGAAGTTTTGTAATATTGAGAATAAATTTATGCAAAATATGGTGTTAATACCCAATTCCTCCTAACTGTGAGATAAACCTCATGCTATATAAATATTTTTGGAAGCTTTGGGTGAGTAATATGTTTCGTGTGGTTTAGAACTTGTCGCAAATATTCAATTTAAGACCGCACGAAGCGTTGTGTAAAGAAGAAGGTAATATTGTCACAATCCCATCAAATCATTCTCCAAATTACAAAACCCAAAACCTTAACCAAAACCCTACCACTTTTTCCATCTCACCGGTAAAATAAAACACTGGTATTTTACCGACAGACCCTAAAGAACTGGAAATGCATTCTTTCGATTTCAATTTCCTTTGCTGCATAGATTTCACAAAACCTAGGTTGCCTCCAGAACATAGGGAGAGAATCTTTCTCTTTAGCAATGAGGTGAGGAAAAAGTGGCGCCAAGACGAACAAAGGCCACCATTTTGTGGAATTTCCAAAAACGCAATGAAGAGAAGAGCAAAAAGATACGAACGATGCTTAGGTTGCGGAAACTGGTCCCACAAAGGAAGATGTAGAAAAAGTCAAACTCAGTCTCAGCATGAATATACCGAACATGATTGAGGAAGAACTAATCCACATCCTCAACAAAACTAGTCTTGACGATCTGACCTTAAAAGAGTCACTAGGTCTCTAAAAAAAATCGGGAGAAAGAGTTTACATTCGAAGACATCTCAGGATCCCCGACAATCAGCAAAAGTTGTATTTACCATCCTTAACATCATTAACCAAGATCCTTTATCCACCACAAAATACCAAAATCCCAACTCACACCAAACCAACCCATATTAACTTCTGATTTATGCAAACCTTCACAAAGGTGGAGATTTGAACTTGTTACAAGCTTATTTATCATAGGTTGCATTCTGACTAAGAGTGTTCACATACATACATCACAGGTATGATCAGATATAAATCCGAGTGTGAGTGAACTTTGTGAGAACGTGACTCTTTGCATAAACTGAAGCTCATAAAAATAAAATTTCCTTTTTATTTATCACTAATACGAATTAAGATTGGTTATTTTGTTTCCATTTTCTTGGAGCTCGCTTAAAGGATGGATATAATCAGAGTTTGCTGTTTTTTAGAGAATATTTATAAATAGATTGCTTGAGGACAAGCAATTTTCAAGTGTGGGGATGTTTGATGTACATAAAACTGTTGGGATGTTAACAAGATTACCAAAGTCATATAAACCCATTTATATGTAAAACGCAGTGGAAAAATAAGTTTTAAATCTTGTTAATTAGATGAATATAAAACCGATTTTATATGAAAAACCCAAGCTTCGGATCCATATACGAATTTGCATGCTTACCAATATAAACAACCATAGGGTGTTCATAGAATATACCTTCAAGAATCCAAGAAAATGAAGGAGATGATGATATGAAGGGTGAGTCTTCAAGATAGAAGAACCTCAAGCTTGTATACCCTTTAAGCTTTCAACAAACACCTTGATTTTGCTAGGATTTACACTTGGAAAACTCTTCTTTGATATTTCTTTCCTTGGCCGAAATCCAAAGAGAAAAACTAGAAAAGTTTGCATGCAACTTGTGTGTATATGTGTAAGAGAGAGTGATAGTTGTGAGTTACCAATGCACTATTTAATTCAACCAACCACCACTATTACATGTCTTGGAATAAATAAAACAATTAAGTGAGGAGAGAGAAGGGGGAAAAAGTTGCAGCCAAAGATTCCCACCAAATTCAAACTCAAGTAATCTATTTTATTTATTTAAGTTATAACATAACATAACATGCAAATCCAGTATGCATTGCACATTGTTATTTAACCAACTTAAATAACTTTGTATATACAAAGTGCTAAAGCGGTAGGTTTTGCATATTGTTATTTAACCCATTTGAATAACACCGTATATGCAAAATGCAAAAGCAGTATGTTTTGCATATTGTTATTTAACCCATTTAAATAACATCTTATATGCAAAATGCAAAATCTCTCATAACATAAATTATCCATATAATTTATTTAGTACACAAGTGCAAATATTTAGAAATCCAATTTCCAAATATTCTAAGTGTTGATATTTATTTGTTAGATCATATCTTAATTAAATATCGTGGTGTTTGTCTAGCTTGTTATTGGGTATGACCCGACTTGGATCATAACGTACTAGCCACATCAACTCAATATGTGTCTTGGGCAGACCGATTCCAACAATCTCCCACTTGCACAAGATACATAGAAGATTGATGCAAATAGCAAATACCTCCTAACAAGGGTTTACTATTCCTAACATGTATGACGAAGTGCCATTCAATAACATCATCCCCTTCAAGTCCCCGACTTGAAACGATTTAGGTGAATCTATCATTTATCCTTTTACCTCAGATGTCATGTCAAATCCAAAGACACAGAATGATCATTCTTTGTTGATTTAACTTAGTAGGCCTTAGACATCTCACTCTCAACGAATACGAGGAACAAATCCCCTATTGACTACATACGTCTCTCACAATCACCTCGTACCATACCTGATCTTAGCCTTATGTACCGTCATGTTTCAGAGCAGCGAAGAACTAAGTCAAAGCATAATATTCGGTGAATCTCAAGACCCAATATGTATCTCAGGTCGGAGGATACTATGATATTCGCCTTTACTCAAATTTACCTGTTTTGGACAAAAATCTGCTAAGGATCAAGTATCCAAATCTGTTATGTGAGGTAAGGTGCTAACTCGATAATGACAAGTGTATAAGCGTAATATTGGTGAACACAAAGGTTTATCACGAGGGAAAAAGCCCTTAACCAAGATAGTCTTACTTCGGTCAAAACTTATCCAGGTAATCTTTGGTAAAATAACTTCGGTCAAGGATTAATAAGATAATCTTTGGTCGAATTACTTTAGTCAATGATCAACAAGGTAACCTTTGGTCGATAAGTATGTGATTATCGTGGTCTCCGGCATAAAAAACCCTCGGACGGTGAAAACTATCACCGTCAATTATATTGATAATAAAAGGTGGTTACAAGTATTGTCGAGTAAATGATCGAGATTACAAAGTAAGCTAGTGTGTAGAGAGAATGCTTTTTTCTGCTCTTAGTGTGTGTGATTATACATGTGTCCCTTAACTGATCACAATCACTATTATATAAAAAAGATAATAACTCAAGGGAGTTATGATTAATAAAGACTATTAACTAATAATCCCTAAAAATCCGCCATGTCTTCAATATAATCGTAACAACCACTTTGACCACGTGCTCCATAACTGAGGGTGCGAAATAGGTGGTAGACCAGGTCTTCTAGTCGTTACACTTATTAAATATCAGGCTTCATATAAGATACAACCGTTAATAGCAGCGAATACCGAGGATCCATGATCCTGACATAGCTCTGGAACTCTTCAGAAGGATAATTAATCCAGACACGTCAATATCTTCTTGACTGCAATTTAGTGGATAGACTGAGTCTTCTAACCGTTATACCTGCTAAATATAAGACCACACATGAGAACAACCGTTAGTAAATATTAAGTATTGTGGATCCTTGATCCTGACGGGATCTAGAACACACGTTAAGGATAACTGATCCAAAACATATGCTAGGATAACATATCCACAGTGCCAAATTTCTGTGCACTAACAATTGCCCCCAAAATGGTGGTTGTGATAAGATCACAACTGTCATTTTGCCTTTGTATTCAGACTTCCTGCAAAAACATATGAGATTTGACAAGCTGGATATAATTGTCATATATCAATCGAGTTTCCTTGGGAACTTCCCTTCCGGCTGTATATCCCTCTCCCTGCAAATCATGAACAACTAGTAACACCTGTTTAACTCGGGTGGATGGTCCATTTTTTTGAATGGTGAAATCCGGGTTAAGATTTTTGGTAATTGCAAGTAAGTTTAATAGTATCTTTTAACTATTTGTTGATTGTCTGTTATTTTGAAAGTTTGTCTGATATAGCATTAGACTTGTTGAAAGTTTTGAGAAATATTCTTTAGTAAAAAGTTTTTAGGATAGAATATCCTTGCAAAAATAAACCAGGATCTTAAATCCTTATAAAAATATATTGAGAATAATGAATCCTTATATCTATGAAGATATAAACTGAAATCAAATAAGTGTAAATCGATAAACAGAAATCATACCGTAAGGTCTGGTTAGACCTAAGTTACCATAAGTATTATCTGGGATTAGACCCAATAAACTGGGGACAAGCCCAAAAAATAAACTAGGGACAAGCCCGTGCAACTGGGGACAAGCCCGTGTAATCTGGGGACATGCCCGTGAAGTGGGGACAAGCCCAAAAACTGGGGACAAGCCCAAAAATGGAGACAAGCCCGAATACAGATGTTAACTGGGGACTCGCCCAAACCGGGATTTAGCCCAAACGTGAGATAACGTGAAAACGTTATAAACCTTAGCCAACATGAAAATGTTAGAAACCTTTGTCTTGAGATAACGTGAAAACGTTATAAACTGGTGGTATAGTACGTCTACCATAAATCGTAGGATCCTCCATATAGCCGAAAGCAACGAAATTGTCAGCCACTAAGCGTGTACTGGTCCCGCTACCCCGGACTATACGTTGGATAACGTGCGCTCCAGGCAAGAGTGTAAAAACTCTAATTTATAAGAAAGGTGAAAACCTTTAAGCCTTGGAGGGTATGACCATCGGGGGTCATACCCAATCGTGGGCTAGGCCAAGGAAAACAACGATGTACCTTAAGCGTGAGGGAGAGGTGGCCAACCTCTTAGACATTGAATCCTCTTACTGAAACTTTCATTGTTACTTAAAACTTGGAAAAGACAAACACTAAAAATATATTATCCTTAAATTAATAAGAATCTGAAAAGGATAAGTGATCAGATAGATGTTACCGATTTTACGATCCTATATCATTTAAGGATATTCGATCCTTTTAGAATACTTGATCCTGATCAGAAAAAGTACTTCTTGAGATGGATAGCATTCCATGCTCTTGGTACCCTGTTACCCTCCATTGTGAGCAAATGATATGCCCCCTTTCCTGCCTCCGACTCGATCTGATAAGGTCCTTCCCATTTGGGTGCTAACTTTCCATCAGCCGGATTGGTAGTATTTTGGAAGGCTTTCCTCAAAACCAAATCTCCTTCTTGAAATCTTCTGATTCTTATATTTTTGTTGTATGCCCCAGCTACCCTTTGTTGATAAGTTGCCATTCTGATTTTGGCTAGGTCTCTGAGTTCTTCTACAGTATCCAAGTTTTCAAGAAGGATTTCTTCATTGGCTTCAGGATCACGGATGCTCGTTCTTGCTATAGGAATCACCATTTCTGTAGGAATTACTGCCTCTGATCCAAATACCAATGAGAATTGTGTCTGGCCTGTTGCATTCTTGGGTGTTGTCCTATCGGCCCAAAGAACATAAGGTAGCTCTTCGGCCTACTTTCCCTTCTTGGATCCATTGGTTCTGCTGGCTGGTGGAGGATGTTTGCATGTCTTTGACAAGCATCACATTTCTTTAACTACTCCATTGCATCTCTCATCATTGTTGGCCAGAAGTATCCTATTCTCAGAATCCTTGAAAACAGGGCTCTACCTCCGGTGTGATTACCACAGTCACCTTCTTGAAAATCTTTGAGCACCTCTTGAATTTCAGGATCCTCGATGCACCTCAAGTATGGACCTGCAAGAGATTTCCTATACAACACATCATGTAATAAAATGTATTGTGATACCTTGAGTTTGAAAGACTTCGGATTCTCTGTGGCTGGAATTTCTCCATCTTGAATGTATTTTTTGATTGGGAGGATCCAGGATCCTTGGTTGTTTGAGGATGATGGATCCCAAAGTACGATGTTAGTTGTTTTCTCCCCAACTTCTTGTTCTCCTATTGCTGATGAGAGAACATGAATAATTGGAATCTTCATGTCTTCTGGAATTTTTAGAGATGAGGCTAAATTTGCCAAAGCATCTGCCCCGACATTTTCTTCTCTTGGTACCTGTATAATACTAAACAATTCGAAGGATTTTGCTAACTCCTTCACAACATGTAGATATTTGATTAGTTTTTCACCTTTAACAACATATGAGCCATTAAAGTGGTTAGCAATCAATAATGAATCTATATATACTTGAAGATACATGATCCTCATGCACTTAGCTAATTGAAAACCTGCGATCAAAGCTTCATACTCTGCCTCGTTGTTTGTTGCTTGGAACTCACAGGCTATGGACTGGGGTAATATGTCCCTCTGTGGCGATTTTAGTAGTATTCCCAAACCTGTTCCTCTTACATTGGACGCTCCATCTGTGAAGAGGATCCAAGGATCCTTGGTTTCTTCAAGTTGTTGGACCTCTAGATTAGCTTCATTTTGTATGTCACTACTGAAATCAGCCATAAAGTCTGCAAGCGCTTGTGATTCAATGGCTGTTCTAGGCTCATACTGAATATCATATGCACTCAGCTTCACAACCCACTTGGCCATCCTACCTGATATTTCTGGTTTTCTAAGCACATTCTTAACAGGATAGTTAGTTCTTAAAATAATAGTATGAGTTTCAAAATAATGTCTTAATTTAGTAGAAGCCATAATAAGTGCAAGAATTAATTTTTCTAAATGAGAATACCTGGCTTCTACATCTAGAAGACTTTTACTTACATAATAAATAGGATGTTGTTCACCTTCATGATCCTTTACCAAGACGGCACTTACTGCATTTCTTGAGACAACTAAATACAGATATAAGGATTCTCCATCCACAGGCTTCATTAGAGCTGGAGCTGAGGATAAGTAATCCTTTAAGGCTGTAAGCGCAACCTCATGCTTTTCCGTCCACTCAAACTTCTTATTCTTCCTGAGGATGTTATAGAAGTCCTAGCACTTCTCGGAGGATCTTGAGATAAACCTATTGAAAGCGGCTATTCTTCCTATGAGCCTTTGGACATCCTTTGCGTTTGCAAGAGATTTCAAATTGAGGATGGCTTCAATTTGTTCGGGGCTTGCTTCAATTCCTCTTTTAGTCACCATATATCCCAGAAACTTTCCAGCCTTAACACCAAAGTGTCATTTTGACGGATTCAATTTCATGTTATACTGGTCGAGGATATTGAATGTTTCCTCGAGGTCTCTAAGGTGATCCTCAGCTTTCTTCGACTTTACCACCATATCGTCTATGTATACTTCCATAGTCTTTCTCAACTGATCCTTGAACATCATGTTGACTAGTCTTTGGTATGTTTCCCCTGCATTTCTTAGTCCAAACGACATTGCAATATAACAATATATGCCGGTAGGAGTCATGAATGCTGTATCCTCTTGATCAGATGGTTCCATCTGAATTTGTTGAAATCAAGAGGAAGCATCCATAAAGGTAAGCATTTCATGTCCTTCCGTTGCATCCACCATGGAATCTATATGTGATAACGGGAAAGGATCCTTGGGGCATGCCTTGTTTAAATCAGTAAAATCGACACACACCCTCCACTTTCCATTCTTTTTAGAAACAACAACCACATCAGCTAACCATCAAGGATACTTAACCTCTCTGATCATACCGGCCTTAAGAAGTTTTTCAACTTCTTCTTGTATGATCGCGTTCCTCTCAGGAGTGAATTTTCTTCGCTTCTGATGGACGGGTTTAATTGACAAATCAAGGCCTAACTTATGAGTACTTACCTCCTTTGAAATACCTGTCATGTACGAGTGCTTGAAGGCAAAGGTAGATTTTCTTCGCCCTAAGAAGGATATGAGATCCTCCTCGATCTTGCTAGGTATACTGGATCCTAGGAACACCTTTATCTCTTGATCCTCGGGGTCCAAAGATACTTCTTTAAGGTCTTTCTCCCGAGCTTCCAGCACGTCCCTAGGATGTTGCTGTAATTGCTATGCTATAGTTTGCTTGGTCGTTGGCTTCATCGATGAAGAATAATAGTTCTTGGACTCTGCCTGATCACCAACTATCTTCACAACTCCCCACGGAGTAGGTAATTTGATGCATTGGTGGTAAGTTGAGGCCATCGCCTTCATTACATGCATCCAGGGCCTGCCTAAAATAACATTGCAACAAGAAAGGTTATCAATAACAAAATTTTTTTGATATGAATTTAACCCTTCAATATAGATTGGGAGGTTGATATCCCCCAATGTCTTCTTGGTTTCTCCACTGAAACCGACTAGCACTGATGTTCTAGGAATGATCTCCGAATCCGGTATATTCATCTTCTTGAGGACATCATGCTGGATAATGTTGACCGAGCTCCCACCGTCAACTAGGATCCTGTGTACATAATGGTTAGCGATAAATAAAGTAATAATCAAATCGTCATGGTGAGGATCTTGGATGTTTAGTTTATCTTCCTCATCGAAGAAGATCCTTTTATCTGTTGTCAAAGTGGTAGATACTATCGGTCGGTCTCCGTTATCCAACTTGATCTCTTTAGCGAGCCTCTTTGCTGCGGAGAAGGAAGTTCCACATATGTCTGATCCTCCAGAGATGAAATTGACCATTCACACATCCATTTCATCCTGGTGAGGATCCTGGATACTTGAATCGAAGAAGACTCTCTGATCAGTTATTCGAGTAGTGTGGATGAGCGGTCTTCTTTCATCGTCCAACTTGAAGTATTCCACAGGTTCTACTTCTGCAGACCAATAGGTTTGAAATATGTCATAATCTCGGGCGACGAAGTTGATTACATGAGCATCTTTTGGTGGTGGTGTTGCTTTTTGTGGAAGATCTTCAGGATCCTGGATCTTGGATCTCTTCCTTCCTAAGAGTTCTTTGAAGTGACCCTTTCTAAGGAGATATCCAATTTCCCTCCTCAAGCCAATGCACTCGTTCGTCATGTGGCCAAAATCTTCGTGAAAGGCACACCACTTAGACTTGTCTTTGAAGGCGGTAGTTTTCTCGTTCTTCCGGGGCCACCTTTCTTTGTCCCCCAGATCCTTCATGGCACAAATCAAACCATGAGTATCAACAACGAAGCAATATTCAGAAATACTTGGGTAGTCCTCATCATCATCTCCTTCTTCAACTGCCCGGACGTTTTGGTTGTTGAACTTGGAGTAAGGCTTTGAGTTGTTGTTTCTGTATGAGGATCCTTTATTCTTGTCAAGGGATTCTTGCTTCGTCTGAGCCCCCAATCGTTCTTGGATCCTTTTGTCGTCTTCCAACCATATGAATCTTAGTGCCCTGTTCCTTACTTCATCTAAAGTCCTTGTAACAAAATCCCTTAAGGATTCATCATAAGGTTGGACAAATTATATAAATCATTAGTTAACTTCTCAAATTTCCTACTACAAGAAAACTGACTGTTGAACAAGTTAACTAAATGTGAAAAAGATGTAATAGAATAAGGAGGAAGACTTAGCAGCCATTTAAGTGCAGATCCTGTTAGTGTGGATCCGAAACCCTTGCATAGACAAGCTTCCTTGAGTCTTTCAGGAACTGGATTGATCTCCATCCTTTCCCTATACTGAGCCACGTGCTCTTCCGGATCAGTGGTCCCATCATACACCTTCATGTTGGGTGTTTGAAAGCGTTTTGGGATCTCCGCATCGCATATCGGTGGAGCAAATCTGGACAACTTATAGCTCCCTTCTGGTATTTCAGGAATTGGACGGACCACTCCTGGCACGCTGGATATCATATCCTTATGCTTCTGAAGTTCCCTAGCCATAGCCTGATTGATACCTGTATCCTGCATAGAGCGAAGGTTAGTGTCTGAGGATATGTGATTATACGCGTTACCTCTTGGTTGGTTGAACTTTGGCATCCCAGAAGTGTAGTTAAGATAAGAGGCATCTACTACAGTAGCAGGTCCACCAGAGGCAATGGTCTGCATGGGGATGATGTCCCCTTCATGGACCTCAGAAGACCTTTGATGGTGAATTCCTGAGGATCCTTGATTCTGCTAGAAGGATCCTTGAGGTTGGGAGCCGAAGGATCCTGGTTGAGGGATGGATGATCCTTGTTGAAGGAACGAGGATCCTTGAGTTTGCTGACCCATGGACCCTTGTTGAAGGATAGATGATCCTGGCTGAACGAACAAGGATCCTTGAGTTTGTTGGCCCATGGACCCCTGTTGAAGGATAGATGATCCTAGCTGAACGAAAGAGGATCCTTGAGTTTGTTGACCCATGGACCCCTGTTGAAGGATAGATGATCCTTGCTGAACGAACGAGGATCCTTGAGTATGTTGAGCCACGGATCCTGGAGTAGTGAAATCTAGCACCCTAGGAATTAAGGGAGTCTGATCCTTCCCTGGCCTCTTTCTTTTCTCGAGATCTTCAATTTCATGTAGGATTCTCTGGTTAGTTTTGTTCTGCTGCTCCATGTATGCCTTAACCTGTGAAAACATTGCAGAAACATCATTGTTAGATTTGACCACCGAAGTGGCAGTAGTTGTTTTTGAGCTCTGGAAGACTGGAATTTGTGTCTTGTTTCCAGCCGCGGTGGTCCTTGGTGCCCCCGTAATTGGAGGAGGGATCTTCGGCAAAGTTTTTGATGAGAGAGAAACCGAGGATGGCATGGTTGACGAAGCAGAGGTTGATTGAGAGGCCATTGATGGTGATATGGGTATGAAAAGTTGAAAATTGATAGGAAATAATCTGGATTATAGCACCAATTGCCCCACGGTGGGCGCCAAATTGTTTTGGACAAAAATCTGCTAAGGATCAAGTATCCAATCTGTTATGTGAGGTAAGGTGCTAACTCGATAATGACAAGTGTATAAGCGTAATATTGGTGAACACAAAGGTTTATCACGAGGGAAAAATCCCTTAACCAAGATAGTCTTACTTCGGTCAAAACTTATCAAGGTAATCTTTGGTAAAATAACTTCGGTCAAGGATTAATAAGATAATCTTTGGTCGAATTACTTTAGTCAATGATCAACAAGGTAACCTTTGGTCGATAAGTATGTGATTATCGTGGTCTTCGGCACAAAAAACCCCCGGATGGTGAAAACTATCACCGTCAATTATATTGATAATAAAAGGTGGTTACAAGTATTGTCGAGTAAATGTTCGAGATTACAAAGTAAGCTAGTGTGAAGAGAGAATGCTTTTTTCTGCTCTTAGTGTGTGTGATTATACATGTGTCCCCTAACTGATCACAATCTCCATTATATATAAAAGATAATAACTCAAGGGAGTTATGGTTAATAAAGACTATTAACTAATAATCCCTAAAAATCCGCCATGTCTTCAATATATTCGTAACAACCACTTTGACCACGTGCTCCATAACCGAGGCTGCGAAATAGGTGGTAGACCAGGTCTTCTAGCCGTTACACTTACTAAATATCAGCCTTCATATAAGATACAACCGTTAATAGCAGCAAATACCGAGGATCCATGATCCTGACATAGCTCTGGAACTCTTTAGAAGGATAATTAATCCAGACACGTCAATATCTTCTTGACTGCAATTTAGTGGATAGACTGAGTTATGGTTAATAAAGACTATTAACTAATAATCCCTAAAAATCCGCCATGTCTTCAATATAATCGTAACAACCACTTTGACCACGTGCTCCATAACCGAGGCTGCGAAATAGGTGGTAGACCAGGTCTTCTAGCCGTTACACTTATTAAATATCAGCCTTCATATAAGATACAACCGTTAATAGCAGCAAATACCGAGGATCCATGATCCTGACATAGCTCCGGAACTCTTTAGAAGGATAATTAATCCAGACACGTCAATATCTTCTTGACTGCAATTTAGTGGATAGACTGAGTTTTCTAACCGTTATACCTGCTAAATATAAGACCACACATGAGAACAACCGTTAGTAAATAATAAGTATTGTGGATCCTTGATCCTGACGGGATCTAGAACACACGCTAAGGATAACTGATCCAAAACATATGCCAGGATAACATATCTGCAGTGTCAAATTTTTGTGCACTAACATTACCTATGACCACCAATCACAAGGATTCCATGCAGTAACATTTGAGGGCGGGTCAGTCCAATATTTATCCCATAAATATCAACGAACCTTGGAAGCAAACCCTTGCTATATTCATACCTTATGAATATCTACCAATCTAAGTTCATAATAGTCTTACCTTCACATTTGTTCCCACAAATGTGATCGACTACAGACATTTAGAATAGTTAACTTATTCACAGATTTAAACATGCTAAAATGGAACATAACTCAAAAGCATAATCATAAACCATAATCATATGAATGAGTTAGAATAACAATTGTTCCGATCTCCAAATACTAAATAGATCAAATCCAATCACTAGAATATCGAAGTCCTATGGCACAAGTATGAACCTCATGCTACGGCCTTTCAAGGAGCTTCGTGAGTGGATCCAGTGGCGAAGCTTGGGTTTAGTCATGGGGGTGACCGAAGTCACGGACTCAAAATTTTTTGGGTTGACGATTCGGTTCTTGCCGGTGATTCGGGTCGGGTCGGATCAAACAATCATCATCATCGTACTCAGTATATCCCACCAATAGCAAAGCTATAATAGGGTCGAATCACAATATAACATCTATATATCTAATTTTTCTTCATTTATTCAAACAATTGTTCTTATAATAAAAAAACAAAATAATTTATAACCAATAAATACTTAAAATATTCATGATAATGTGAGAGGAAGGGTGAGTAGGGATAAGAAAATTCAGTATTTGTACCGGTAACGAAATCGGTACAGATTTGGTACTGTCTGTACCGAATAGGTACCAAAGTTTTGATTTTTGGTACCGGTATATATCAAATTTTACCTTCAATACCGGTACTGAACCGAATATTTTGGTATCAGTATGGTATGGTACCGATCTCTTCCCTATGGGTGAATACCTAGAAGAAGAATTGCAAAGACCTAAAATATTTATAAGAACAAATCTTTTACTATTCGACTACTATTTTGTAACTTTTGTTTATAAACAATGCGAGATTTTAGAAAAAAATAACCAAACGATGGGGTATTATATTTATAAAAAAAAATCAGTGGTGACCGGTAGCATTTTGGAAAAATACATTGGGGGTGACCGCGCTTAATACCTATAATAATTTTCAAGGAAAATCGCGAAATTTACCCTACCAACAGAGAAAACGGTAATGGCCGGGGCCACCCCCGATCCCCATTGAGCTTCGCCCCAGTGGATCCGCAATGTTTTGATCAGTGTGAACTTTGCGAATACATATCTTTCCCTTTTCAACTTCATCCCTTATGTAGTTGAATCTCCGCTCAATGTGCCTAGTCTTTTGATGTGCATGGGGTTCCTTGATTTGAGCAATCGCACCCTCGTTGTCACTAAAGATTTCTAGAGGGTCCTGAATGGTACGGACTACCCCTAGACCGGCCACAAACTTTCTAATCCATGCAGCATCTTGAGCTGCCAATGAGGTGGCGATGTATTCAGATTCAGTGGTGGACAATGCTACCACATCTTGTTTTGCGCTCTTCCAAGAGACATCACCACCATTTAGAACGAAGACATATCCCAATTGTGATCGAGAATCATCTCGATCAGTTTGTAAACTCGCATCAGTATAACCCTTTACAACGAGTTCCTCCTCACCAGAGCCATATATCATAAACATATCCTTAGTCCTCCTAAGGTATTTCAATATGCTCTTAACCGCCATCCAATGGCTGGTTCCCGGATTTTGTTGGTATCTACTTGTCATGCTCAAAGCGCATGATACATCCGGTCTGGTGCAAATCATGGCATACATAATGGATCCTATAGCATAGGCATATGGGATTCCATTCATTTTGTCTTGCTCATCCTTTGAGCTTGGACATTAAGAAGCACTCAATATTGTTCCTCTTTGAATAGGTACAAAACCTTTCTTAGAGTTGCCCATATTGAACCTTTTCAAAATTTTGTCAATATATGCACTTTGATTCAAACCTATCAACCGCCTTGATCTATCCCTATAGATCCTTATTCCCAGAATATAGGCGGCCTCACCAAGATCCTTAATGGAAACCAGCTTCCAAGCCAGGCTTTTACACCTTCCAAGGTTGGAATGTCATTTCCAAACAGTAATATGTCATCGACATATAATACTAGAAAGGTAATGATGCTCCCACTAACTTTCTTATACACACAAGCTTCATCAGCGTTTTTGATGAATCCAAATTTCCTAACTTCATCATCAAAACGGTGATTCCAACTTCTAGATGCTTGTTTCAATCCATAGATTGATTTCTTCAACTTGCATACTTTATTAGGATGTTGTGGATCGACAAAACCTTCAGGCTGAACCATATAGACATCTTACTCAAGATGTCCATTTAGAAAAGTAGTTTTGACATCCATTTGCCATTCTCATAGTCATAATATGCGGCTATGGCAAACAATATCCTAATAGACTTTAGCATCGCAACGGGCGAGAAAGTTTCATCATAATCAACCCCTTGAGTTTGAGTGAAACCCTTTGCTACGAGTCTAGCTTTATTAGTATCCAAGTTTCCATGCATATCAGTTTTCTTCTTAAAAACCCACTTACTTCCAACCAGTTTCGAATTAAGAGGTGGTATAACCAAGTCCCATACTTGGTTATCATGCATGGATTGCATCTCAACGTTCATGGCTTCCAGCCATTTATCACAATCAGATTGCGACATTGCATCTCGGTATGTGGTGGGTTCACCCGAATCTACCACGTAGCATTCATCCATGAAAAATCCATATCTTTCAGGTGGGGTGCTAATTCTACCAGACTTGCGAATGTTTTGTGTGTGTTTGATCAACAATTTGATCATCATCAACAACCTCATGTTGATTTCTAGTGTCAACCAAACGTGTATCGGCTTGTGGTTCTCCATCCTCTTCGAGTTCCACAGTTCTATTAGCTCCTTACCTAAGGAACTTTCTTTCCAAGAACACAGTCTTTCGAGCAATAAACACTTTATGCTCCTTTAGATTGTAGAAATAATATCCCATCGAATCTCTGGGATATCCTATAAAAATACACAAAGTGGATCGGCATTCCAGTTTGTTTCGGGTGTGGTTCTTAACATAAGCCTCACAACCCCATACCTTTAAATATGATAATGATGGAACCCTTCCATGTCATATTTCAAAAGGTGTCCTTTTCACTTCTTGGTTGGTGCCATATTTATAACACGGGCTGCGAAGATCAATGCGAAGCCCCAAAATGATAGAGGTAATGTGCTTCTAGCTATCATGGATCGAACCATATCCAATGCGAAGCCCCAAAATGATAGAGGTAATGTGCTTCTCCTTTCAGACACACCATTATGTTGTGGTGTTCCATGTGGAGTAAGTTGTGAGACAATCCCACAACTCCTAAGATGTTCTAGAAACGCATTATTGAGGTACTCATCTCCTCTATCGGATTGTAGTACTTTGAGTATTTTGTTGAGTTGATTTTGTACTTCATTTTGGAAGACATTGAACATTTCAAAGGCTTCATCTTTGTGTCTTAACAAGAACACATACCCATAGCGACTATAATCGTCGGTAAAGGTAATGAAATATCTTTCACTATTCCTTGTCATTGTCTTAAAAGGACCACATACATCCGAATGTATGATACCTAATAAGTCTTTCTCCCTTTCATTAGTTCCATTAAAGGGCTCCTTGGTCATCTTTCCCAATAAACAAGATTCGCACTCATCAAATGAATCATTATTTGATTTCAAAAGACCATTCTTTTGAAGTGTATGAATGCGATCCTTGTTTATGTGACCAAGGCGACAATTCCAAAGAAAAGTTTTACTCAAATCCTATTTGAGTCTTTCGGTGTTAGCTTGGTACAACGAGTTATCAATGGATGTATTATCATGAACCAATTCATAAATGCCATTAAAAGGTATTTCTTTAAAATAAAAGACATCATTCATGAAAACATAACACCCATTGTCTACGAACTTGAAATCATAACCAAATTATGTTAATACAGAAACAGAGATAATATTCCTAGTCAAACTAGGAGAATATAGAATGTTTTTCAAAAGAAATTCCAAACCATTTGGAAACTTCAAAACATAATCTCCTCGGGCTTGGACGTCAACCTTTCCTCCATTGCCCATGAAGAGACTTATATCTCCTTTCTTGTAATCACTTCTTCTTTTGAACCCCTGCAATGAATTGCAGATATGAGTTCCACATCCGGTATCCAATACCCATGTGTTAGAAGAAATAATATTAAGATCAATATGGATCATGAAAGTTGTACATGAGGTTTGCCCCGCATCCCTCTTAGCTTTCAAATTCTTGAGATAGGTCGGATAATTTCTCATCCAGTGACCTATCTCCCCACAAACAAAGCGCTAACCTTTAGCTTCTTGAGTTTGGGTTCCGCCTTTTCCTTTCCCTTGAACCCTTTCTTGACTTTCCCCTTACTAACAACAACCTTTTCCTTTGGTTCCGGGTGATGCCTCTTTTTCAAGCCACCCTCATTGATCGTGAGAACGGGTAAAACCTTTTTACCCATTCCGGCTTCGGTTGTTTTAAGAATTGCGTGAAGCTCACCAATTCTTTTGTCCCATCCGTTCATGTTGTAGTTCATAACGAATGTCTCAAACCTTTTAGGTAAGCCGTTTAGGATCAAATCCGTGGCTAACTCTTTTGAGACGTGACAGTTAAGCCGTTCAAGCCGATCAATGTGGCTTTTCATCTTAAGTACATAAGATGAGACAGATTGGGTTTCTTCCATATGACATGCATGAAGTGCTCGAACGGTTTCGAAGCGCTCCACCCTTGCTTGAGTAAGGAACATTTCCTTAAGCTGGGTTATCATGTCATACGCCCCATGATTCTCGAAATCATTTTGGATCTCGGGAATCACTGTTCCCAACACGAGGCAAGAAACTTGCACCGAATCCTCGGTGTATTTTAACCAATTTGCATAGGCATTCAAGTCATTTACATCGGGTTCATCTGGAATAGGTCGTCTAAAATGTAGGACTTCTTCTCTTGCTAGAGAACAATTCTCAAGTTTCGGTGACCCTATAACCATGGTTTCCAAATCAAGTCGTCCTTTTAAGTGAGTTTACACATACAAGTGGTTAGGTGACCCTCATCCCACAAGTATTGTAAAACCACCTCAAGATCACAAGTTTTCTTAAATGTGGTCAGGTGACCCTTACCCCACATCAAGTCTACAAGTGACTTAAGTGTCGTATAAAAGGATGGTGTTCAACTTGATTTAAAAGGGATTTTAGTTTTCTAAATTCTAGATTGGAAAACAATTTGCATACCTGCATTTGCATGCATTCAAATGCATGGTACTTTGTTTGAAAAACCAATTTTCAAAGTCCCTTTAATAAAACCCATTTTATTGTGAAATCATTAACCTTTAATAAAACCAATTTTATTACCTAATGATTTCTAAGGAACCAATTTTATGCAAGTTGTTGATTTTAAGTTAACAATCCATATGCAAAACATAAAACAACCAAACATGCATAAATAAAACAACCACAAGTTCATAACCATAGCCACCTAAACTTGGCTACACTTTTTGACCGAAACAAGTGTGCCAAAAGGTCTCTCCTAAGGGAAGAGAATGACACAAGTCATGTGTCGGTGAACTCCCACTTGATCCCGCATCCAAATGCTTCAAGTGTCCACCTTGTGTTGTGACTCTTCCACCTTATTTGGGCTTCCTTTTGGGCTCCAACTTCAGCTCTTAGCTTTCTTGGGCCTCCATGTTTGGGTTTTGGCCTTTGGGATAAAATCCCATCTTGGACTATGAGGTCCATTAAGGCCCAAAACCAAAACCGTAACTTTGTTGCATCTTCTTTTACAAAAAATATATCCTAATACATTTTCTTCTAGTAAAAGAAATACAACTAATCTACTTATTATTACAAACCAATATGAAATAACTAAATAGATTACAAACCCAAATAAATGAATATTACAGCCATATTGAATAATTGAATAAATCACACACAAACACACATCCAAACACAAGGTCATGGCTAGGTTATAACATGCAAATGCATATCCGAATATGCAAACTGTGTAAATCCAAAATGGTTCCCCTTTTCACCCTTAAAGTTTTCGGTCAAGGTTAAGCAAACCGAAAACTTTGGGTTTTTGTCCAAACAAAATAATCAATCATCCAAATGACTTAATTCTTCAAGATTACCACATGCATGTAAAGTCTAATCTTGAAAAACCAAGGGTTAACCAAAAGCCCCAAAACTTTCGGCCATATGGTGAACCACACCATAAAACCCGAAAAGTTTTAGATCTATTCAAGCATGTATTCGTATAAGCGGCTCTTGATGCCATTGTTGGGATTATAACAAGATTACCAAAGTCATATAAACCCATTTATATGAAAAACGCAGCGGAAAAATAAGTTTTAAATCTTGTTAATTAGATGAATATAAAACCGATTTTATATGAAAAACTCAAGCCTCAGATCCATATACGAATTTGCATGCTTACCAATATAAACAACCATAGGGTGTTCATAGCATACTACCTTCAAGAGTCCAAGAAAATGAAGGATATGATGATATGAAGGGCGAGTCTTCAAGATAGAAGACCCTCAAGCTTGTATACCCTTCAAGCTTCCAACAAACACCTTGATTTTGCTAGGATTAACACTTGGAAAACTCTTCCTTGATATTTCTTTCCTTGGCCGAAATCCAGAGAGAAAAACTAGAAAAGTTTACTTGCAACTTGTGTGTATATGTGTTAGAGAGAGTGATAGTTGTGAGTTACCAATGTACTATTTAATTCAACCAACCACCACTATTTCATGTCTTGGAATAAATAAAACAATTAAGTGAGGAGAGAGAAGGGGGGAAAAGGTGTAGCCAAAGATTCCCACCAAATTTAAACTCAAGTAATCTATTTTATTTATTTAAGTTATAACATAACATAACATGCAAATCTAGTATGCATTGCATATTGTTATTTAACCAACTTAAATAACTTCGTATATGCAAAGTGCAAAAGCGGTAGGTTTTGCATATTGTTATTTAACCCATTTAAATAACATCGTATATGCAAAATGCAAAAGCAGTATGTTTTGCATATTGTTATTTAACCCATTTAAATAACATCGTATGTGCGAAATGCAAAATCTCTCATAACATAAATTATCCATATAATTTATTTTGTACACAAGTGCAAATATTTAGAAATTTAATTTCCAAATATTCTAAGTGTTGATATTTATTTGTTAGATCATATCTTAAATAAATATCATGGTGTTTGTCTAGCTTGTTATTGGGTATGACCCGACTTGGATCATAACGTACTAGCCACATCAACTATAATACGTGTCTTGGGCAGACTGATTCCAACAAAAATTATACATCTTTTCAGCGTCAAATAATCTCATAAAACTACAATTTCTATCAAATAACATAGCACAAAAGGCTACTTATCATAATAAATGTAATTTCAGGAGAAACCAAGTCCCAAAGGAGGAAACAAGCGAAAAGACGAAGAAAAACGGAAGAAAACACAAGAAAAACAAGAAACACGCCCCATGCTTGTGAACACCAGAAAAGACAAAAATATACAAGAAAAGACAAAAACTGGGAACAAAAGCACGGGGCCGTGCCCTCAACCACGGGGCCGTGGTCGTCTACAAGAAAAGACAAAATGAAATTGGCACATTAAAAATGCACGGGGGCGTGCCTACGTAAGCACGGGACC
Organism: Bidens hawaiensis; assembly: GCF_021521415.1. Taxonomy (NCBI): domain Eukaryota; kingdom Viridiplantae; phylum Streptophyta; class Magnoliopsida; order Asterales; family Asteraceae; genus Bidens; species Bidens hawaiensis. The sequence goes on along the minus strand of NW_027491630.1, from coordinate 399,804 downwards.
GTGCTTCACACTCCAGATTGCCTATAAATAGTGGCTCATGCTGCACTCATTTGGTGTGCCTTGAAGAGAGTTCTATCAGGTTTTCACTTATAAAAACACACACTAACACTCACATAGAAGATCTAGTGAAGAGTTTGAAGGCTTGGAGGTCATCACCATCAACCATCATCATTAACCATCATCATCATCATTAAGAAGGAAGATTCATCCACATTTGGTTAGATTGTTCTAGTTTAATCATGTGTTTATTAACATCATCCATCCTAATGTTAATCACCATGCTCATTATGAGCTAAACTCCATTCACCATCTAATATCTATGAAGAATCTTTGTTTTACTTGATAATTATATAAAACATGTGGTTTAGTCTAGTAAAGTACATGGTTATCTTACAATTATATTTTGATGAGAAATGTTTCACCATCTTAAATCAACAATTCAAAGTTGGTGATTGTTAATTCTATTAGCAATCATTCATTGTCGCTTCATATTCTTGAAAAATAGAAATACTTTGATAAATTATCGAAACATGGATCCTTATATTGTACTTAAAAATGATGAGATATAAGTTATGATCTATTTCCCTCAGTCTTGGTAATCTGAAAATGGCATTGCTTAGGATATCATACTAGTTAAAGAAATCATATGTTAATAGAATGGTAATTATAACCTACTTAAATCAACCAATGGGAGGTTGTGTGACTAAACTACAACCACCCGAAGTTGTTAGAATCGGTATTTGAGAAATCGAAGTCAATCCTAATCTTTCTACTTTACGAAACTACTTGCCAACTTAAATTGGCATTCTTGATGTAGCATGACATTAGTAAAGGATGGACTTTAAAATGCACATGTTACTCTTTTTATGTCAAAGATGCTCACTTAAGGCTTAAGTAGCTATCTATCATATATTATTACGGTAAGTTTACCACATGTTTACATATTGATTATCAAGGATAAAATGGAGTGGACTCTTGATTTTAGATGATGACCTTCATATAATGGAACTAATTTTTTAGAATTTCTCATCTTGGTGTATGAGATAGTGTGGCGTGATGGGGGTGACCAAGCCCCATCACGTGGCGCGATGACAGCAGGTCAACAGCTCATGTTTGTTTGTTGTTTTGCTTTACTCTCTATTATCCAAATTTGATTTTTACACATTAAACCTCATGCATAACCCTTTAAATCTTATCCTATATATACATACACCCTTATACGTCATTAATCCCTGCTCATACTTCATTTTCTTTCTCAAAATTCAAGTTCTACAAGGTTGTTTTTCATTGTTCTTGAAATTTTGACTTCCAAAAGTCAAACTGATCAAGTCTTTCATTTTTAATTAACTTATTAAGTCATATTAATACTTGAAGAAGGTTATACAACATATATATAATAAACACCCCTTGTTACCTTTGGTGGTCACTTCTCCGGTCTCGGTCGGTGGAGTGTCGGGCTTCGTAAGGCAAGGCTACATGGAGGACTTACGTAGTCATTGATATATATATATATATATATATATATATCTATATATAACTTGTTTATGCATATTAACCATGCTTAACTTCTGCCCATTTTAGTTTGTGTATCATATTTATGAAGTTCTATGATTATGGGTTTGTAGAGACTAGCCTCGGTTTAACTATAAATAGCTCTAAACCGTAAAACGAAGTTTGTTTACTAGTTCTGTTAAATAATTGCATAAACATGTTTTATGTAAGATTAAGTTTCTAAAATCATTTTTATGAGTTCCATAGTTATGGATTTGTAGAATCTACCCTCGGTCTTAACCCGAAACGAGATCCGAACCGAAAACCAAACTTTTGTTTAAAGACTTTATTGTTGACTTTTCAGTTGTAAAAGTTAAGTATCATCATTTATAAATTATTATACAAGTTCTTTGATGTTTGGGCATGTAGTAACCATCCTTGATCTTATTCCGAGATGGAAACCTAACAAAAACGAACTAAACCGATTTCACTCGCTTAAGACACACAAGTGTGTTTCTAGCTATCAAGACTTGTATATTTCTTTAAAAATATTTTATAAACTAATTTTAATTGTTTTCTCAAAGTACTTGGAATATTGAATCTAACCTGATCTCATAACAAAGTTTGGACCGACAAAATCGAACACCCGCTTAACGGACGTTGTTAGTTCTAAAACAGTAGAACTACATACTTGGTTAAGTCTTATTAAATTTTATTGAGTTATCTCATCACATTCATTATTTTGGAAAGTTAACTTTGCGTTTGACCAATTATCAAGACCTGAACCAACAACCAGAACACTCGTTAAAACCCGTTTTAGTATTTATATTATAAAGGGATTACATTCTTGCATTTTCACCCACCTTATTACTTAACATAGGTTGAGTAAATATTAAGGGCTAGATACATTAACCCGGTTTCGAGCAAACTTATATTTGAAAAGACTATTATTATAATTTCCTAAATATTTACATTTTAAACCTTAAACTTTAATTGTTTGCATTTCTTATCATTCATTTTATTTAAAGACTTCCTAGACAACCATTCTAATACAAGACTTTCTTTCATCTAGGCTTTGCTCGTTAACCCACATCCTTCCGGTTATTCGTCTTTTTACCGATCAAGTTAATTACTTGAACTTGAGTACTTTCATCCCCCGTTTTCATCTTTCGTTTTTGGAGTGACATTGCATACTTATTCAAACTAAATTTTTTATACTTGAGTCTTAAACCACAAACTTTATTGTATACTTTACTTTAATAAATGCTCGATTAGGTGTTATATGCTTACATGCTTAAATGCTAATGTGTTTACCGCTTTTGGTTGGTTGATTCATAAATCCAAGTATATTTGGCATCCCCTTATAGAAAGGTGTCGTTAATGTATTCTTATTAACGATTTAATATAAATTCTAGACTATTTGGCATTCTCTTACAGCAAGGTGTCGTTAATGTATTCTTATTAACGATTTCATTATCTAAATTGTTGCTATTATTTATTGTTTTGTATACAAGTTGTGGAATTTCGTATTTTATACTTATTTTTCAAAACTATGAAATTTCTCACCAACCTTTGAGTTGACAAATTCTATTTTATGCAATGTTACAGGTTTGAATTTAGGCTGACTCGAGGCTTGAAGAAAAACGTTATCATGACTATTAGGATATTAACAAAATTAACAATATATTATTTGCTATGATTTGAATTCGGTTATTGTATAAACAAGTTATGTGACTTTTATGATTTTATGAATTTAAATGAGTTGATTAAATATTGTCACTTTAATAGTGTCTTGTGTTTTGGGCAATCCGTTGCACCCCGGCATGTTCTGCCGCCTTTGGTCGGGGTGTGACAGTTTTTGCAAAAGTGTTTTGTGTGTGTGAGAGTGATATATTTCGGCCAAGAGGGACAAAAAGGAAAGGTAAAAGCTTGATTACCAAGAGTTTGTAACTCCTTGTAGAATTAATAACAAACCTTTAATCTCACTTTAATAAAATTCAACCTTAGGTAACTTTTATATTAAAATAGGTGACATGATACAACTTTTTAAACCAATTTTATGTATTATATTGCCTAAAGGTTTATTGGTCTAGCTAGGCAACATAACATGTAACATATCATATAATGTAACAAGTTTAATCATCTAACTTTCTTTTAAATCACATAAGTATATAACAACTAGTTATGTAACATATCGATCATATAACACGTTATACCTATCGTACAAGGTACATGTAACACATTATTATTATTATAACATGTGTAACAAGTTACTTTTGTTTAGGTCACAAATGACACGACTAACTCAAATATATGCACACATGACACTACATGCATGAGAGTTCATTAACGTAGTTAACAAAACTAACTGGGTTTACTGACATAGTGAACATGATTTAACTGGTTTTAGTTAACGGCGTTAACCTGAAAATGCCGGGTGTCACATCGGAGATTAGAAATGTTGAATGTATATTTATTATGGATTTGGATATTATAATAAGTTTTTATACATTAACGAATTTTAATGATTTTATTAATAAATTATTAATTTAAAACATTACGAGATTAATGTTATGTTTGGATATTATAATGTTTACGGAAATATTGGTGCTATTGGTACATTTTATTTTGTAAACAAGAGTGTTAACGAATTATAAAGTTTAACAAACGGAACATAATATATATAATTTAAAACGGGTCTGTTTTCGGGTTTAAAAAGTAACGAATGTTACAGTTGTGTACTCATGTAGCGAGGCAAATTCATAGCTTATGCCTCTCGTCAACTCAAGACTCATGAAAAGAACTACACCTCTGACGATCTTGAGTTAAATGCGGTGATTTTCGCTCTTTTAAAATTTGGAGACACTACCTTTATGGAACTAAATGTATCATCTAACGACGTTGGGTCGAGTTACTCAATGACTATGATTGAGAAATTCGCTACCACCCTGGGAAAGCAAATGTCGTGGCCGACGCCCTAAGCCGAAATGATAGAGTTAAACCCTCTCGTATTCGGGCCATGGAAATGATTATTCACACTAGCCTTAAGGCCTGAATTCTTCAAGCTCAAGCCCAAGTGGTAGCCCAAAACAATCTCAAGGCCGAATTGGATTGTGGAGCCGAAAAACAATTTGAAACTAAGTCCGACGGAGTTCTTTACTTCATGGGACACATATAGATTCCAAATTCAGAAGACCTTCGAAATCTTATCCTTGACGAAGCACACAAACTCGATATTCGATCCATTCGGGAGCCGATAAAATGTACCACGATCTTAGTGAATTCTATTGGTGGCCTAGCATGAAGAAAGATATAGCGTTGTATGTTGAGAGGTGTCTCACTTGCTCAAAAATCAAAGTCGAACGTCGGAAGCACTCGGGCTTGCTTCAACAACCCGAGATTCCTCTATGGAAGTGGGATCAAATTTCTATGGATTACATCACAAAACTACCAAAAACCACTCGCAAGCATGATTCTATTTGGTTCATAGTCGACCGTCTCTCTAAATCAGCTCATTTCATCCATGTTAGTGAAGCCTACAAGATGGAGAGGTTGCCTCAAATTTACAACAACGAAATCATGAAAAGTCATGGTGTTCTCTTATCCATAATCTCCGACCGTGACAGTCGCTTTACCTCCAACTTTTGGCAATCCCTTCAAAAGGCTTTGTGGATTCGTGTGGATCTTAGTACAGCCTATCATACCCAAACGAATGGTCAAACCGAAAGAACCATCCAAACCTTAGAAGAACATGATTCGTTCTTGTATAATCGAGTTTGGAGGAAATTGGGATGATCACCTCATTGAATTTTCCTATAATAACAGCTACCATACTAGCATAAATGTGCTCCTTTTGAGATTTTGTATGGTAGGAAATGTCGAACACCCATGTGTTGGACTGAGATTGGTGACTCATAATTTATTGGTCTCGAAATCATCCAAGAAGCCTCCGAAAAGATTGCCATCATTCGAGAAAGACTTAAGGCCACTTGTGATCGGCAAAAGAGTTATGCAGACAATCGAAGGAAACCACTTGAGTTTCAAGTTGGCGACCAAGTCTTACTCAAATTTTCCCACTGGAAAGGCATTGTCCGATTTGGAAAAGAGATAGCTTGCTCCTAGGTATGTTGGACCTTTTGAGATTCTTGATAGGATTGGTCCAGTGGCATACAAACTCAAACTACCTCGGGAATTGCGCGGTATTCATGACACTTTCCATGTTTCTAACCTCAAGAAATGTTTAGCCAATGACACTCAGCCTATTCCCCTTGAAGATATCAACATTGATCATAAACTTCATGTTGTTGAGGAACCTATCGAGATCGTGGATCGTGATGTCAAGAATCTCAAGCAAAGTCGAATCCGTTTAGTGAAAGTCAAGTGGAACTATAAGCAAGGACACGAGTTTACTTGGGAACTTGAAGATCAAATGAAACAAAAATATCCTCATCTTTTTCAATCTGAAACAGTCTCCACTATTTAATTTCGGGACGAAATTCCCTTAAGTGGGGGGAGACTGTAACATCTATGGATTTTTCTTGCTAATAAACGCTAGTCTTTTGTACTCGTATTTAATTTAGTTCTCGTATTCACTTCATCGTCTACATTTATTAGTGTTGAATTATATGTTATTTATTGAATAACATTAACTTGGTATGCGTTATTATATGATCCCATACTGATTTCATCGTAATCATGCTTAATCGTTAATATGACACATTGAACTAGAATGCCTAGATTAACATTTTATAACATGTAACAAAATATTTTGTTATTATTATTAATATTATTTTTATCCTAAGTATTTAAATAAACTATGTGATTACATTCTAGAACCTTCTATCTTAACCTTGTTCCTTAGGTTTTAATTTATCTATTACTTTGAATTTGAAAAAAAAAAACCTTTTTTTTTAAAAAGTGCCATGCACTTTATGTGCACGCACATATACATATAAATTTTTTTTTATTATATTATTATCATTATCATTTTTTTTAAATATCTAAACTTATCATTTAATCTTTAAACAAGTTTTATCTCTATCTAAATCATAATCAAACCTCCTTACCTCCACTATAAATAGAGCCTCTCATTCTGATTACTTTTCACACCAAATCTCATTCTCTCTTTTCTTTCTAAGCATAAACAAGTAAGTCTTTATAATTATTTTTCTTTTCATTGATGTTTTTATGCATGTTTGCTCTCTATTATGAATTTCTTCTTGTTTATTTTTATGTTCTTGAGTTTTCCTTTGAATCTTCATAGTTGTTCATATACTCTCACCATGATCATCGTAAATTGTTAATAAAACCCAAACTTTTTTGCTTTAAAGATTATGATGATCATGTTATTCCAAGAAATCAAAATTACTTTCTCAAGATCTTGGATCAAAAGTATAATTTTTCAATGAACAATTATGAATATTTTTATGATCTTCAAAAACTCATAAAATTATCATAAATATCATAAATTATAATATTTACACTTTAAACCCTATACTTTCATAAATGTCAATAAATGTCATAGGTTATAATTTTTACACTTTAAACCCTATGCATTCATAAATGTCAATAAACATCCTAAACTATAATATTTACACTTTGAACCATATACTTTCCTAAATGATAATAAATACACAAAATTAAATGATATTACACTTTTAACCTCGTACTTTCTGATCAATCAAAATTATTCTAAAACATTTTGAGTTAGTATACAAAAAGAGTATAAACCGGGGATGTATGTATCTGACGAGCAAACGGTTTTGCCTAAGGCAGGAGTGGCGTAAATAATCCCATTGGACCCGTGACTCTTACCTGGGAATCAACTTGCTGGAGGTCATGCTCTTGGTTTAGAACATTCTAGTATGCGACACTCTAACTAATTTAAAAATCGAAACTTAATCTAGGGCATCCCGTGACCGATTCAACTAACTCTTGCTCTTGTTCGTGTTCATCCATCAAGCAAGGTTAGTTCATAGCCCCTTTTACATGTTTTTAAATCTTTTACACTTTGGGGTGGAAACATGCAACTTATTTATTATACGTTTTATAAATGCTATTTGATTCAAGCTTTATTCATAATATTGATTATGTGGATCATTACAAGCATATACTTAATAGTATGTATAGCCATTAACTTGTTAAGCCTGTGGTAGTATGATGATAGATATATTGGTCCGACCCGCCCACTCAGGCCTCGGGTAGAGGCCTGTGTGTTCAGAATCCGACGATCGTTAAACATTAAACATAATAGTCTAATCGTTTATTAGACGACTCGCTAATCGTGTAAGAGGTTTGGTTGTAATCACTAAAGTATATAAAGTAGCTTAATGCATATGGAATGTTTTCAACATAAAACATATTTTTCTATTATTTTAAATTTAAAACCTATGTTCTCACCAACTATTTTTAGTTGATGCTCTCGCATGTTTTTCAGGTAATGGAAATTAAGGAAGATTCTTGAAGGATCACTTAGTGGATATGTCAGACTTAGAAGTTTAATTGCTATGTCATGTTTTCTATTTTGGATTTTGCTTGGTTTGAACAACGTGTTGGTTTCATTTAATAAGAGTTTTTATATTTAATACCATGTGCATGATTTCAATCTACGCACGCCCCGGCGTTAACGCCTTTGGCCGGGGGGATGTGACAATGACCAATAACCCTGAATGACTGAGAACTCAGAAATTCAACCGAGAACTATCAAATATACCAGAGAACACGTGAATTGGACCGAAAACGATGAAACAAGGCCGAGAACCCTTAAATTACCCCGAAATCAATCTAAAGTACCCGAGAAGGTGATTGACTAAATAAGATTTGCAACCAACTAAATCCTGTGAATTGTAGGATTCAAATTGTTTCCAAATTAACCAAATATATAACCAAAAATAAACCTCCCACTTCTCCGATGCGCTGTTCACCGGAAAAACACACCAAAACCCAAAAATCACCAATAAAGCCAATGAATCAATAAATCCGGAATCGTTTGATATCACAAACCAAGCCTAGAATAGATCAATAGGCTTTGATACCAATTGTAAGTCCTAAGAACGGATACTTTAATATGATATCAATGATCTCGATGTTATTGTGGAATATTAGACAAGATGATTCAAGACACACAACTTAGAACACGTGAATAACACAATGATACTTCAAAACTTACGTATATTAACGTCAGATGCTTAAGCAATCTTTACACAAACACTTGCTAAACCTAGCAAAGTGAACGGCCAACCCCAAAACCCTATATACAATATCTATATTTAGAGAAACTACAACCTAGCCCATAACCAGCCCAAGGCCACGGAGATCACCATGATCTCGGTTTACATATTCATACAAGACACAAACCAAAGCAAACACAAACTAAGTACAAACCAAATAATACAGACCCAACAGTCATTTTAAAACATCAGAACATTCTTCTCAAGATGCCAGTATCTTTATTCCAATGCCATGTGTCTTCATTCAAGCGAATTGCCTCAGCCTATTCACCTGCGTGCATACTAAAAGTCAGCTACGCTGAGTGAGTTCTAGTTAATCAGGCAACATACATTACATTCTCATACTTACATATACATATTATAAGATACTTATTATTTATATACTTAGCTTGTTTACCTTTCTTTCATTCTTTCATACTTTCATATTTTATCTTACTTTACATACATACGCATACGTTTTAAAGATCCTTTCGCGCTATAACCTCACAGATATTATTAGGGTCTGGCCCCTTCTTTCGCATGTTTTATAAGGGTCTGTCACCCTTCTTACGCGGGTTTTTAAAAGGGTATGTAGCCCGTCTTACGCAGGTTTTATAAGGGTGTGTTTCCCTTCTTACGCAGGTTTTATAAGGGTCTGTCGCCCTTCTTCACATATATTATTAGGTTCTGCCACCCTCCTTCACATAAATTTTAGGTTCTGCCACCCTCCTTCACAAGCATACATATTTTTCTTTATATATATTTATATACTTTCATACATACTCTTAATTTTTTATAGCATTCGTATATCATTCGTACATCATTCGTAAATCAATCACATATCATACAGTTACCACTTAAGATAAGTTTATTAACTAATCACATCGAGTATGCACACAGCCCCGAAAACATGACTAGGAAATGGGGCTAGAAACTCACATGAGTCCAGCTTCTTTTGGAATTGATTGTAACACATTTCTCCAGTTGGACATGGCTAACTGTGTAATAATTATAATTATCAACTAACTACCTCTACCTATGTCATCTAATCGAATCACCATTATAATCGAATCACAATTCTAATAGAATGACCATTCTAATCGAATGACAGTTCTAATTGAATTACCATTCTAATCGAATAACAGTTTTAATCGAATGACCATTCTAATCGAATGACAGTTCTAATCGAATGGAAGATTCTAATCGAATGGCAAATTCTAATCGAATCGTAGATTCTAATCGAATGGTAATTATAATCGAATGGCAGATTCTAATCGAATGACCATTCGATAAGATTACTTTTTCCATTCGGTTCGATTACTTACCCATTTGATTCGATTACTTTTCCCATTCGATTCAATTACTTTTCTCATTCGATTCGATTACTTGCTCATTCGATTGCCTTTTCTTTTGAATCAAGTTTCTTAATGACTTGATTCATATATGATTTTCATTCTTATCACTTTCCAGCATTTCCTTTCGACTCGTTTTGCCCGTTTTGCATAAGAAATAAGCCTTGGTCTATAACCACATTATTTTCTTGCACTAACCCGGTTCGAACGTTACCCGTTTGTCCCATTTCATTCCAAACATTTTGTTTACGTGCAAGTTATAGTTTTCTCACATAATAAGGTCCGAATTACTATCCTACGAAGGTTAATTCAAAACTGACTTCGTTTACCCATCCTTTTCACGAACCGAACACTACTCTTTTTACCTTAAACGAAACAACTAACCCGTTTACTCACAAATTCATTACTTTATAAATAATCGTGGCCCGTTCTATCATCCTACCAATTTTCATGTAAATCCCTACATGAAAAATAAACGTTTTTTAAAAAAGCGTACCTTTGTTGTTTATGTTTGAAATCGAACGAATAGACCAAACCCATAGCAAACGAACTCAGTATTGAGTGATTCAAGTAGCCACGGAACCGTCTCGCCGAGATCTACAAGCACCACCCACTGAAGCCGCCGGATGATGCCGCTAGTATTTCCGGAAAACTGAAACAGTTGCCGGAAAAACTCAATTTTTGCTGTTATGGTTTTGCAGATAAAAACCTGACTTCCCGATGTCTGATCGAAGATCTGATCAGTATAAATCTTCAATTATATTCCATGAACCTTCTGTAAAAATTTGAGACCAATCCTACTGTTAGATCTTCGGGAATCGTTATGTCTTTGCGGGCTATTTTCTCAGAAACGGGAATTTGGTAAAGAATGAGGAAGTGTGTGTTTCTTGAGGTGTGGAGGCAAGGATGAAAATGAAATGAGATGGTGGCTATTCTTATAAGATAGGGTTAGGGTTTTATGTTTAACTTTCCATATAATCACACTTATTACCCTCATACTTTAGATAATTACATTTATCTTTTATACTTCATTTAAACCCCGATTCATTTAAAGTATCAAACGAAATTTGGGATGTTACAAGTCTACCCACCTTATAAGAGTTTCGTCCTCGAAACCTACTTAGTCCTTGTAAAAGGAATACTTCATGTATACAAATCCTTTCTGAACCGACTTAGCTTCCCATCTTACCAGTTTATCCTTTTGTCTCACAATCATCGAGTGACGTTCATTATTTGTAGCTGTATTAGGTAACTTGTCCATGAAGTCCTCGATGATACGTTTCCTTATATAGACTTAGAAAGTACCCAACATTTCCTTAAGCATTATTTTCTCTCTTTTCCTTCATATAGAAACATTACACTTACTGACACAACACTTAGCACCGAATGACACCTTTTATCCAATTACAACTTTTAGCAGATATACTGAATTGCATTATGTTCAAAACATAAGGAAACCTTTCTAGTTTCTCCTTTAGGATTATTTTTTGAAATCCCTGTGTCTATTCCTTAAGATAGAACACTTCTTGCAATTCTAGAGCACATCCATTGCATAACTTGTCGGATAACTCCTTAAGTTACCACTTAAACCATCTTTCATTCTCAGCTCTGGATCAACATGTAGGGTCCATGAGTTATAGCGGTCTAAGGTAGCTTATTCATGAAGTACATGATGATACATCTTCATTTTCTAGACTAATCAAGTCTCACCTTGTCCTATGAATCCATTATTGTTTGCTACTGCATATCAAGTTGTCTGATATATCATAACTATTTATATTAACCAACTTCCTTTCCGGGCATGTTTCCATTCTATCCCTTCTGTTCTAGAGGACTTTCCTCTCATGATCACATATTTATCACTGACAACACTAATCACTCGTTTAAGATTCAATTCAAATAAACATAAGTATAAATCATCTCCACGCCTTCCATTCTTGTCTTATGTCCTTGCTTACTGGCATCCTCCAGCGGTGTGATTGTCAGCTCCATATTTGTAACTCTTGTGGTTGTTCTTATCCACGTAGGCAAGGTATCATGTCCTCTCACAGTGTCACATACCATAAACTCATTTTTACTCGACTTCTTCTTAAGGGTTTCACTTGCATCAGTATCTGCCTTCATTGTAATCAACCTCTTTCCTTACGAAAAATCGATGTAAACTGAGTATCTAAACTTATAAGCTTCATCTAGGAGTTGGCCTCGAAGATCTCCATGACGAGGAATCCTCAGGCGACCAAATATGATTTTCACATCATAAGTATTATCTTCCAAACCTCGGTGTAACCCAAAAATTCATTCCTTTTTCATCTTGCTCATGCCCTTTATAACTTATATTGCGCTTCGCAGATCACGCTCATGCAATCCAGAGTGCTAACTAATTATACGACTTAATCGTCGTGATAACCTCTTCACATTTACGGTCTAGTGAGTTGGCGACCACATTAGCCTCACTAGGATAATACTTTATTTCACAATCATAATTGTTTATCAACCATATCCATATCTTCTGCCTCGTATTCAGACTTTTCTGTTTGATGAAATACTTCTAACTTTTATGATTTGTATAGATGGTACACTTGGAAAACTTAGAATATGATTCCTCTTTCTTCAGCGTCTCCAGCACTTCTCTCAAGTGTTTGGCATGGTTGGACTCATTCCTTGAATAAATCAAAATTATCTCCAATAAAGGCAATGTCGAATTTTTCCAACATCGGAAGACATACCCCATTCCACATAACCATAAATGATGCTGGAGCATTCGTCAATCCAAACGACATCACGAGAAATTAGTAGTATCCATATTCATTCTTAAATGCTGTCTTAGGGATGCCAGCATCTTTCAATTTCAACTGATGATCACCATATCTAAGATGTATTCGGGAGAACCAACTAGAACCTTGCAACTAATCAAACAAATCGTCATTCTGTGGAAAAGAATATATATTCTTCTTCATAAGCTTAACCAACTTGCGGTAATCTATACATATTCTCATCCTTCCGTCTTTCTTCTTCATGAACAACACTGGTACACCTTGTGGGGGAAACATTTGGCATTAAAACACCTTTGTTGAGGAGTTCTTGTGGTTGGGATATTAACTCTTTCATCTCGGACAGCGCCAGAAAGTAATGTGCTTTCGCGACGGGTTGTGCTCCTGATATTACTTCTATCTAGAATTCTACTCCTCATTCCGGTGGTAACCCTGGAAGGTCCTATGGAAACACTTCTGGATAGTCACACACTGTATGAACATCTTTCACTTCTTTCGTCTCGGACGTAACTTCGACAACATACACTAGGTAGGCATTGCACCCTCTCCTTAACAAACCTTCGGCTTTTATCATCGAAATGACATTAAGCCCTGAACTTTCCATAATACCATGAACTGTCACTGTACCGACATCCAAATACTTCAACCTTATCAACGACTCTTACTTGCTATATGAGGCTCAAACTCAAATAGCAAATCCATTCCCAAACGGCATCGAACTCTCTTAAGGTCAAACATAAAGAGTAACGAGAAACTCACGTCTCTCCAGTGTAAGAATAAATATATTTTATATATTTATTTATATGGCCATCAATATCATTTATATAATAATAGATCAAAATATTAAATATACCTTATTATATATTAGTTTGGTAATTGTTGATGTGCCATATACCTATAATTAACTAATAAAGGGTTTCTCCTTGGGTGTATATATAGAGAGATAAATATTAACATCATAACCTAATCACACACACATAACAATTTTGTGTGCCTCCTCTCTCATAAAACCTGGTTCCTCTCAAGAACCCTAACAACATCCTTAGCTATACATCCTAAAGGAGAACTCGACCAAGATGACAAACATGTCGACTATCTCATACTCTGCTACGGTTACTACTGTCCATGCTGTAACAGGTTCATAGGTTTAATATTTATCATGTTTTCTATTACTTACATGAAGAACTTATCAACATGTGGCATCAGAGTGATGTTGATTAATTAGTTCTTCATGTTTTCCCTAAACCTGGAATTTAATCAGAAGACATGGACTAAAACTTGATAAACCCTAATTTTTTTGGTTACTTTTTCATGTTCTATTACGAAAACAATAAATGAAACTGTTTAAAATTGCTAAAATTCATATTTAATAGACCCTAATGTTTTCGAAATCTGTTAAAATCATGTTTAAAGATTTCGATTCCAGTTTTTGTATATGGTTAATAATTAAAATTTTCAACGATGTTCTTCGTGTTCATCATAATTTTTTGAAAATTATAACATATTTTGGTTCAAATCTGGATTAAAATATGTTAAAGTTAATTTAGGGATATAATTTTTTAAATCTTGAATTAATTAAAAGTTTTGGTATTTTCATAAAAGATTTGAATCCCATTAAAATAGGAAATAGATATAATTGTTAATCCTTAAAAGATTTGAACCAAATCTTATTATTATCCTTTTAGTTTTCGAAATCTGTTTAGGGATCAACTAGTTTATGGAATTATTTGTATGGGTTTTATTATTTTTTTTTTGTGTTTTCAGTTTAATTAGGATAATATTAATTTTTTGGATTTTGGAGTTCTCGGATTTTAAATTATATCGCCTTATACGGGTTTTTTTGAAATGGTTTTCCAATCTTCTTCCCGCAGACACGCTAATTTTCCGAAAACTCATTACTTTACCCAAAAACCCATAATACTCGAAAACATATTAACCAAGAACCCATGCCATCCGAAAACTATAATTTACCCGAAAACGTTATTTCTCAAAATCCTTAATTTTACCCAGAAAGTTTTTACTATTTACTCATTAAAATGTTTTGTAGATACTTAAATATTATAAAATTTTAAAAAACATAAAGGCTTAACTTGAATGAACTTTTGATGTATCACTTCTGCCCAAAGGTGATGAGTTACATTTACCATACCATTCAAGTCTAACCGAAAGCTGTTGTTAGTTTTTGCCTAACATAATATAAATGTTTCACTTCTGCCCAAAGGTGATGTGTTACATTTTTATTCAGCAAACCTAGCATGTGCATAATTAAAATAATTGTCTCACTTCTGCCCAAAGGTGATGTGATACAATTATTTTGCATACATACTTAAATAAAATTTAATTCTGCCCAAAGGTGATTTATTTTTTGTTTAAGTAGAACTTTTAATTATAGTCTATTAGTTTGATGTTAATAATAGACATATCACATCTTCAATAAAATATAATGATCCTCACATTAATGATCATTCATTAATCTAATGATCATAAATTTTAATATGTATTATCTTAATATCCCATAACATTACTCACTATAATTTTCTTCTATAAATAGCTATCTCATCCAAATCATCCACTCTAATCTCAAAACACAATTGAATTTTGTCTCATAAAGAGTTTTAATAACATTTAGCTCTTCTCAATTTTAATTATCCATTAAGACATGATATGACTATCCTACCGCTCTTTCTAATAACAGTTATTCCACTGAAAACTAGAGCCTATAAAAAAAGAATGAGTTAATCATAATGTCTATTACGATAATGATAATCAAGAACTTATATAAATAAATGCTATCACTAGAGTTATTCTAGATTTAGTTTTTCCTAAGACAAATCAAAATAACTCCCAAGAATCATGCACTCCTTAAAAAATTCGAACTATAAGGTTAGATGGTATTATTGAATATATCATAATGTATAATCATGACTGCTGGGTATTATATTTTAAACCGACGCATCGAATCATTACTCGTTTATAATAAGAAATTAAAGAAAGACAACAAGATATTATAACGAGTAATTGAAGCATTTGACGGGTGAAATATTATATTATGTTTTATTCCTTTGGTCTTATCCAAGTGGCGGTGGAGTGAAGACCAAGGCACAAGACTAGTATAAATAGATGATTTAGGTCATTTGTTTAGGTCATGTGTGCATTGTGAGAATTATTATTGTATTAGGTTAGTTTGCCCCCGGGGAAGAGATCTCCCTGGGTGGCCGTTCCTTTGTATGTATGAATATATGTATGAGTGTTCTTCATGACAATCATTCGGTTAATGAAATCATACTTCTACATCTATCTATTGTGTTTCGATTACATACATTTGTTCATCCTACTTTATTGATTATTGTTAATCGAAATGATCTCTCCACATCCATCCATTATTATCGTTCAAGAGTGAATACGTGTTACGATCTTAACCCGGATCCGAGCTCCACCGTTAATACCGATTATTCACGCTTCCGCACCGGGGCTCGGTTCTCACAATTGGTATCAGAGTGAGGTTACCAAATTGTTCAGCTTAACCGCTGAACTTGATTCATTTCGCTCTTGAATCCGCCTTGGACGTTAAACTTGAAGTTCGTTGATGTTTTTATGGGTTTTTACATGGATTTGGATGAACTTTGATGATTGAATGGTTATAGATGTTGATTGACGTTTGGGTCAATGATTAGTTCGGAGATTTAACATCAATTTCATGTTTATATATTCAGTTTCGTCCAGATCTACTGATTTTGGTTCGTTTTCGGTCGAACTCATTTATATCGATGTTCTAGATCTGAGTGTTTGATGAGATTGATGATAAATTGGTGTTAGAATGATGATTTCGTGGTGATATAGACTGATTTCAATGCTTAATTTCATGTTGAATGAGTTCAGTTTCGGATCCAAGAATTTAGGGCTCATATGTTCAAATTTTTGGGAAAATGGTTATTGGCTGGGTTCAAGGTGATAATAATTTAGTGTTCAAAAAGGATCCTCATGAGCAGATTGGGTGCAAATGTTCGAACATGCAGACACGTGTCAAAGTTACAAAAGATTAAGTGTTCGAACCCTATTGTGTGTTCGAATTGATTGTTGCTGGTTGAATATTGAACTTGATACTCGAACAATTAGCTGATGTTTTTAGTGTGTTTAGTTTGTTCGACTACTGATTTGGCAGATTATTGTCACGAGCTGTTACGATTATTGTTCCAACATATGCTGTTATGAAGAAGATTCACTTGTTGTTGCTGCTGCAGATTGTTATTATCATTCATAATCTGATGATGCAGCGGTTGTTTAGTCTTTTTGAAGCTGGTACAAGTTAGACTGGAAATTGTACATGCTGCTGAAGGAGTTTTGGCTGGGGCATTCGAGAATTTGCAGCTACTGCACGAATTTATTCAGGGGTAATATTAGTATATGTGGTTGCTGCACTATTATCAGCTGCTGTTAATAAAGCCCTGTGCAGTTTGGTGACGTTACTTTTGAGGGAATTTTGGGGCATTATAGCATTTAAAATGGGCAGATGAGTTGTGTGTTTACGATGGTGTAGATGGCTGTTGATATATTATTCATTCACGAGAAGATGCAGAAATATATGGTAGCTTGTTCAAGAAATGATTTCCTGGTAAGGGCTGGCACAAACAGTTTTTGCTGATGCACGCTCATAAAGGATGGTTAATATATGATGTCTCGATCGGATTTGCTGATATTAAAAGACATTAACATCAGCCGATGTTTGTTGTTGATCTCATTAATGTGTGCGGGCTATTCAGTAATTCTGCATAATTTTCAAGGGTTGTTTGGTAATTGATATGATGGTGCTCGAATAGATGTTGGCTTATTGTTATTCATGAACAGATGCTAGTAAATAAACAGATGATACGGCTTGCTACTGAACAGATTATTCACGAGCATACGTGTTCGATTTATTTTCCGATTTACAAGTATTTCACTGCTGCATAATTTTTAAATGGGGATGAATGAAGTACTAGTTGCTGTTGCACTATTAACAAGTGTTGATATTTCCCGAGCACTTAAGAGTGCAGCTGCTGATACATGTTTAATGTTGCTGATTTGTATACACGGCCAAATAAATAAGCATGTTAATTTCTGAAATTTTGCAAATGATACGAAGGTCCTAAAGAGTTGTTGCTTGTTGTTGATATTTTTGCTGCTGCTGCACAATTTCTGGACTGATATGAGAGCTGAAAGTTGCTGATATGTTTATGTATTAATACTACAACAGGTCTTCATGGTCAATAACTGATTACGTGCACGGTTATGTTGGTAATTTGCTCATTGAAACGAGTTGAATGTGCAGAAAAGGTAAGCATTGATTATCCGAGCACACTTTAACTCCGAGCACATAAGCCTTTAAAGCCTCGAGAACAAAAGGATGAAATTTTAAATCTTCGAGCACACAAATCAAGCACTAAGCACATACTTCAAGCCCCAAGCACACAAGGATAAATCCTTTATTCTCGAGCACATATTTAAATTCTCGAGCATGTCTTGTGAAGGTTTGTAAAGAAAATGTTAAGGCATATTCACGAGCATGTTCTTTGCTCGAGAGAATGTCCTTCTCTCGAGAGCATGTCTAGTTGACTTTCAAAAGTCAAACGGGCCAAGATGAACAAAATGATGTATACTTGCTTATCCGTTGACTTTTTGACCATGTGTTTTTAATGAAAGATGTTTGCCCAAGTATGAGTGACCGTTTGGAAGTGACTTTTTTTGTCAAATCAACCGTTGACTGTGTCGGGTCAACGAGGGTTATTTTGGTCATTTTTTGAAGATTTTTGAGCAAAAATTGGGCAAAAATCACAAAAATTTCACAACTTTAACAAGTGCCTTCAAGATAAAGATGGTTGACTTATCCGAATCATTTCAAGAGTTGACCATGTCAAATGTCAACTTTCAACCACAAAAGGTATCTTTTAATGCGTTTATTTTGAATATTTATCAACAATTCTTGATATGGATGGTCAAGATTGTTTGAATTAAAGATGTTCACCCGCACTTGATTTAAAGACACATTCGTTTATGACATTGCAACGAAATTGGGGGAGAAAATTTACATGGAATTTCATTGCAAATTTTGGTAGAATCAAGTGAAAGACTCACTTTAAATAAAATTTTGAGTTTATTTCCTTTTACGGTTTCGGATTAACTCGTAGTTGATCATTGAAGTTTGAATCCTCGATCTTATGCCTATACAACTATATCCGAAAGAGATAAAGAGAAAATAATTTGAAATGAAAAATGGGAGACGCTTATTGTGAGGGGGGAGAATTTCTATAAATGGCATCGGGTTATGAGGTGATCGTGAAAGTGATTCGATGGCATCGGTCTAAGGGGGAGATTGTTGAGTATTATATTTTAGACTGACGCATCGAATCGTTACTCGTTTATAATAAGAAATTAAAAAAAGACAACAAGATATTATAACGAGTAATTGAAGCATTTGACGGGTGAAATATTATATTATGTTTTATTCCTTTGGTCTTATCCAAGTGGCAGTGGAGTGAAGACCAAGGCACAAGACTAGTATAAATTAATGATTTAGGTCATGTGTGCATTGTGAGATTTATTATTGTATTAGGAGAGTTTGCCCCCGGGGAAGAGATCTCCCCGGGTGGCCGTTCCTTTGTATGTATGAATGTATGTATGAGTGTTCTTCATGACAATCATTCGGTTAATGAAATCATACTTCTACATCTATCTATTGTGTTTCGATTACATACAATTGTTCATCCTACTTTATTGATTATTGTTAATCGAAATGATCTCTCCACATCCGTCCATTATTATCGTTCAAGAGTGAATACGTGTTACGATCTTAACCCGGATCCGAGCTCCACCGTTAATACCGATTATTCACGCTTCCGCACCGGGGCTCGGTTCTAACAATGACCCATAAAATTAAGGGCTCACACATGATATTAAGTACAATATTCTAGTACATTGCATACTCAAATTTTCAATAGTACAATTTGGTGCCTTAAAATCAACTATAATACTCAGAAGTACCAAAGGATAATGAGTGTGTTGATCAGCAACATATGTACAAGAAAAAAAAAACATCTGGTACTGGAAAATAAGATGTTATTCAACTCACTACCACTAAAACCTAAAATAGGATTATTCTAAGGTTTATACACAAAATACAAGTATTACTTCCAGCTTTAAGTTCTCTAAGGAGAAGTCTCATTGCAAAAATATGCCATTAGATTAGGCATAAGCATTACAAGATTATCCATAATTCAAAAGAACTGGCTAAAATTGATAGTTATATATTAATGATATTTAAGTCCGCTAACCTAATATTCTCATTAACTCATGATTGGTTGAGTCTATTTATATATGTTTACCTAAAAATCAACAAATAACTAACATGAGGGTTAGTGACAAATTTAAATGTTAAGGTTATTAGAACCATAATAAACTGTCTTCAAATTACGCTTTATGATACCTTAAATATTCCAGAGAATAATCAGAATTTAGTATCAATACTTAAGCTACATTATGACAGTTATAAGGTTTTCATAGCCGACATAAAGTCACTATTACCTTATACTCTCATATGATTTGTTATCAATATTTGGATTGAAACATTTATAAAATACAACTAGATGATACTATATATTTTCACAAAATTTTGTTATCATGCAAATAAAATTGTAACAAAAGACAAATGAGACATATAAAATTCATCCATTAAAACCAAATTTCATGAGAAATCATGACATGGTTAATGAGGGTGATTTTTTCATATAATCTCATTCTCAGTGATTTTAAATCATGTGTTAGATGCCCTAAACATTATTTGGCTTAAGAAATAAGTATGAGTCCACCAGAAGTTATTTTTCACTTACATTAGTGGAACTTATTCATACAGAATATTCAAAAATAATTATTTTATCATTTAAAAGGCTATTTACTTGTATCTAGTATGTCTTCTATCATTCATGGTCTTAAAGAGATCCATTCATATATAGATAATATGATTTCTTCTAAATATGTCCCTAAGTTTCTTATGACACATAAAGAAATCAAATTAAGTCTAACGTATGTATGACAAATTCCCACATCACGTACATAATTGAAACTTCTCATGTAGTTTTTCCTAGAGATATCGAATATTAGTGGGGTCCTTAAGTGTCTCAATTATAACTTACAAGATTTGCAAGAGGTGGAGGAGTTAAAAAGTTGATATTATCTTAATTACACCTCTTGTACAAGACACTGCTCTATCACAACACTATTTCAACAAAACTTATCTCTGTATAATTTACTACTACTCTTACAAAAGTTTCGGTGTTTCTTAAATGTGGGCATATTCAGATTTCTTACTAGACTAATCCTCACAAGAGAAACTACGATGACTTACATCATTAACTCGTTTTTCTATTAGAATCTATTGGTTTTTAAATATTGACCCTAAGCATGCAAATTTTCCTAAAGGCTTCTAAGGTCAGTGAGAGCAGTAAAAGTCTTTATAATGACTTGTAAGAAGTACAAGAGGAGGGGGAAGAGAGTCATTAAATTTTACTCCATATTTAAACTCCAATTACACCTCTTGTACACCATAGTGCACCAACTCTTATATACTTAGAATCCTAAAACTGATAGCAACCTAACTAAGAGCTAATCCATAAAATCGAGATTTTTAAAATTACCCAATAATCAACTCAGGAGGCCATCTAGGTTTTAAAACCTACTAACACTGATGATTATGTAACCTCCCTAACTAAAGTTGAAATGGATGTTGGAAAGTTTAATGATCCTACCCCTAATAATTAAACCATTAGCATCAATAATAATTGACTCCATAAGTCAGGATAACCTTTTGAGAATTGGTTGAATCACCTTAGAGTGTTCATAACTAAACTAAATCCCAATACGAAACGTTAAGACAATAAGAAGCACGATTGATTGTTAAAGGTTATATTCAAGGATAAACCAATTATCAAAGAATCTTCTTACCTATATTACAAAAGATTTTTTTAAGGATCATTATTGTTCTAGTAGCTTACAATAGTTAAGAGCTACATTAAATGAACATTAAAATAACTTTCCCTAACAATCGGCTTACATATTTATATGTCCATAAAACAACCTAAAAGTTATAAACTGAAGGTCAAAGAAAATTTAGTTTATAATTCAATAAAATCCATATATGGGTTAACGCAAAAACAAAATATGATGAAATATTTTTACAATTATTTTCATCAAAAACAAGTTGTTTAACATACCTACCTCAAGATGAGTGGGAGCAACTAAAAACAAACTTGTCCTTATATAAATGACATTCTTCTGACAAGTATATGTTACATGAGTCAAAGCATTTTCACACATACTTTGATATTATAAATCTCAGAGATATTCCTTATACATGTAACAAACAATATTGCTCTACTTTAGAGGATAATAGAAACACGTGTATTTCCTTATGCTTCATTAAGTAGAAGCCTTATATATGTTCAAGTCTATACTCGTTTAGATACTAGTCATAACTGCAACACACTAGATATGTCTAGATCAATGTGAAGCATCTAAAAGAGTATTATGATATCTTTAAAGGAAACGAAAGACTATAATTTAAAAAGAATAAGTGAGAATTCAAACCATTAGATTACTCTAAATTTTGTCATATTCAGACATAAGAAAATGTAATTTTCAGGATATATTCTTTTGTTAGCGGATAAATATATCTCATGGAGGAGTCATAATGAATTGATAACAACAATCTAAGTTATAATGACATAATGTGTTGATTAATCACAACGCAATTAGCAATAAATGTTGTTGAAAATTTATCAGTGGACACATAAGTTTATTAACTCCATATAATTATATATTGAAGACTTATTGTGATAAAGTCAGCTACCATGTTTTCTCAAGAAGTAACAATTTGAGAGGTGCTGCATTAAATTTTGATATGAAATTAATTATTCGTTTATGAACGGATTGAGGAATATAAATTTTCATATTGAACTCATTCATGATATGCTTAAGGATCTGATAACTAAAAGTCTCACCCATAAATATTATGAAAGCGCTTATAATAATGACGGGTTATTGATAACTATGCGCAACTGCATATCATACTATGAATGATAAACTATTAAATTTCCTCATCAGTTTTGATTTTGTACGTCTCTTAATATGTTCTGCATACATAATGACATATAGACGAATTAATATACAAAGCAAACGTTTGAAGGGCTTACTTGAAAATTTTGATCATAACTACTTAGGTTTTAAATAAGGACCGAAGAATGATTAATGGGGGTCTTGAGCTGATGTTCAATTCAATGATTGTATTTCTCTGCCCCAGTTTAAGTTTAAAGCTAAAATGAGTGTTAACTCTTGATCAGGCTTATCTAATACTTATAATAAATGATTACTCGGCCAAGTGGGAGAATGCAAGAATAAATATATTTTATATATTTATTTATATGACCATCATTATCATTTATATAATAATTGATAAAAATATTAAATATACCTTATTACATATTAGTTTGGTAATTGTTGATAGGCCATATTACCTATAATTAACTAATAAAGGGTTTCTCCTTGGGTGTATATATAGAGAGATAAATATTAACATCATAACCTTATCACACACACATAACAATTTTGTGTGCCTCTTCTCTCATAAAACCGGGTTCCTCTCAAGAACTCTAACACCATCCTTAACTATACATCCTAAAGGGGAACTCGACCAAGATGACAAACATGTCGACTATCTAATACTTTGCTGCGGTTACTACTCTCCATGCTATAACAGGTTCATAGGTTTAATATTTATCATGTTTTCTATTACTTACATGAAGAACTGATCAACATCCAATTCTAACTTACAATTCTTAATCATTCTCATACATTAACGAAAGTATCGCTAGTGGTTTCTTGCATAAAGTCTCAGGTACACAACTACATTATTCTTAGCGTCTTCCTTTCATGTTCGATACACTATGTAGCCTCATCCTTTCATGCATGTTTAATTAGGATATCTTGACAATCACCTGTCCTTCTCTATCATCTCTGCTTTCTCCTCGTTCGCTTCGTTACTCACGATCCCAGCAAGTTCCCTTATGGAGTTAACTATTGTATCCATACTACATGTCTTGACTCATTCTAGTTGGCTTATCTATGTGTCTTTTATGTTGCTTCCACTTGGATTTCCCAGTTTGGGTTGCCTTTGATGCTTCAGCGAACATTGTTGGCACTATAGTGCGAAATAATTGAGCAACCCTCTTAGTGTATATGACTACAAGCTACAAGCATGATCTTTCTTCATTACTTCCTAAAGTCGAAGTCCTACTGCTTTCGTATATCGCTTTGTCCCACCTTCTTTAAACAGGTGTCTTGTTGACACGTGTCTTACCACAGCTTCAAGTACGCTCTCTGCGTGCTCGTCTGTTTTTATCAGTCGTTTATCTTATATCAAAGGAAACACAGACGTTATCATTCTAGGAATTATTTAGCACATGATTCACAAAGTATGTAGTTAATGACAGTGGCCAAGTGTAATTAACTCTTTACATTTCTCCTCAGGTTCTACATACTTCCCTTTATGATTTCACTTGTGCTAGTTTCTAATTTTCCCAAAATCATAACATACATATAACCTGCATTCTTATCCCAAGAAAATAAGCTAGCATACAAACATTTCTTTTCTTTGGCAATCAAGCAAACATTCATGCATTCTTTAACTTTCAGCTAACATGCGTATTCTTATACTATTAAATCTTTACATGAACTTAATCATGTACCTTACCGTTACAGAGCATGCTTGAGCGACACATGGCTTTCTTGAACTGACATCTTCTTTCTTTTCTTTATTAAGTCACATTCTCTGCTCGAGTCTTAGCATGTAGGATGCTTATTTCTCTCGAACTTATTTTCTTATACCAACTTGCAAGGCCCCGGTCACGGTTCCCTACTTTGGTGTTGGATTTACTCATAAACACAGTTCTAAATACCATAGTTAATTAAAAACTTTTCACGGATACATATTTTATCTTACATACATATGCATACGTTTTAAAGAGACTTTCACCCTATAACCTCACAGATATTATTAGGGTCTGATCATTTCTTTCGCAGGTTTTATACGGGTCTGCCGTCCTTCTTATGCAGGTTTTTATAAGGGTATGTCGCCCTTCTTACGCAAGTTTTTATAAGGGTCTGTCGCCCTTCTTACGCAGGCTGTATAAGGGTCTGTAGCCATTCTTACGCATGTTTTATAAGGGTCTGTTGCCCTTATTCACATACACAGCATGCTTGAGCGACACATGGCTTTCTTGAACTGGCATCTTCTTTCTTTTCTTTATTAAGTCACATTCTCTGCTCGAGTCTAAGCATGTTTGATGCTTATTTCTCTCGTACTTATGCTCTGATACCAACTTGTAAGGCCCCGGTCACGGTGTCCTACTTTAGGGTTGGATTTACTCATAAACAAAGTTCTAATTATCATAGTTAATTAAAAACTTTTCGTGGAATATAAAAACATCAACCATATATTACAATTCATTCAAATAGTCTCAAAAACTAAACTATTGTCTTAAAGCATAATTTAAAAAGTCATTTTAAAACATCACAACATTCTTCTCAAGATGTCGATATCTCCGGTTCAATGTCATTCAAGCAAGTTGCCTTAGACTATTCACCCGCGTGCATACTAAAAGTCAGCTACGCTGAGTGAGTTCGAGTTAAATACGCAACATGCATTAAATTATCATACTTACATATACATATCATAAGATATATATATATATATATATATATATATATATATATATATATATATATACTTAACTTGTTTACCTTTCTTTCAGTCTTTTATACTTTCATACTTCCATATTTTATCTTACTTTACATACATACGCATTCGTTTAAAAGAGTTATTCGCCCTATAACCTCACATATATTATTATGGTCTGGTCCCTTCTTTCGCAGGTTTTATAAGGGTCTGTCGCCCTTCTTACAGAGGGTTTTATAAGGGTATGTCGCCCTTCTTACGCAGGTTTTTACAAGGGTCAGTTTCCTTTCTTACGCAGGTTTTATAAGGGTTTGTCGCCCTTCTTACGCATGTTTTATAAGGGTCTGTCGCCCTTATTAACATACACAGCATGCTTGAGCGACACATGGCTTTCTTGAACTGGCATCTTCTTTATTTTCTTCTTTAAGTCCCATTCTCTGCTCGAGTCTAAGCATGTAGAATGCATACTTCTCTCGAACTTAAGCTCTGATACCAACTTGTAAGGCCTCGGTCACGGTGTCCTACTTTGTCGTTGGATTTACTCATTAACACAGTTCTAAATATCAAAGTTAATTAAAAACTGCCGAATATAAAAACATCAACCATATATTACAAATCATTCAAGTAATCTCAACAACTAAACTCTTGTCTTAATGCATAATTTATAAAAGTCATTTTAAAACATCACAACATTCTTCTCAAGATGCAAGTATCTCCAATCCAATGTCATGTGTCTTCATTCAAGCGAGTTGCCTTAGCCTATTCACCTGCGTGCATACTAAACGTTAGCTACGCTGAGTGAGTGCTAGTTAATCACGCAACGTACATTACACTCTCTTACTTACATATACATATCATAAGATACATATTTATATACTTAACTTGTTTACCTTTCTTTTATTCGTTTATACTTTCATACTCTCATTCTTTCAAACTTTCATATTTTATCTTACTTTACATACATACATACGCATACGTTTTAAAGAGTCATTCGCCCTATAACCTCACAGATATTATTAGGGTCCCGTCCCTTCTTTCGCAAGTTTTATAAGGGTATGTCGCCCTTCTTACGTAGGTTTTTATAAGGCTATGTCGCCCTTCTTACGCAGGTTTTTATAAGGGTCTGGCGCTCTTCTTACGCAGGTTTTATAGGGGTCTGTCGCCCTTCTTACGCATGTTTTATAAGGGTTTGTCGCCCTTCTTCACATATATTATTAGGGTCTACCACCCTACTTCACAGATATTTTTAGGGTCTGCCACCCTCATACCATACAACCATACATATTTTTCTTTATATATATCTATATACATAAATACTTTTAATCTTTTCTATAGCATTCATATATCATTCGTACATCATTCATAAAACAATCACATATCATACACTTACCACTTAAGATAAGTCTATTAACTAATCACATCGAGTATGCACACAGCCCCGAAAACATGACAAGGAAATGGGGCAAGAAACTCACCTGAGTCCTGCTTCTTTCGGAATTGATTTTAACACATTTCTTCAGCTGGGCATGGCTAAATGTGTAATAGATATAAGTACCAATTAACTACCTCTAACTATATCATTTAATCGAATCACCATTATAATCGAACCACAATTCTAATTGAACGACCATTATAATCAATTGACAGTTCTAATCAAATGATCATTCAAATCGAATGACAGTTTTAATCGAATGACCACTCTAATCGAATGACAATTCTAATCGAATCGAATGGCAGTTCTAATCGAATGACCATTCTAATCAAATCACCATTCTATTCGAATGACAGTTCTAATCGAATGGCAGATTCTAATCGAATGGCAAATTCTAATCGAATCGCAGATTCTAATCGAATGACCATTCAATTCGATTACTTTGTGCATTCGGTTTGATTACTTTACCCATACGATTCGATTACTTTTCCATTTGATTCGATTACTTTTCCCATATTCGACTGCCTTTTCTTTTGAATAAAGTTTCTTAAGGACTTAAATCATATATGGTTTTCATTCTCATCACTTTCCAGCATTTCCTTTCGACTCATTTTGCCTGTTTTGCATAAGCAACAAGCCTTGGTCTATAACCACATCGTTTTCTTGCACTAACCTAGTCCAAACATTACTCGTTTGTCCCATTTTTCTAACATAATAAGGTCCGATTTACTATCCTACCAAGTTTCATTCAAAACCGACTTCTTTACCCGCCCTTTTGACGAACCGAACACTACTTGTTTTACCTGAAATGAAACAACTAATCCGTTTACTCACAAGTTCATTACTTTATCAATAATTGTGGCCCGTTCTATGATCCTACCAATTTTCATGTAAATCCGTACACGAAAAATAAAAATTTTAAACAAAAACGTACCTTTGATATTTATGTTTGAAATCACACGAATAGACCAAAACCATATCAAACGAACTCGGAATTGAGTGATTTAAGCGACCACGGAACTGTCTCTCCGAGATCTACAAGCGCAGTCCACTGCCACGGCCAGAGGCTGTAGCTAGAGTTGCCGGAAAACTAAAACAATTACCGGTAAAACTCAATTTTTGCTGTTACGATTTTGCTGATAAAAACCGGACTTCCCGACCTCTGATCAAAGATCTGATCAGTGGAAATCTTCATTTATATGCCATGAACACTCAGTTAAAATTTGAGACCGATCTGACTGTTAGATCTCTGGGAATCATCGCATATTTGTGGGCTATTTTCTCAAAATTGGGAGTTTGGTAAAGAATGAGGAAGTGTGTGTTTCTTTAGGTGTGGAGGCAAGGATGAAAATGAAATGAGATGGTGGTTACTCTTATAAGAAAGGGTTAGGGTTTTCTATTTAACTTTCCATATAATGACAATTATTACCCTCATACTTTAGATAAATAGATTTATCTTTTATACTTCATTTAAACCCCAATTCATTTAAAGTATCAAACGAAATTTGGGATGCTACAAAATAACTGCAAAATTATCTACAAAAATAGGAGTGGTTAGACAAAGCAAACCGTAGTCATGCATCTACTGCTGAATCCAAAGAACCTGAGAACAACAACTGGAAGCAGCTACATACTCAGCTTCGCAAGTAGACAACGAGACGGTTGTTTGCTTCTTACATTGCCACGTGACCAACCTACTGCTGAAGAATTGACATCTAGCAGTGGTAGACTTCGTTTTCAGCTTACACCTTTCATAATCATAATCTGAAAAGGCTCTCAGCACAAACTCATCATCCTTAGGATACCATAGACCGATTCCAGTATGTCCTTTAAGATACCTTAGTATCCTCTTCACTATCATGAGGTGCGATACTTTTGGATTGGTTTGATATTGTAGGTTCCCAGCCGGATCTACACAGGAGAATCTCGTAATACGAGGGTGCGGAATCCCCACGTATACGATAGGAGTGTCGAGAAGATTAATACGTTGAATATATGTAAACACATGAGGATATATGATAATACTTGATATATTGCAAGGAGTAATAGCCAATGAACAAACACGTGATTCAGAGAATCACTAAACCAATCGTTCCTCGAAAAACTTTCAAAAACAGCCGAAGTTAAGGGTTTATATAACTCGACAACTTCGCCTAACATACTAGGCGAAGTTGTCATAAATTCGCTGACTTCAAGTTCGCTTAGGTTAGGACAAGAGCGAACATACAATAACATGTTCAACACAAAACAAACAGTTTAAATGATTACAGACACTAATAAAACACGAGATATTGAACTACTGGCATTTTACACCAACAGACCCCCCCTGGCAGTAGCTTCATATCTCTATCTTCTTTCTCATGTCTTGTAATCCAAAAATCTCGTACCACTCGTCTTCAAGCATGAACGCCCTGTCTCACACAGACAGAGACCACCCTCTGGTACTTCTTAGCTTCATCCTTCCATGCAGGAATATAGAAAATCTTCTTCTGATTAAGTACCTGCAAATCAGCTTGAGATAAATTAACCAAGTGCATGGGATCATACACTCTTAGGATCTCCTATTCATCCTCATCCTCCATAACAGCTTCAGCAGTCTGGCAATCAACGTACCAACACTTGAGATCCTTCAACACATCCTTAGGCATGAGCTTCATAGGAACCTCTTTCAAGCATTGAATCGGCTTGTATTTCATTACCATCCAAGGTTTACCGTCAGCCCTCACGCCTCTTTCCTTGTCTTCAACTAACTTCCCTTTCCGTGGCTTCAGCAACTCAAACTGCTTCTCTTTCACACTTTCTCTCCACACAATCCTTCCAACCCACCTTGCAAAGTTGTCATCGCTTCGATTAATCAATCTCAAATGTGCCAAATCTTTCACCTCACATTCAGGCAAGGTGTTGAGCGATCTCAAAGCCTTCTTAAAATACTGAATCCCATCATAACGCTTTATCACAAACAATTACAACTGTTCGTCACACAACCAGCAAATGATACCTTTCTTTGACTCAGCGTAGCCCTTGATATTGTAACTCTTCTTAAACATTGTTGGTACCGCAGGCTTCTTTGTCTTGAAGAACCACTGAGCACAACCTTCTTTACATATTGGCTGTTCTTCCCACTCAGACTCATCCGACACATTTTCATCTTGACTCAGTTTCACCTCATCAATACTTATAATATCATGCTCTACACCATCATCAACTATCTCCCCTTCTTCCAACTCGCTATCAATCTCTATCTGTTCCCCAATCTTTTCCATCTCATCAACCGTTAACACATCATCAACTAACTCCTCATCATCATTTCCCAAAACTTCCTCATCATCTACAACCACCATCTCACCACCTGTACTGCCTGACGGACCAGCAGACTCCCCCTGAGATGTGGAAGTCCCAAGAGTTTGTTCAGTTCATGGCAACTCACCACCTGCATCTTTTGATGCATTGGGATCATCATCTCTGTCTTGCCTCTTCTTTGTCCTCAATTCATCACCCTTGCAACTCGTCTCCCCCTGAGATGCTAAGAACTTTTTAAGAATATCAAAAAGTTTGTCATATTCAATTAGAAGAGAAGACTGAAGCTGGTTCTCGGCCACAAGCCCCTGAATAGCTTGCGTCTGAATGAGATTTATCCGCGACTGCTCAGCAACTACCCGTTCAAGAGCCGCAATTCTCTCGGAGTCAGACAAAGTGGCATCAAAATCAAACCGTATATGGGAAGTATCTTGAGCATACGGCGATGGAATTCCCAAAGTGGCTAGAATGTCTGAGGTAGGGTGAAAAGTAACCATGGGTGGTATTGTGACAGGTAACCCAGCAGTTGCTACCACAGTGGATTCAATAAACCTAGCAACCACCTCTGATGCAGTAAGTGTCGGAGGCGGTATTGAAACAATCTCTGGAGCTGTAAACTGAAACGTAGTTGGAGGAACACCAAACGATGACGACGTGGTTTGTCACACCCTCAAAATCCACTAACGGAGTTTTACCGTTAGAGGGTGTGAACTGGCAGGATCGGAATCATCAGTTATAATCAAACCATAAAAACGTTTAAATGCAAATAAGTGCGGAAGCGTAAAAACCTTAATTCAAAAGCTGCGTCACGCAGGACGACTTAAAACCAAAGATAACTGTTAAAAATAAGTTTGCAGAATAAAAGTGTTTTCATTTAATGCATGCTCCTAAACCGCGCGCCCGCCTCGGCTACCTGAGAATAACATACTAAAAGTGTCAACACAAGGTTGGTGAGTTCACAAGTTATATAAGATAAATCGTTTAGCGTTTTGCGTAACCTCGTTACGGCGTTTCAGTGTTGCGTGACCACGTTACGGCGTTTAAGTGTTGCGTAACCACGTTACGGCGTTTAAGTGTTGCGTAACCACGTTCCGGCGTTTAAGTGTTGCGTAACCACGTTACGGCGTTTAAGTGTTGCGTAACCACGTTACGGCGTTTAAGTGTTTTGCATTACCAGATAGTGTTACGTCAAATTATATATCGATAGGTAGCTAATCTATACAACAAGTATCGCTAAGTGGTTCGAGACCGAAGCTGACTGTTTATCAAGTGCCCGTCACCAGGTCAACCCAGACCATGGTAAGTGTTAGCCAAAATTACACCCACTCAACCTCCAGTTGAGCTTAGCGTCGGGTGGGGTTTGTCAAACCCAGTAGTACTACTCAACAGTGACTCGCTATTCCAAATATTAACCGGTTCGATGTGTGGGACTTCAAATGTTACGTTTGCCGCTTAGCCTTTACAAGTGATATATAATTTATAACAAAATCTTAAATATGCGTTTATCTCAGAAAATGCGTTTATCGGAGTATGTTATCTCCCCCAAGTGAAAAACGTTTGAAAACAGTTCAAAGAGCGGGGTAAGTGAAACTCACTGTTTGCGAAGAATATCCCGATATAGATCACTAAGTGATGCGCGTCGTAGAAACTCTCTAGCGTTCTAAATAACAAAGAGATTTTCTAAGTATCGGTACGTTTAACGAGTCTCTAGACTCAGCACATAATACCTATGCACGTAACAGATTTCGTGTTTCGTTTGTGAATCGTGTGTGACTTAAACAAGTACAATTGTGATACGATACATGAGTGAGCAATTACTTTCGTGTCACGTACTAATAACATACTTTACTAGCAATTATCCCCGTAAGGGCATTTTGGTCAACAAACAAAATTAACTAACCATTATTCCCCATAAGGGCAATTTGGTCAATTCATGGCAATCAATTAGCAACTATTCCCCGCAAGGGTATTTTGGTCAAAACATAACAAATATATAAAAACTATCATATTTCATGCATTTTTACACAACTCAGCAGTTAGTTTCATTATGACAGAATTTCTACTTGAAAGATTGTACTATTTCACCGATCATAACGTCTCAATTAATTCACCAAAAATCACCACAGAAGCATACATATCTTAGGTTTCCAGAACATATTTTATCTTATTTTTATTCCACATATTTTTCTTATAATGACCAAAACATTACAGCAAACTCATATCAGTCAGATTCATGAGCAACAGAATGTTATTTGCAATTCTTGTTAAACGAAAAATCCAATAAATGCAAGACCACTTGGGTTTGGTTCCTAACTCAATGAGTCAACTTCCAGAAGTGGAACCAACCCAATTGGCCTCGTGGTTCATGAGATATAACATTTACAACTTAACCTAACAGCAGGTCTAACAGCTCAGCTTTGCACCACGTTTTTGTAAAATAATAAAAGTACACTTCTACTTGTCCAAAAATTACAAACTTATACTTCATGGAAACTAGACTCAACCTAGTTTACTGCAGTACCCACAATCTCAACCAATTTTCACGTTTACACTTCGTTACAGTCATTTAAACATCGTATACACATTCTGCCCAGATTCTGTTCACATCAAAACTTAACAATTTCACTAGCCATGGATCACAAATAAATCATATAACATGCTAGACACTAATACTACTATCCATGCATCTCAATTACACCATACATACAAGATTAGGGTTTGTGTTTTAACTCAAATCAAAGACAACAATGAATCATGCAACAACATCAATCTAGTTATCAATTCATTATCCAAATAACAACAATCATATTAACCATATACATGAACAAAATCGGCTGCCTAGGGTTTGTACTTAACCCATTAAACATCAAAATTAAACAACAAGAAGGTAAAGGATGATCAATTATACCTTCCTAGCACCTAGTTCTTGGATTAATCACTTGATTTGATGTGTATATGTGTGTGTTCTTGTGGACGGCAGCCGTGGAGAACAAAGGGAGGGCCGATCGGGGTTTGTGGTGTGGGGGAAAAGAAAAGAAAATAAGTTAGGGTTTGTAGTTAAGGTTATATTTATAATTATACAAGTTACACTCTAGTCCCTCTACTTCCAAGTGTTACATCTCTAGCCTAACTAATTGGTTCTTGTTTCTTGTTTAACATTCCACATAACATAATCAAGTAACACACATATATCTAACACATAATTATCACATAATTATTGTTTTGACGTTTTTCGTTCATTTATCAATCGTTTGCGTCAACTCGTTTGCGTTTCGGTGCTAATCCCGAAAGACTACACATGTAGTAAGTGTTAAGCGTCATTTAAACCCTAGTTTAAATGTAATGAAGTGTGCGTTATAGATTTAACGATCTTAAAGTTTGAATTGACGGAGTTGAGTTAACGGAGTTAACCTGAAATTGACGATTGTCACATCATTCCCATGTTAAAGAATTTTCGTCCCGAAAATTTGAGTCAAGTCGTGATGAGAGTCTGAAAGAGTAAAAAAAAATTTTCAGTTTGTCATATCATCCCCTAGTAGAAAGAAATTTCGTCCCGAAATTTAATTCATACCTCCGGTGATGTTTGACGGTTTGCCGAGTTTCGCGGTTTTCTGTGTTTGGTTAGCCCTTCAAAAAGGTGAGGATACTTTTTCATCATTTGATCCTCGCGTTCCCACGTGAACTCCGGTCCACGTCTCGAGTTCCAACGAACCTTAACGATTGGAATTTTGCTGTGTTTGAGCGTTTTGGTTTCCCAATCCAAAACCTCGACTGGTTCTTCAATGAAACGTAACTGTTCATCAATTTGTAGTTCCTCCAAAGGGACTACTTGGGATTCATCAGATAGGCATTTCTTCAAATTTGATACGTGGAATACATCGTGTACGCCACTGAGTTCTGTTGGTAGGTCCAGTCGGTACGCCACCGGACCAATGCGCTCAGTTATCCGGTACGGACCAACATACCGTGGGTTGAGTTTGTTTCGCTTTCCAAAGCGAACCACACCTTTCCAAGGTGAGACTTTGAGTAACACCCGATCGTTCACTTGAAATTCGAGAGGTTTTCGGCGCTTGTCGGCGTAACTCTTTTGGCGATCTCGTGCTGCTGCCATGCGATTTCGGATTTGAACAATCTTTTCCGAGGTTTCGAGTACCAGTTCCGGACCAGTGATTTGGCTGTCACCCACCTCTGCCCAGCAGAGTGGTGATCGACACTTCCGTCCGTACAGCGCTTCAAACGGCGCTGCCTTAATACTTGCGTGGTAGCTGTTATTATACGAAAACTCTACCAAGGGTAAGTGGGGTTCCCAACTTTTTCCGAAATCTAAAACGCATGCACGCAACATATCCTCCAGGGTCTGAATAGTCCGTTCACTTTGCCCATCCGTCTGAGGATGGTATGCTGTACTCATATCGAGACGGGTGCCCAGTGCGCTTTGCAGCGACTTCCAAAAGTGCGAGGTGAAACGAGAATCTCGATCGGAAATGATCGAGACAGGCACTCCGTGTCTAGACACCACTTCTTTCATGTATACGCGAGTCAGTCGTTCCATTTTGTCCGTTTCCTTAATTGCTAGGAAGTGTGCCGATTTAGTCAACCGGTCAACGATCACCCAGATGGTATCGCATCCCGTCGGTGTCTTAGGCAAACCCGTAATAAAGTCCATTGAGATGTGCTCCCATTTCCACATTGGGAGTTCCGGTTGTTGCAGTAGACCAGATGGTTTCTGGTATTCTATCTTGACTCTGGCACAAGTCAAGCATTTGCTCACGTAGGTGGCAATGTCGGCTTTCATGTTCGGCCACCAGTAAAGTGCCTTTAAATCATGATACATTTTATCTGAGCCAGGGTGGATAGAATATCGGGACTTATGAGCTTCGTCCATCACTAGAGTTCTCAACTCTCCGTATCGTGGAACCCAAATCCGGTTCTCAAAATATCGGGCCCCGTCCGATCTGGTTTCAAGTTGCTTGTTCATGCCCCGCATGAGTTCCGACGGAAGATTATCATCTTTCAAAGCTTCCAGTTGCGCATCGCGAATCTGATCGGGTAAGCTGGCATGATTCGTGAGTTGCAATGCTCTCACCCGTCTGGGTTTATCTGTTTCCTTTCTGCTGAGGGCGTCGGCCACCACATTGGCCTTGCCAGGGTGGTACTTGATGGCACAATCGTAATCTTTAAGCAGCTCGACCCAACGACGCTGTCGCATGTTCAGCTCCTTCTGATCGTAGATATGTTGGAGACTCTTGTGGTCGGTGTAAATGGTAAACTTGGTACCGTACAAGTAATGCCTCCATATCTTAAGAGCAAACACCACAGCTCCGAGTTCCAAATCATGGGTCGTGTAGTTTTTCTCGTGAACCCGTAGTTGTCTAGAGGCGTAGGCTATAACCTTCTCGAGTTGCATCAGCACACAACCGAGACCTTGTATAGATGCGTCACAGTGTACCTCAAAATTTTCCGTTCCCTCGGGGAGGGCTAAAATAGGGGCGCTACAAAGCTTGGTTTTCAACAGTTGAAAAGCGGATTCTTGCGCGTCACCCCAGTTGTACTTAGTGCCCTTGTGGGTCAAAGCGGTGAGGGGTTGAGCAATTTTTGAAAATCCCTCGATGAAACGCCGGTAGTAGCCGGCCAGTCCTAGGAATTGTCGCACCTCAGTCGGAGTCTTAGGTGCTTCCCAGTTTTTGATGGCCTCTACCTTACCGGGATCGACATGTATACCATTCTCGTTGATCACATGTCCTAAAAAGTGAACCTCGCGAAGCCAAAATTCACATTTCGAGAGTTTAGCATACAGTTGTTCCTTCTTCAATAGTTCCAGAATTACCCTTAGGTGCTCTTCGTGGTCAGTCTCGTTCTTGGAGTAGACGAGAATATCATCGATGAAAACAATCACGAACTTGTCGAGGTACGCCTTGCATACTCGATTCATGAGATCCATAAATACGGCTGGCGCGTTGGTTAGGCCAAAAGGCATAACCGAAATCTCGTAGTGACCATACCGTGTTCTGAAAGCCGTCTTTGAGATATCTTCTTCGCGCACTCTCAGTTGGTGGTAACCGGATCGTAGATCAATCTTCGAGTAGTAACTCGATCCTTGAAGCTGGTCAAACAAATCATCAATTCGGGGTAAAGGATAACGGTTCTTGACCGTCACCTTGTTCAACTCCCGGTAGTCGATGCACATTCGGAAAGTCCCGTCTTTCTTTCGGACAAACAAGACAGGGGCTCCCCATGGCGATGAGCTAGGTCGGATAAAACCCTTATCCAACAAATCTTGCAACTGAGTGGACAACTCCTGAAGTTCCGCAGGTGCGAGCCGATACGGGGCTCGTGCTATGGGTGCTGCACCGGGTGTCAACTCGATTTGGAATTCGACTTGACGAATAGGAGGGAGTCCGGGCAAATCCTCTGGGAAAACTTCCGGAAAGTCTCGCACAACCGGTATGTCTTCAATTCGTTTCTCCTCCGCGGGTTTCTCAACAATCTGCGCCAAAATTGCCGGATGACCCTTTCGTAGATACTTCTGTGCCTTCAAAAGGGTAATGATGCTGGTGGTCATGCCGCTTCTCTCGCCTCGGACCGAAATGATCTCGCCGGAAGGGGTGGTAATATGGACTATCTTATCATGGCATATAATCTCCGCTCGGTTCTCGGATAACCAGTCCATGCCGACAACGACATCGAAACTACTAAGCGTAAAAGGAATAAGGTCGATATCAAAGACATGACCTGACAGTTTCAACTTACATCCCGCAAGTATATGAGTTGTTACTACAGTTTTACCGTTAGCTAATTCGACAGGAAACTTAGCGTCTAACGGGGTTGGAGTAAGGTCTAAAAGTTGGGTAAAGGCTTTCGACACAAAACTCCTATCAGCTCCAGTGTCAAATAAAACAGAAGCAAAACAATCGTTTACAGGGAACTTACCAGACACCACATGCGGGTCATTGCGAGCTTGACCCGATCCAATCACAAACGCTCTTCCTTTGCCATTGCCTCCACCATTACTGCCACTTCCATTACCCCCGTTATTGTCATTCTGTTTCAGCTTGGGGCAATCCTTCCGGAAATGACCTTCCTGCCCACATTCAAAGCATCCCTTAGTTGTCATCGGTGGCTTAGGAGCACCCTTTGCCGCAAGGTCTCCTCTACATTCTTTCGCTTGGTGACCTATCTTTCCGCATCTTTGACACTTGACACGGTCACACTGGCCAACATGATGAAAGTTGCACCTGTTGCACTTTGGATATTTCTCAGCATATCCGCTCGAAACCTGCCCGCTACCGTTGTGGTTGGTGTTGTTGTTGTGATTCTGAGTGTTAAAGCTCCGAGTAAATTCGGGCTTACGGTAGTGGTGTTGCGGTGGGAGGTTCGAGGATGAAGATCTGGTGTTGTCAAACTTTCTCTTCCCGCTGTTCGGGTTGCTGTTGCTGTTACTGTTGCTGACGTGGTCACTACTCGGGTTGTCACGGGCTTTAGTGGTCGAACCCCTAGGTGGTAACGCACCTTGGGTCACAGCCTGATCCGTCAGTTTGTGAGTTAAACGGATCGCTTGTTGGATCGTGGCTGGTCGGGAAGACGTCACCATCCCCTGAATTTGCGGTGCTAAACCATCAATGTACATTTCTATTCTCTTGCTCGGCGGATCCACCATCCGCGGACACATCACAGCCAACTCGTGCGAACGAGTGGTGTAGGCTTCGATTTCCGAACCCACCATCTTCAACGACCAAAACTCCGACTCTAACTTCGAAATTTCTTCCCTCGGACAGTACTCCTCTCGCATCATGCTCTTGAACTCCTCCCAGTTCATCGCGTTAGCCAGTTCCAACCCAAGGATCTGGACGTTTGAATTCCACCAAGTGAGGGCGGAATCCTCAAGTGTCCCAGCAGCGAATTTGACCCTACTGGCAGGGGGACAATTACACATCTCAAAAGCCGACTCGGCCTTCTCAGCCCAACGCAGGAAGCCTATAGCTCCCTCAGTGCCCTTAAACGTACTGGGCTTGCAGTCTAGGTAGTTCTTGAAGGTACACGTTCCACTCGGACCTCCAGTTTGATTCTGAACGTGTGCGGCTAAAGCGGCCGCCACATGGTCATTCAGCAGAGTTTGGAGTTCAGCTGCAGTCATGCTGATGTTACAACGTCCTCGTCCAGCGTTTCTTCCGGCCATTTCCTAGAATCACAGTATAAAATGTTAAACATGAATTTTTCCTTCATATACAACACACCATACATGAAAAAAAAAAAGGTAAGAAAGAAAATAAGAAACAACATCACATCACAACCACATATTAGTCTAAATAAAAATTCATGATTAAAACCATTGTATTCGCTACAAAGTATTTCCAATCAATCCTTAAAATCATAGAAAATAATAGTTCGGATGGAGACAACCCCTCCATCTAAGTGTCACACCACTAGATGTCGTCATCTGAGGACACCTCCGAGTGTGCCTCCTCCTCAGCCGGTTCTTCCTCCGGTTCTTCTTCGGGTTCCTCCTCGGGATCTTCCTCGGGATCTTCCTCAAGCTCCTTTCGGGATCTTCTTCAGGTTCTACTTCAGGCTCTGCCTCGGGCTCGGCCTCAGGCTCTGCCTCAGGTTCGGCTGCGTTCTGAGCAAGTTGCATTTGTAAGACATCGCAACGCTCTAACGCTATCTCAGTTCGGGTCCTTGCTTCTTGGAGTTGCTCTTGCAAGTCTATCATCTCAGCTTGCATCTTCATCATAACCTTCGTTTGTTGCTCACTAGTCTCTTGCATATCTTTCATTGCCGCTGCCATGCGGGCAATCTTCTCCTGAGTCTCGGTTCCGTCTTTAAACAGTCTGGCAACATTTTCTCTCGTGTAGCGCATGTAACCCACATCACGCTCCAAACAAGAAACAACAGCTACGAGAACTCGCTCCACAGGTTCGGTTATGGGTGGTAGAGTGTTGGGATAAGCAGGGTGGTTCGGGTGAGGCAACGGGGGAACTTGTTCGCGATAGACCATACGTCTGATCATGTTAGGGTACCAATCCCAGCTAACGTCGTTTTCGTAAAGGCCTCCGGATAGGCGGTACCTCTTCGGTGCGGGAGCTTCGAGTTCCGGGACTACGCGGGGTGGCGAGGCGGTAGGTAACTGAGGTTCCTTCCCGTGAGCATGCGTCATCGAATCGGATGATGATGAGGGTGGCGTCGACATTCCTACAGGTAAGCCGTGTATGCGCGCGTATGAGTGAAAGAGATAAAGAGATAAGATTACCAGACTACACAAACCTATGCAGTGCGTATCATTATAACTAATGGGTCGTCGCGGTTATAGTCTAGTATGCATGCAGCTTCTAGTTCGCTATAACCAATGGCTCTGATACCAATCTGTCACACCCTCAAAATCCACTAACGGAGTTTTACCGTCAGAGGGTGTGAACTGGCAGGATCGGAATCATCAGTTATAATCAAACCATAAAAACGTTTAAATGCAAATAAGTGCGGAAGCGTAAAAACCTTAATTCAAAAGCTGCGTCACGCAGGACGACTTAAAACCAAAGATAACTGTTAAAAATAAGTTTGCAGAATAAAAGTGTTTTCATTTAATGCATGCTCCTAAACCGCGCGCCCGCCTCGGCTACCTGAGAATAACATACTAAAAGTGTCAACACAAGGTTGGTGAGTTCACAAGTTATATAAGATAAATCGTTTAGCGTTTTGCGTAACCTCGTTACGGCGTTTAAGTGTTGCGTAACCACGTTACGGCGTTTAAGTGTTGCGTAACCACGTTACGGCGTTTAAGTGTTGCGTAACCACGTTACGGCGTTTAAGTGTTTTGCATTACCAGATAGTGTTACGTCAAATTATATATCGATAGGTAGCTAATCT
The DNA here is from genome assembly GCF_021521415.1 of Bidens hawaiensis. NCBI lineage: Eukaryota > Viridiplantae > Streptophyta > Magnoliopsida > Asterales > Asteraceae > Bidens > Bidens hawaiensis. Next base: position 359,632 of record NW_027491630.1, on the reverse strand, counting down.
ATACAACAAGTATCGCTAAGTGGTTCGAGACCGAAGCTGACTGTTTATCAAGTGCCCGTCACCAGGTCAACCCAGACCATGGTAAGTGTTAGCCAAAATTACACCCACTCAACCTCCAGTTGAGCTTAGCGTCGGGTGGGTTTTGTCAAACCCAGTAGTACTACTCAACAGTGACTCGCTATTCCAAATATTAACCGGTTCGATGTGTGGGACTTCAAATGTTACGTTTGCCGCTTAGCCTTTACAAGTGATATATAATTTATAACAAAATCTTAAATATGCGTTTATCTCAGAAAATGCGTTTATCGGAGTATGTTATCTCCCCCAAGTGAAAAACGTTTGAAAACAGTTCAAAGAGCGGGGTAAGTGAAACTCACTGTTTGCGAAGAATATCCCGATATAGATCACTAAGTGATGCGCGTCGTAGAAACTCTCTAGCGTTCTAAATAACAAAGAGATTTTCTAAGTATCGGTACGTTTAACGAGTCTCTAGACTCGGCACATAATACCTATGCACGTAACAGATTTCGTGTTTCGTTTGTGAATCATGTGTGACTTAAACAAGTACAATTGTGATACGATACATGAGTGAGCAATTACTTTCGTGTCACGTACTAATAACATACTTTACTAGCAATTATCCCCGTAAGGGCATTTTGGTCAACAAACAAAATTAACTAACTAGTATTCCCCATAAGGGCAATTTGGTCAATTCATGGCAATCAATTAGCAACTATTCCCCGCAAGGGTATTTTGGTCAAAACATAACAAATATATAAAAACTATCATATTTCATGCATTTTTACACAACTCAGCAGTTAGTTTCATTATGACAGAATTTCTACTTGAAAGATTGTACTATTTCACCGATCATAACGTCTCAATTAATTCACCAAAAATCACCACAGAAGTATACATATCTTAGGTTTCCAGAACATATTTTATCTTATTTTTATTCCACATATTTTTCTTATAATGACCAAAACATTACAGCAAACTCATATCAGTCAGATTCATGCGCAACAGAATGTTATTTGCAATTCCCGTTAAACGAAAAATCCAATAAATGCAAGACCACTTGGGTTTGGTTCCTAACTCAATGAGTCAACTTCCAGAAGTGGAACCAACCCAATTGGCCTCGTGGTTCATGAGATATAACATTTACAACTTAACCTAACAGCAGGTCTAACAGCTCAGCTTTGCACCACGTTTTTGTAAAATAATAAAAGTACACTTCTACTTGTCCAAAAATTACAAACTTATACTTCATGGAAACTAGACTCAACCTAGTTTACTGCAGTACCCACAATCTCAACCAATTTTCACGTTTACACTTCGTTACAGTCATTTAAACATCGTATACACATTCTGCCCAGATTCTGTTCACATCAAAACTTAACAATTTCACTAGCCATGGATCACAAATAAATCATATAACATGCTAGACACTAATACTACTATCCATGCATCTCAATTACACCATACATACAAGATTAGGGTTTGTGTTTTTACTCAAATCAAAGACAACAATGAATCATGCAACAACATCAATCTAGTTATCAATTCATTATCCAAATAACAACAATCATATTAACCATATACATGAACAAAATCGGCTGCCTAGGGTTTGTACTTAACCCATTAAACATCAAAATTAAACAACAAGAAGGTAAAGGATGATCAATTATACCTTCCTAGCACCTAGTTCTTGGATTAATCACTTGATTTGATGTGTATATGTGTGTGTTCTTGTGGACGGCAGCCGTGGAGAACAAAGGGAGGGCCGATCGGGGTTTGTGGTGTGGGGGAAAAGAAAAGAAAATAAGTTAGGGTTTGTAGTTAAGGTTATATTTATAATTATACAAGTTACACTCTAGTCCCTCTACTTCCAAGTGTTACATCTCTAGCCTAACTAATTGGTTCTTGTTTCTTGTTTAACATTCCACATAACATAATCAAGTAACACACATATATCTAACACATAATTATCACATAATTATTGTTTTGACGTTTTTCGTTCATTTATCAATCGTTTGCGTCAACTCGTTTGCGTTTCGGTGCAAATCCCGAAAGACTACACATGTAGTAAGTGTTAAGCGTCATTTAAACCCTAGTTTAAATGTAATGAAGTGTGCGTTATAGATTTAACGATCTTAAAGTTTGAATTGACGGAGTTGAGTTAACGGAGTTAACCTGAAATTGACGATTGTCACATGGTTACCAAAGGAACACTTGAAGTTATCGGCAGAGTTACAGTTGAAGAAGCAGGAAACATAGTCATACCCGATAATGATGGTGGAGAAAGACGAACAACCCTCGAACTTTCACCAACTCTTGAACTTTCATCAACCCTTTCCTTCTTTGACCTTCGTACCAGATGATATAAATCCTTTTCATAGTCTGATTCACTATCATCCAAGTCTTTCTTTCGCTTGCCATGTATTCTTTCTTGTCTGGAAAGTATTTGCTGTGCTTCAACTATATCGTCAGTGGAGGAATCAGAGTCAGTTCTCTCAGAGTCCACCACAGATGTAGCGACCATGGAAACATTTACACCAGACGCCTCAGCTACTAAGGCTTGAACTTCAGCAGCTGGATCAATCCGTTCCATGTCAAAGAACCCTTGCCCTCCAAAGGCAACTTCAAGATCAACCTGTTCCTCTGGAGCTGCAACAGGATCAGCAGGCGGTGCTTGCTATACCACGGGTGGTGGTTGAACCACAGAAGGTGGTTGAGGGATATCAGCCTGTTGCGGTCGCGGATCCATGAACTCATCTTCCGGAAGAGCAACATATGCAGGTTTCACTAGATAACCAAACAAGGCAGTGTGCCTCGGGCGAAGTTCAGGTTTGCTACGAACACTTGATGACTTACATTGCGCAAAGATTCTCTTAGACACACTTTCCACATACGAAATAGGACGTCGTTGTGGCAGATTAGGAGCTACATGATTCAGAATCATCAAAAGAAATATCAGATACATCAAAAATCTTTCCCGTGCAACAGCACGTCTCTGATGATCAATCTCATAAAAAATCATCTGGCTAAAACTATAAGGCTTGTTGTAGGTTAAAGCAGTCATAGCCGATTGCATCGTCGCCCCCATTCCATCTGTACCAGCTTTGCGACCGGACATACACACTATCATCACATGCATCAGAAACCTCCACTGATATAACAGAAACCCCTTTCGTCTCTGAGAATCTTCCAACGGACCCGAGTACCCCATATGAACAAAAGCACCATTTCGGAAAGTGGCCGAAAAGTCAGTGGGGTCATTGGTAGTCTCAACCCCCAACTGTAAAGCTACCCTTATTTGATCGCCCAAGAACTGTAACACTTGATTGTTAACTGTAGCACGCATCACAGGTGAATCAACACGACAATCATACTCAACCGTATTTCAGAAATCTTCAATGTTCGGTAGTGAGATCGGAAGAGTAGTAGTAATAGCATGAAAGATGCGTGAGCGAATGAGAAACGAAATGATCTCACGGTAATCGTCAATTCCTCGAGCATCCAGATCCAAGGTGATATACATATTGTGACACGGAAAAAACTGTCTCTTATCACCTCCGCCTTCGTCACCACCAGTGCCCCCAGCACCAGCCACAGCAGCCATATCTGCAAAACAAACGGATGAAATCAGAAAAGTGTGTTTACAGGTTACAACTTCGCCCTGCATGGTACAGGCGAAGTTGTAGCTTTAGCGAAGTTGGATACTGGAGAAGTTGTATCAAATTCGCCAAGAACCCTAACTTCCCCACTTATGCAGTTCAACAAAGACACACGATCTATTTAAGCCATAGACAATCAGTGGTCTAATGTGTGCAGCGTGAGGTGCGCTTTAGGGTTAACCAACATTTAATTATCAAAAATAATCCGAACTCGACGTGACACGAGACTGTAGGGTTTGACAATAAAACGAGCTTGAATCAGGATATGGTGGAGCAGATTAGCAAACATAGAATTACGAGTCACAACGATCAGACAAACCTTGATGTCGATTAAAAAACAGATAAGGTAAAATAGGTTTGATTCAAACTGGTAAGTTCGCCGAGGGTTTGTGGTTAGAGAAATTTAGCATGACCAGGTTTGACCGCCGCTTCGCATTATATACTTTTGAGAAACCCCAGAGGCGAAGTTAATTTAACTTCGCCCAATTGACAACTTCGCCTAAGTCAACGCATGGTCAACTTCGCTCTTTTGAAAACTTCGCCCAAACCAAATTCACTACGCTTTAAAAACAACGTCGCCCATTGTTATGGTAACACAAGTTAAGAATAATTGATCAAAAACCAATAACAAGGAGTTTATGGAATCTGACCATAAAATAAAAACACATGATAAAGATAATTAAATAAACGGGATCAAATTTCAGTCTTGATGAAAGCCTGCATGTTTTTGAAAAGATCCGAACAGGAATCATAGTGATTAAGAGGCTGTCACAAAGATCCATGTTCAGCGGTATTATGACATAGAGAAACAGGTTGTAGGCAGGTATAAAACTTAGTATGGTTTTCATCGCTTCTGTGATACGGACTAGGTTCAATTAAGCTAAGAATTTAGATGGACATCACATGAGAGATTGTGATGCCTCCTATCTATTCTCAAAGCGTATTTGGCTTTCCCCAAGTCACCCCGAGTTGACTTTGACCCGTAGTGTCTGATTAATCAATGATCACACGTCGATCTTCTGAGTCGTCTTCACGATCTTTCGTATACTTTGAAATATTCTTTCTTGCCTCTTTCTTGATATTTGTAATAAGATTAGCTTCATAAGGCTAACGATAATAACTAGAGAAAGTTTTTTTTAAATCAAAGACAATAATACAACTGCAAATCTATGACAACTACAAGTCGCGAATCTGGATCACTGCAGATACTTAACACTATCTTCGCGGGAATCAGAACACTCACGGGCTCGTGTATGACTGGGTAATCACTTTTCTGCTTATCATTCAGAAAGATGTATGTGGAGACATGCACAACTCAGAATGACTCTCCATAGTAAATCGAGAAGATTTAGTTTGTATCACTTCAACTTTTATGCACCATAGAAATCTACCATAGCATACAATGACTGTTCTAGAGTCTTTTAGGCCTAATTACTTCACCAGTTAAGCACACAAAAACAGTTTATCTATCACTTTCCAAGGTTGGATCAATTTTCATTTTAACACCGTGTTGAAACTTCTTGTAAAGTTAAGACTGAAAATATATATCATTTCCCTAAAAAAATTTTAAATTCAGACGCCCTGATCAAGTCAAAGTCTTTAGGTAAACGGCTATCTTGAAGATCCAGTGGATCAGCCGGACCGACCACATACGAGTATGTGTCCCTCTGACTAAGTATGAACGACTAATTTTAAGCGAAAGAATAAAAACCCATCATAAACCGCCCCGGTCGCTTTCAGTCATCTGGTTAATGGCTATCCTTATAATCTACATATAGATGTAAGGACCGAACATATTCTTGGGATATGTCCTTCAAAATTGAGTAACCAACATAATTTTAAGCGATAGTGATGTTTTTTTTTTAAGAGAAGAGAAAACAAGGTTACTCGGGATTGATCATCCCATTAAGCTCAACAAGATTTTGAAAACGGGATCTGTCAAAAGTTTAGTAAAAAGATCGGTAAAATTATCCAGTGAATCAACCTTTTCAAGAAAAATTAATTTCTTCTAAGCACAATCCCGTATAAAATGATGACGAATGTCAATATGTTTAGTTTTACTTTGTTTTACGGGATTGTTAGTTACTGAGATAGCAGTAGTGTTATGAATGAAAATAGGAGTTTGAGTGAAATTCAGACCATAATCGCGCATTTGTTGTTGTATCCATAAAACCTGGGAGTAGCAGTTCGATGCTGCCATGTATTCTGCTTCGCAGGTGGAAATGGCTATAGAGGTCTGCTTCTTGCACTGCCACGACACCAATCTTTCTCCGAGAAACTGACATCCACCGGTTGTTGACTTCCTGTTTTGATTGCAGCCTCCATAGTCAGAATCGGTGTATGCTACCAAATCCAGTTCTCCCCCTTTCGAGTACCATAGTCCCAACTTAGGCTTTCCTTTAAGATACCGCAAGATTCTTTTCATTCCCTTCATGTGTGATTCCTTTGGGTTTGCCTGAAAACGAGCACAAAGACAAACTACAAACAAAATGACAGGTCTAGATGCAGTTAGATACGTAAAAGAACCTATGATTGCTCGATATTGAGTGGGATCCACATCTTCATCACTGTCAAGATCAGCACCCAGTTTGTGGTTGACGCAGATTGGAGTGTCGAATGGGGTACTATCATCCATCTTGAAGCGTTTAAGCACATCATGGACATACTTTGTTTGGTGAATAAGATCTACCTGCAATCCCAAAAAGAAAGTTAATTCGCCCATGGCGCTCATCTCAAACCTTTTCTTCATGACTGCTTCAAACTCCTGACACATAGTAACTCTGGAGGCAGCAAAGATGATATCGTCCACATAAACCTGAACGAGTAGAAAATCACCCCCTTTTCGTTTGACAAACAAGGTACTGTCGATCTTCCCTCTCTCAAACCCATTCTCTTGCAAGTAATCTGACAAAGTTGCATACCAGACACGAGGAGCCTGATGTAACCCATATAACGCTTTTCTTAGTTTGTACACATGATCAGGAAAATCTGGGTTAGGAAAACCAGGAGGTTGTTCTACGTATACCACTTCATCGACTTTTCCGTTAAGAAACGCACTCTTCACATCCAACTGGAACACTTTCATCTCTTTGTGTGCAGCGAATGCAAGAAACAGTCGAATTGCCTCCAGTCTGGCCATAGGAGCAAACACTTCGTTGTAATCAATTCCTTCTTGCTAATTAAACCCTTTAACTACTAATCTTACCTTGTTGCGAATGATTATCCCCTTCTCATCTCTCTTACATTTAAAAACCCACTTTGTACCGATAGCGTTCACTTCTTGCGGTTTTTCAACTAACTGCCATACTTCCATCTTATCAAACTGTGCCAGCTCTTCTTGCATGGCTTCAACCCATAAGCTATCCTTTAGTGCCATTTGATAATTCTTTGCTTCAATCTGACTGATGAAGCAGGTGTACAAGCACTCATTTATAATATCCGTGTCTTTAATGCTTGCATACACACATGTGTGTTCATCCAAACTTCTTCTAGTACGTACACCATCAGAAGGATTACCGATCACAATCTCCAAAGGATGATTCTTGTGAATCTTGGTGGTCTGTACCGGACCGACTTCCAGATCATTCTCAAGATTTGAAGAGAGTTCATCAGAGTGAGGTTGAGGTTGACTGTGAAATGGATTGTAAAATTCATCTTCATTCGAGACATCTGGAGTTTCAACTGCATTTGACGAGGTCGGTTGATTTTCATTATATTGTGGACGTTGTACTATGTCCTCCTCTTCGTCATACAGCATCTGTGAGGCCGTTTTCTCATCAATGTCTGCAAAATCCAAGTAAGGTACATTAAAATATTTGAAAATCTTATCATAGTCGAAAGCCTCTGCTGGTCCCATGCTAGGCCTTGGTGATTTGTAACTAGTAATGTCAGTGTTACAGACCACCTCAACCTTGCTGTTTGATAGATTAAAGACTCTTCTGTTGGGCGTCCCAACAACATAGCCAACTAAGATACCTTCGTCGGCTTTCTCACCAAATTTAGATTTAGTCTTTAATATCGAACAAGGGGACCCGAAAGGTTCAAGCAAATTTGGCTTTCTACCATGCATAAGTTCATAACAGGTTTTATTTAATCTTTTAACAGTTAAAACACGATTAAGGATATATCAGGCTGTAGCAACAGCCTCAGCTCAGAACACCACGGGAAGTTTAGCATCCGCTAGCATGGTCCTGGCGCCTTCGATTAGAGTTCTATTCTTCCTCTCAGCTACTCCATTTTGTTGCGGAGTATATGGGGCGCTATACTGATGCTCTATCCCTTTTTGTAAGCAAAACATCTCCATCTGATAGTTCTTGAACTCTGTACCATTATCACTCCTGATGTACTTAACCTTCCTCCAAACAATATTTTCCACCTTGGTAATCATGTTAATTACCAACTGAACAGTCTCATCTTTTTCCTTCAGAAAATAGACCCAATAGTATCGTGAGTAATCATCGGTTACCACCAAACAGTATGACGTTCCTCCTAGACTCTTTACATTCACAGGACCAAAGAGATCCATGTGAAGCAATTCCAAGGTGCTGATAATTGAGTTAACCTTCTTGGAGTGATGAGGTTTCTTGTGCTATTTTTCTTTCTTGCAGGATACACATTGGTCTTCAAAATTGAAGTTCTTCAAAGGAACCCCTAGTACCAGCCCATTCTTGACAATGTAATTCATCTTGCGAAGATGAATATGACACATGCTTCGGTGCCGCAATTCTAACTCAGATTCTGTTGCTTTTGATAGAAGACCTGACTCTTCTGTTGTCATCTCGGTTGATCTCATATCCATTACATACGTGTTCTTTTCTCTTGGAGCTTTCATCACAACCCAGGCCTCTGGTATCTTGAAACCAGGATAAAGTACGAGTGCCTCATCTTTAGTAAAATGAACGGTGTATTCTTTGTCACAAATCAGAGAGACACTCAACAAGTTATGCTTCAACTCTTCCACAAATTTCACTTTTTCCAACTTTATTCTGCCATTTGTCACAGTCCCAATACCACTAATTCTTCCTCCACTTTCTCCTGCGAAACTAACTCTTCCTCCTTGAACAGACTTCCAGTCACGTAACAATTTCTTGTTACCAATCATGTGACGGGAACATCCACTGTCAACAACCCACATATTGTTTACAGCTCTGTTCGACTGTTCCTGCACAATTAAAGAAATAGATTAAAATCTGGGGACCCAAGACCTTCTGGTCTTGGGTTGATTAAACCTGTTATCTGGCAACCAGTACCTTGGTTGCCCAAAGTTAGTTTGAGGAGAATATTTGTAAGATCTGAAAGTAAAATTTCTAGATGACTGGATATGAGGCCAGCCAAACCTTCGTGAATTTCTAGCATTAATGGAGTTATAATTATTGGTTTCGTAATTCACTGGGAAAAAACGAGACTGATTTCTTTGAAATCTTGTATTAGTCCAATGATTGAATTTTGGTGTGTTAGCATTCTTACCAGTATCATAATTAGTATTCCTTTTATTCTCAGTTTTAGTAGACCTCATATTTCTAGATTATCTCTGTTTTAGAGGACAATCAGTGACAATGTGTCCTATCCTGTTGCATCTAAAACAACTTATGTTCAAATTATTCTGGTTGTTTTGAACTTTCGTCTCAAAAGTTGTTACAGATGTCGAGGTTGCGTTACTATCAGTTTGTCTCACATATGGTGGGACAAACGGATTTAGGGAATATTCTTTTCATCAAACTTATAGTCCTCCCCACGTTTTAGTAACACAACCTCTTCTTTTATCTCACCCGATTCAGACGGCTTGTCCGAATTTGACTAGACAGAACTTGAGACATTAGAACTTGTCTTACTCGTTTCACTCTCATTGACTCCAGTTTCTTTAGCAGAAACTTTTATTGGAACTGTCTGACTAATTTCCACATTCGCAGATTTCTGATTACTAGGATTATATGTATAGTTATTGTTGTATGATGATGGAACTTTTGAGAATCCAATTCCCCCTTTGTTAACCGGGGAACGTTGAACACTTATGATGTGATCTAACATCGCAGAAGAATTTCTAAATTGTTCAATTTTTCTGTTCAGTTCCACCACTTTTACCTGGTAATCAGCTATCTGTTTATCTTTTTCAGCAATTAGCTTGGTCTTTTCTTCTAACACTTCATAACTAAGATCAATCACTTGTATTTTTTCAGCTAGGGTGACTTTAAGACTTCATATGTCTTCTTCACTGGCTTTTATTTTTACCGAGTAGCTTTTTTCTTTAGTTTTAGAATAGTGATGTTCTTCTTTTAGATTTTTAAATTGAGTGTCCAAAATAACAAATTGATCAGCTAATGCTTTCAATTGATCAGACAGTTTTTCACAATGTTCACAATGAGATTTAGAACAAACCTCTGAGAGTTGATCGTTCACTTCTGCCATGTATGCTTGATCTTCCCCCATCTCTTTGTCACTTCCTCCAGTTTCGATATTCACCAGATTTGCCTGTTCGAACACCTCCTCAACTTGTATATTCCAGTTGTATCCTCCGTTTTGTTGAGATACCATAGCCTTGTTTTCACTTCCACCCCATTCTATTGAGCATGCCTGTTTTGGCTTCGTTCGACCCTCTCATTTGTACACTCCTTAGAAAAGTGACCATTTTGTTGACAGTTATAACAACAAACTTTTGACTTTTCAAATCCCGGTCTTTCTCCCACGAACTTTCTACCAGTCTTCTTCATAAATCTCTTTTCCCTTCTTACTATCATCGCCATCTGCCACTGCAGATCCATTTCTTCTAGATCATCAGCGTCGATCTGATCATAGTCTTCATCCAAAGTAGCAGGGTTGACTATTTTTCCATTGATGTAATTCTCATAAGATGCAATGAAGGAGGCATAAAGAGCAAACTGTTGTTCAGATGATTTCACACTCATAGGAATTTGTGAGTAGTTCTTAGTAGAAGCATTGGTTGAGAAATTACCGGCCGTGGCTTGAGGTTTAGAGGAACTACTACCTCCTACTACAAAACAAACGTCACCATCCATATTGAGAATCACATGACCATCTGGAGTAGAGTTTGGTTCCCCCTTTGAGTAATAGGCAGTGGATTCAGTTTTTGAACTTGAGTTTGGAGTGACTTTAGCACCATACATTCCTGGATCCTGAACCTGATCATTAAATGTCTCCTTTCGAGCCATGTTAAGTTCAAAATTCCGTAACTTATTTACCACCGTCTCCAAATCAATCTTATGAATGTCCTTATCTTCTCCCATCAGAACAGTGTACATCTCCCATTTTGGTGGGAGAGCATCAAGAAGCTTTTCCACTATCACTTCTTCCTTAGATTCAATGGAGTAGTTATTTAGCTCGGTCATCAGATGATAATATCGTGTGATGATGTCATCAAGTGTCTCATTTTTCAGATACTTGAATACTGAGAATTAGGTTTTCAGTAGCTTTTTTTGGAGGTTCGTATCCCAACATTTCCTTCATATCTATTCTCTAGTGCTTCACACAGCTCTCTAGCAATTTTGTATTTTTTGAAAGTATGAAGAATCTCTTGTGGAAGTACCATTGTTATAGCTGCATGCGCTTTACTTTCTGCCTCATACATTTTCTTTTCATCAACTTCCATCTTACTATACTTCTTAATCTGTTCACGACCTTTAAACATGGATGTAGGTGGAATGTACCCATCTTGAATGCAGACCCACATATTTGTGTCTTGATACTTCACATACTGTTCAAATCTATTGTTGGTGCATGATGTCAGTAGTTCAGTATCTAGTGTCTGTAATCGTGTTAGTTTGATTTGTGTTGATGTTTTAATTAACTTGCCTCACAAGTTCGCCTAATAGAAGCGAACTTGTGGACAAGCGAAGTTATCAACAACTTCGCCTAGCCTGTAAGGCGAAGTTGTCGATAACTATATATTCTTGTTTACGGCTTATTTTGTATTTAACGATTCAGTACGTGTAATTGGTGATTGAGAGATCACGTGTTATTAGTTGCAATACAATGTGTTGTTTACGTATTGTAACGTGTGTTTGCTTGTGTTTAACGTATATCGCTTCTACGCTCGTATCGTCTTACGTAGGGATTCCGCACCTAAGTAGAACGAGATATTTCCGTGTAGATCCGGCTGGGAACCTACAATTGGTATCAGAGCGTTTGCTCGTGATTGTGTGGTTCGGGATTATCACACGGGTGTTGAAATCGTTCCGTTCGACTATTCGCGGGACGAGTTTACGTTAAAATACCGGGTTTTTGTGTTCTACTCACCTCCCTCCATCAAAAAAAACCCATTACACCTCGAATACCTCGTAATACGCCAAAATCAAACCTGCAAAAATGTTGTGTTCATCAGGCGAAGTTTCCGCCACTGTTTGTAGGGTTTAGGCGAAGATATAAGATTAAGCGAAGTTATCATTAACTTCGCCTACCTCACAAGTTCGCTTATCTTAAGCGAAGTTGTCATCAGGCGAAGTTAACATCAGGCGAAGTTGTGAAGAAAGAGAAGTTAAGGTCAGCGAAGTTGAGTATTCAAGCGAAGTTACTCTTAAGCGAAGTTAAGAATAACTTCGCCTACTGTACTGTTCAGAATAATAAATTATTTTTAGTTTCTTTGAGTGTTCGTTCGTATTTTTCCCAAAGATGACTTCTATAAATATAACGGAACTGGTGAAAATGGAGGTGGAAGCAGGTTCAGCTACTAAGGCTCCGAAAATCCTTAAGGGTACCGATTTCGTTGCTTGGAAAGATCGGTTTGAACAATATGTTAAATATCAAGATGCTAAGATGTGGGTGTGCATTCAAGATGGATACATTCCACCAACGGCTTTGTTTGAGGGTCGTGAACAAATAAAGAAGTACAATAAGATGGAAGAGGAAGAAAAGAAGATGTATGAGGCTGAAAGCAAAGCTCATGCTGTGATAACAATGGCTCTTCCACAAGAGATTCTTCACACCTTCAGGAAATATAAAACCGCCAGAGAGCTATGGGAAGCGCTTGAAAATCGATATGAAGGTAATGTGGGGATACGTGCATCCAAGATTAAGCTACTCAAAACCCAATTCTCGGTGTTCAAGTATCTGAAGAATGAGTCACTTGATGATATCATCACAAGGTATTACCACTTGATGACCGAACTCAGAAACTATTCAATTGACTATAAAGAAGAAGAGATCGTAGAAAAACTTCTTGATGCTCTCCCACCGAAATGGGAAATGTACACTGTCTTGATGAGAGAGGACAAAGAGTTTGCGAACATCGACTTGGAAACGGCAGTCAATAAACTACGAACTTTTGAACTTAACATGGTTCGAAAAGAGACACCATCTGATCAGGTTCAGGATCCGGGAATGTATGGTGCGAAAGTTACTTCGAGTTCAAGTTCAAAGTCAGAATCAAATGCTTACTACTCAAAGGGAGACTCAAGCTCTAACTCAACTCATGATGGTCATGTAACTCTCAACATGGATGGTGATGTATGCTTCGTAGATGGTGGAACAAATTCTTCTAAACCTCAAGCAACAACTGGTAGTTTTTCTTCAAGTGTTCTGAACAACAACTACTCTCAGATGCCCATGAGCGTTAAATCTGCTGAACAGCAGTTTGCTCTCTATGCATCTTTCATTGCTTCTTACGAAAATTACATCAAAGGTAAAATTGTTGACCCTGCAACTTTAGACGAAGACTATGATCAGATCGATGCTGATGATCTGGAAGAGATGGATCTGCAGTGGCAGATGGCGATGATAGTAAGAAGAGTTAAAAGGTTTATGAAGAAAACTGGTAGAAAGTTCGTTGGTGAAAGACCAGGTTTTGATAAGTCAAAGGTCCGGTGTTATAACTGTCAACAGAATGGCCACTTTGCTAAAGAATGCACAAATGAAAGAGTAGAACATAGTCAGAACAGGCTAGCACAACCGAATGGGGGAAGTAATGAGAATAGGGCGATGGTATCCAGACAGAACGGGGGATACAATTGGAATCTGGAGGTTGAGGAAGTGTTCGAACAGGCCAACTTGGTTAACATCGAAACTGAAGGAAACGACAGAGAGACAATAGAAGATCAAGCTTATATGGCAGAGGTGAATGATCAGCTCTCTGAGGTAAGTTCTGAACTCCCTTGTATGCAATGTGAAAATCTGTTTAAACAATTGAAAACATTAACTGATCAGTTTGTTAGTTTGGACTCTCAATTTAAAACGTTAAAAGAAGATCATCATTACACTAAAACTAGAGAAAATAGTTATTCAGTAAAGATTAAGGCTAGTGAAAAAGATATCAGAAGTCTTAAAGCAAGTCTTGCTGAAAAAATACAAGTAATTGATCTTAGCTATGAAGTGTTAGAAGAGAAAACAAAACTAATTGCTGAAAGGGATAAACAGATAGCTGATTACCAGGTGAAAGTGGTGGAACTAAACAGAAAGCTTGAGCAGTTTAGAAATTCCTCTGCAATACTTGATCACCTCGTAAGTGATCAACGTTCCCTAGTTAAAAGGGGAGGAATTGGATATTCTGAAGTTCCACCACCTTATAATCATAATTATACATATGATCCTAGCACTCAGAAATCTGTTGATGTTGAGATTAGTCAGACAGTTCCTGTCAAAGTTTCAATTAAAAAACCGGAGTTGAGTAAAAAGGAAACGAGTAAGCCTGTTTCGAATGTTAAGATTTCTGTTCCAAGTTTTGTCTCATCAGATTCGGACAAGACATCCGAATCTAGTGAGACAAAAGAAGAGGTAGCGTTACTAAGACGTGGGGAGGAATATAAACCTACTGAAAAGAATTCCCCTCTAAACCCGTATGTCCCTCCATATGTTAGACAAACGGGTAGTAATGCAACCTCAACATCTGAAACAACTGTTGAGACGAAAGTTGAACACAGGAGTTGTTTCAGATGCAATCAAATAGGACACCTGATTGCTGATTGTCCTCTAAATCAGAGATTAAGAGGTATGAGGCCTCCGAAAACTGAGAATAAACCGAACAATGATTATTATAATGGTAAAAATGCAAACTCATCAATGTTCAGACATTTGACTAAACCAAGATTTCAAAGATGTCAATATCAGTTTTTCAATGCTAACAATCAAACCACTGGTTATAACTCATTTAATTCAAGAAGGTTTGGTTGGCCTCATAGTCAATCTACAAGAAGGTATCTTTTTAAGACTTATAGAAATCATTCTCATACTAACTTTGGACAGCCAAAATACGGGATGCCTTTTGACAGATTTAATCGACCCAAGACCAATAGGTCTTGGGTCCCCAGATTTTAATCCTTTGATTTAATCGTGCAGGAACAGTTGAACAGGGCTGCAAACAATCTATGGGTTGTGGATAGCGGCTGTTCCCGGCACATGACTGGGAACAAGAATTTGTTACACGAATAGAAACCTGTTTAGGGAGGCAGAGTAAGTTTTGCTGGAGAGAGTGGTGGAAGAATTACTGGGATTGGGACGGTGACTAATGGTAAATGAAGTTAGAAAAGGTGAATTTCGTTGAAGAGCTGAAGCATAATTTGCTGAGTGTGTCTCAGATCTGTGACAAAGATTACACTGTGCACTTTACCAAAAATGAAGCGATTGTACTGTATCCTGGTTTCAAGATACCAGAAGCATGGATAGTGATGAAGGCTCCAAGGGAAAAGAATACATATGTAATGGACATGAGGTCGACTGAGATGGCAACAGAAGAATCATGTCTTCTGTCAAAAGCAACTGAATCTGAGTCCGAGTTATGGCATCGAAGAATGGGGCATATACATCTTCGAAAAATGAACTACATTGTAAAGAATGGGCTGGTGCTTGGTGTTCCCTTAAAAAATTTCAACTTTGAAGACCAATGCTTATCGTGCAAAAAGGGAAAGCAACACAAGAAATCTCATCACACGAAGAAGATCAATTCAATAGTCAGTACCCTAGACCTACTTCACATGGATCTCTTCGGTCCTGTAAATGTAAAAAGCCTAGGTGGAACATCATACTGCTTGGTGATAACTGATGATTTCTCTCGATACTCTTGGGTATATTTCCTGAAGACAAAAGATGAAACGGTTCAGTTGGTAATTAACTTGATTACCAAGGTTGAGAATATCGTGGGGAGAAAAGTTAAATACATCAGGGGTGACAATGGGACAGAGTTCAAAAACTACCAGATGGAGATGTTTTTCTTACAGAAAGGGATAGACCACCAGTACAGCGCCCCGTATACTCCGCAACAAAATGGGGTGGCTGAGAGAAAGAACAAGACGCTAATTGAAGGAGCCAGAACCATGCTGGCCGATGCTAAACTTCCTGTGGTGTTTTGGGCTGAAGCTGTTGCAACAGCCTGTTATATCCTTAATCGAGTTTTAACTGTTAAAAGATTGAATAAAACATGTTATGAACTTATGCATGGTAGAAAGCCTAACTTGAATGGTCTCGAACCATTCGGGTCTCCGTGTTCGATATTAAAGACGAACTCAAAATTTGGTGAGAAAGCCGACGAAGGTATTTTAGTCGGATATGTAGTTGGGACACCCAACAGACGAGTCTTTAATCTATCGACCAGCAAGGTTGAGGTGGTGTGTAACACTGACATCACAAGTTACAAACCACCAAAACCAAGCACGGGACCGGCTGAGGCTTTCGACTATGATAAGCTTTTTAAATCTTTTAATATGCCTTCCTTGGAGTGTGCAGAAGTTGATGAGAGAATTGCTACTCAGATTCTTTATGATGAGGAAGAAAATTTTGTGCAACGACCGCAGTATGACGAAGATCAACCTTCCTCGTCAAGTGCTGTTGATACCCCTACTGCCTCTACAGAAGACGAATTCTTCAATCCTTTTCACTCTCAACAACAATCGCCCATTGATGAACTATCTTCGAACCTGGAAGACAATCTGCAAGTCAGTTCGGTTCCGACTACTGGAGTTCATAAATATCACCCTTTGGAGAACGTGATAGGTGATCTGTCTGATGGTGTACAAACAAGACGAAGCTTGAATGAGGACACCTGTGTTTACGCAAGCATCAAAGAAACAGGTATCATTAACGAGTGCTTGTACACCTGCTTCATTAGCCAGATTGAACCAAAGAACTATCAAATGGCTCTAAAGGACAGCTCGTGGGTCGAAGCCATGCAAGAAGACTTAGCCCAGTTCGAGAAGATGGAGGTTTGGAAATTGGTTGCAAAACCGAAGAATGTGCATGCGATTGGCACAAAATGGGTTTTCAAATGCAAGAGAGATGAAAAAGGTATAATCATCAGGAACAAGGCGAGGCTGGTTGTAAAAGGTTTTAATCAGCAAGAAGGGATCGACTACAATGAAGTGTTTGCTCCTGTGGCAAGATTGGAAGCGATTCGACTGTTTTTGGCATTTGATGCTCACAATGAGATGAAGGTGTTCCAGTTAGACGTGAAAAGTATGTTTCTTAACGGTATTGTCGATGAAGTTGTGTACGTTGAGCAGCCTCCAGGTTTTCCTGACCCAAACTTTCCTGATCACGTGTACAAGCTAAGTAAAGCGTTATATGGACTACATCAGGCCCCTCGTGCCTGGTATGCAACCTTATCTGATTACTTGCTTGAGAATGGGTTTGAAAGAGGAAAGATCGACTGCACACTGTTTGTCAAGAGAAAAGGGGGAGATTTTCTTCTGGTTCAAGTCTATGTGGACGACATCATCTTTGCTACATCAAAAGTCGCCATGTGTCAGGAATTTGAAGCCGTCATGAAAAAGAGGTTTGAATTGAGTGCAATGGGTGAATTAACTTTCTTTTTAGGATTGCAGGTCGATCAGAAGAAAGATGGGAGGTTCATTCATCAGACTAAATATGTCCAAGACGTTCTCAAACGCTTCAAGATGGAGGACATCACTCCATTTAATACTCCACTTTGTGATGTGTGAAAATTGATAATATAAATAAAGAACGAATCACAATTAAGCTTCAAATTTATAAAAATGAAAATCCTATAGAAACCACACAAAACCGGCAAGTGTACCGATCATAAATAGTATAGCATCAAGGAAGTCCGGATGTCGAACGCAAAGACACGTGAAAACGTTTATGATTCAGAAAACTCTAATCAAGACTTACCAAAATAATATTTATTTAATTTTTAAGATTTTATTTAACTACTTAACTTAATTAAAAGAAAACTGTTAACAAAATACTTTAAGAAAACTTTGACTTAAATTCAATGAATAAAAACGTCTACCTAAGAATGAATCATGTTGAAAGAAATAACAAGATAACGGATTGAAAAAATTCAAGACACCGGTTATAAAAGATAACACAACTAAAACGTGTTTAAGAAAGTCAAATTACCTCTCAGTCTCTCTAACAAACTCTAACTTATTTTAGATGATTTTAAAGAACAAACCGGACAAACAATTATTAACGTGTTCAAATACCGACTCACCTCTCGGTCTCACCGACACACTAACCTAATGGAAACGAATACTACGCAACCAAGGATAGAGGAACAATTTAACTTAACCCAAATTAAACCAACTAATTGCACATAAACACTCAAACTTGACAAGACAAAAACCCGCTCTCGCGCGGTCTTAATTCTAACAAGTAAAAGCAATGAGACAATATTACTTCTTATCACCTCTCGGTCTCAAAGAAGGTGTATTTTAACTGATTTTAGATGATTATATTACCCACTTATCCCTACGGTTGTACACCCCGCAAATAAACCCAAAACACCAAGTAGAGAGCTTAACAAGCAATCAATTAATCAAAACCGATTCAATTAACTAATGCAAGAGGATTATAAGTAATTACAAACAAAACACAGCCATCACACACAATTTAATTCATGGTTTAATTAAACTTTACATTAATAATTTAAGTCTTGAACATCAACAATCCATTAAACAAGTTAAAACCATTCAACAATCATCTATCCTAGGTAGAACAAACTAGTTTAGCTACTCATCACTTTTGGACAGACATACATACTTAATAAAAACATCACAAACATCATCATAAACATTATAAAACTCATTCAATATCAAAACTCAATCAATAACAAGTCTAACAATCAAACAATTGCAAAACAATTCAATTAAAAAGACCAAATCAATCAAAGTTAAAGTTATTGAATGATAAACAATGTTTAAGGATGTATACTAAGCAATATGGCTGAGATTTTTGGATGTTTTGAGTCCCTAGCAGCTGCCCAAGACTCCTTCTTTCTTTCCTCAGCCGCCAACACCTCAGCCGCCAAACAGCTTCTCTTTTTTTTCTTCTTTCTTGGCCGGCGGCAGCAAGAGTTCCGATCGGAACTTAGGGTAAGGGTGTTAGGGTTTTTGATTTCGGGTCTTGTGGATAATAATGGCTGATCAAATCTGATATTAACTTAATATAATATATTATAAGGCTTTTAATTAGTGGGCTTTGACCGGGCCTTGCTTAAACTTTGAAACTTTGACCAAAAAGGCCCCTAAACTCTTCCAATTTGCCTCTTTTTTCACCATCTTCTATAAACCTACAAATAAATATTCAACTTTGTAAAATCAATCATAAACAAACCATAACACTTAATAATTAAACTAAAAATGATTAAAAATGATAAAAATGCTACTGAAAGTCAATGTGTTTTACAACACATCAAACATCCCCACACTTAAACCTTTTTCGTCCCTGAAAAAGTCTAATGCAGTTTGATCAGAATCGGAAAATCAAAGTTAAATCAAACATATAGGTTATATTTTAAAGCTCAGAAAAACGCAAAAACCGCGATCATCGATATTGTTGTCCACCTAAACCCATGCCTTAATCTTTACCGAGACAAATAAGATCCGACAATATTACTCAGTGGTTTACACAATTAAGACCCGCTTATTTTCTGCTTTTACCAGACCAGACCACCCCAACTTGACTTAAACCTCAAAATTAGCAGAATTAAAACTTTGTTGCTCCACATTTATGAATAGTTAAGACGATCAAGGGTATTGTTTATCCACCTAAGCTTAAGCATCAAAGTCTACCAAGCAGCCATTAGATATGATTAAGGTTCAATTATTCATAGCCAGTGCTCCCCACAACATGACATACCCCCGTTATCAAGCAATACCCCAAATCCTTCACCATAGGTGAGTATGAAAAATTTTATCTTAGGGCTTACATGTGGCGTGTCCCTTGTGGTCCGTTTCTTAATGGTAATGAGACGCGAGCAAGGGGACCCCACATGACTAACAGCGTGGATGATCAAGTCTGTAGTGTATTTGTACTTTCGTACTGTTGTGATCATGTTTATAGACTTATAAAGGTTTGCTCTTTGGCTTTATTTTAAATATACACAACCCCACTTAGGAATTGTGAATACCTAGCTAAATATATTGCATACAGACCCATGGTCACCGGACCCGAAGCATCCCATCAATACAGGATTTAAGGTTATAAAACCATACGCCGATGAGTTGTAAAACACTAAACTATCGTTTTAAGATTTATATCACAGGCTACACAGCATACTCTAACGTTAAACCTACCCAAGCATCATATGATTACGTATTCAGATTTTTAAAACTCATGATATTTCAAATTTTTCATACCAAAATTTGAGGCTTGAGTATGGCCCGACCTTTCATTGCTTATTTTCCACGGACAAAACGCTTTACCCACAAAAGATTTCCGTTTAACCGTTTTATCAAATTTGCCCTTTCATTTTCAAGGCTGAGCCTACCAACACATCCCAAGTTAAGTGCGTTTTCTTTAATTTATCTCATATTATTAGTTGTTTGAAAAACCGATTTCCGATTAAAATCATCATCTCCGACTTTAATGCAAAAGAAACTAAAAACAAGGGACATTTTTTTCTTCTTCTTCTTTTTTTTTCACAAACTTGAACAACGTACGAAAACGAAAAACGAATGAAAAATTTTTTATTTTTAAAATTTTTTTAATTTTTAATTTTTTTATTTTTTTTCTACAACTAAGTAAAATAAATTCCCATCCCCACACTTAGAACGAAATCGTCCTCGATGAGAACAAGAAAGAGAAATAAAATAAAATAAAAACTGAAAAATAAAATTAAAACTTAAAGCCTAAAATTAAAACTTGAAAGAACAGAAATTAAAATAGAGAACGGGTTACTCCCCTGGTTTAGATGCAGATTCTTCATTAGCTGTGTATTATTCGAACGAACGACCGTATAGCATTTCATTCGCGGCCGCAACCACGGGTGAACCAGTTCCAAAACGCCATCAGAGCTACCATGCGCATAATAATACCTGTAACAACTCAAACTCGCTCGCATGTAGCAGCGTACAAAACAGAAAACAAAAACATAAGAAATAAACATATTTTTGGGGTTTTGAATTTTTTAGTTTTTTTTGTTTGATTTTTATTAAATATTTATTTTTTTTGTATTTTTATGTTTTTATAAATAAAAATAAAAATAAAACAAATAAAAATAGATAATAAAGAGAATTATAATAAAACTCTACAACTCGGGCTGTCTCCCGAGTGATGCATCTATCACGACTAACCCTCGGTGAATGAGTCAAGGTAGAACACCTCGACTGTCTGATCAGTTATCGGCTCTCCAATGTAGTGCTTCAGTCTATGGCCGTTCACCTTAAACTTCCCGCTTCGATCTTGTATCTCAATCTTGCCATACGGGAAAACCTCAGTGACCGTGAACGGTCCCGACCATCGGGATTTTAACTTTCCCGGGAATAACCTCAACCGGGAGTTATACAATAAAACCTTATCCCCACACTTAAACTGCCTATTACCCTTCAGCTTTCTATCATGCAGTTCCTTCGTCCGCTCCTTATACCGAAATGATTGTGCATATGCGTGATCCCGGAGCTCCTCCAACTCGTGCAACTGATGGAAACGTGTACTCTCAGCGATGGATAAATCAAGATTAACCCTCTGAAGGGCCCATGAAGCGCGGTGTTCCAATTCAACAGGAAGATGACATGCCTTCCCATAAATCATCCGAAATGGTGTGGAACCAGTCGGGTCTTGTAGGCTGTTCGGAAAGCCCACAGAGCGTCATCTAATTTGTCGGACCAATCCCGACGATTTGAACCAACTGTTTTCTCGAGAATATGTTTAATTCCCCGATTACTCACTTCTACGTGCCCACTGGTCTGTGGGTGGTAGGCGGTCGCAAGCCGGTGGGTGACCCCATAGCGCTGCAACGCCTTCTCCATCTGCGCATTGCAGAAGTGAGTACCTTGATCACTGATCAAGGCCTTCGGGACTCCAAAACGGGAAAACAAACCTTTTAAAAATCTCACTACAACTCGGGCGTCGTTAGTGGGCAATGCTTTAGCCTCGACCCACTTGGAAACGTAATCAACAGCCACAAGAATGTACTTGTTCCCTATAGATGACGGGAACGGGTGTCACACCCCGATCGTGATGGCGGAAAAATCGAGGTGCGGCGACTAAGTCGTGATTGTTGAGCACAATAGTATAAAAGTCTAAATGCATAAACATAACCAAAATGTCAAATATTACATCAACCAGGTAACATGAAACAAATTGTTTTAATACAAAATATCAAGTTTCCAACAACTCCTAGTCTAGCCTTCATCTTTCTAAGGCCTCTAAACTTGCTAGGGATTTCTTGCTGCATTATTTCCTGAAAACATGTAACAAACTGTCAACTACATAAAGTAGATGAGTGAATTCATAGGTTTAAAGAAAAGAGTTTTATACACAAACATACTAGTATAGGTTGTAGGGGTTTATATATAGGGTGTACCTGCGGCTAACCCACCACTCCTACAACTTATACTACTATGTTTGGGTATAATTCCCAGTTTTTAAAATGGTTTGTAAGAAAAGATCTCTTGGTTTTCCCACAGAGGTTTTTGTAGTAAGTCAAACATGAAATGTTCTCCTGGGCTCTCAACGGGCTTATCAATCTCCCATTAGAGTCGTATGTGATAAGATTACTCAAAGATTTGCGGTCTCCCAACGGTACATGTAGCACATAGCAGTTAAGCATAAACAAGGACATATAGATTTGAGCATGCTAAGTTTACTAGATAAACCAACACCAGAATCCCATTGTTTACTAGTGTCCAAGATGATGGTGAACAAATGATGATGATGAATGATGATGAAACCCAATGATCACACAAGACTTGATTGAACTCACGCAAGACTTAAACCAAGACTACCTCGTTCTTGCCCTCCAGGACTCAGCTAGGTTCTACCGAGAGTAGGATAGACACCCCAAAGAATCCTGGGTTCCCTTGGTCCCTACCGAGAATAGTATAGGTCCTCAAGAGTTATGGATTTCACCGAGACTAGTATGAAATCCCATGAGTTACGAGTGCCACCGAGAATAGAATGCCACTCATGGTCGTGAGTTCTACCGAGAGTAGAATAGACTCTCGCGTCCAATTCAACTCATGATGTTTTGATCTCTAGATTTCCATGCTGACACAATGACTATGATGATATGAATTTGATTCCCGTTCCCATGATGTCAATGTTCACAGAATTTCCCATACTCATTGATTTCCAATGTTCTTAGATCTCCATGAGTTAATGGGTTTTCCCCATGTTCATAGATTTCCAAAGTTTATAGATTACCAAGAAGCTCGTGGATTTCCGCACGTGTGTAGAAATCCAAATGTTTATAGTTTAAAGAATATTTGCATAAATGATTTTATCCAAACGTGTAAAGTTACCATGTTTAATCCAAATGTTTATAGTTTAAAGAATGTTTGCATAAATGATTTTATCCAAACGTGTAAAGTTACCATGTTTAATCCAAATGTTTATAGTTTAAAGAATGTTTGCATAAATGATTTTATCCAAACGTGTAAAGTTACCATGTTTCCACCCCATAGTTTTGAAAAGCTTAAATAGGGGCTATGAACTCACCTTGATCTTGGGTTAGGATGGTGCTACAATAGATCTCCTTAGCCTAGAGTTGGACATATATATAAGGTTAACAACGTGCTATAAGTCTAAGAAAACGAGCTTACGTGACCTCGAGCAAAAACTGGGTTTTAAAGACGAAAACAGCTTGGTTCTGGCTTGATTCGATCGAATAGGAACACGTTCGATCGAATAGACACACATTCGATCGAATAGACACACATTCGATCGAATCTGAGGCACACTCGATCGAACTAGAAACACATTTGGTCGAACCAGTTGGGAAAACTCGTTCGGTCGAACATGGAACTTGTTCGATCGAATAGACACTCGTTCGATCGAATACGAAACTCATTCGGTCGAATGAGTTGGAGACCATTCGGTTGCTTTCCTATTCGGTCGACCGGACTGGTTCGATCGACTGGTTCGATCGAATGGGCTGATTCGATCGACTGATTCGATCGAATGAGTCTGATTCGACTCCTTCAAGCTGGGCGACGGAGAAACCTACGGGTTTTTCAGATTTTCCAGATTTTTGACCCAAAATCGAAGTTTTTGACATGGGAATGCTCGGGATTGAAGGGACTATCGATTCCCAGTGATTTTAAACACAAAAGCCTGCATTTTGACACCAAAACAAGACGGTTTTTGACCCGAAAACTCAAGAAACGAAAATGGGTGTTTTTGCTCGATTTGAGGCCGAAAATGGTTATGAAAATGGATGATTTTCAAGAAGATCTTACCAAGAACAACAACAAACAGATTTGTGGACTCGGATTTGAAGTTTGAAGACTTTCTCTCTCTAGTTTCTCTCTCTAGAATGAGAGTGTTTGGGTGGGAAGTGTTGGTGGAAATGAAAGAGGTGGTGTAAGAATACTTGATTTTCCGCTTAAATACTCGGGTGACTCGGGTTCGGGTTTAGGCTACCGCCGGGTCAAGACTAGTCGAGTTCATAAGTTTTTAAACAAACTAAAACTTTTTCAGCAAAACTTTTATAAAAACCATTTTCCGAATAATTATTTGAAATCTTTTTAAATAAGAATATTTAAATTTTTCGAAAGCATAAAAATTAATATTTTTCAGGCGTAAATGTCGTTTTATAAAATAAACATTTTAAATGATAAAAGCAGATTTTTCCAATGATATGGGTTCCGAACTTATCGTCCAGAATCCCAAAGTCTATAGTTTCCGATGATTTCACGATCCTAGTTTACCAATCGAATTTCAGGGCGTTACATCCTCCCCAATTTAGAGGAATTTCGTCCCGAAATTTAGAATTTAGTATAGTTGATGCAATGATGTTTTAGATTAAATGATCCCATGATGACCACTATGCGCCACTACCCCTAATATTCGTCTTGGATACCACCCAAATCAAGTTGAAGGGGTTTATATATAGGGTGTACCAGCGGCTAACCCACCACTCCCCTCAACTCCACTTGGGTGTTTCTTTCGACTCCTATTAGTTCAATGACACACAGGACGACACACTATTTTCCACTACAAGGCATCACCTTCAAGCTTTACATCAGACATATTCATTTCGGATTGAAGGGGTTTATATATAGGGTGTACCAGCGGCTAACCCACCACTCCTTCAATCTCCAATGAATAATTCCCTCAATAACTCTTGAATTTAACGCCTCACAGCTGCCACGCTAACTATGAGTCCCTAATTCCAAGTCTCGCTTCAGACATAATCAACTTGTGCCGAAGGGGTTTATATATAGGGTGTACCAGCGGCTAACCCACCACTCCTTCAACATTCATTGATTAATTCCCTACACGAAGCTTGAGTTCACGACTCATAGTTACACAATAGCATATTGTTTATACACGTATACACCTGTGAACTTGATGTTATTATATTCCGGACTATAATTACGAGTTCACCTTGTATCAATGTATAAACTCCATTGTGTGCGGCTAGAAAAAATCGACACGACACCACACACACACACACAACCATGCTTCATGAATGTTAGAATGATGACAAATTTTGGCTCAATGATACATAGTTTACCCCAATGTTTACATGATTAAGTATGCACAACTTGTGTTTTCCAGCACGAGTCATGGGTAGCCAAACTTGGTGTTATGCAAATAAGAGAATATTTATAAGCAAATAGGAACAACATGATACTTCATTGATTGATATTGGTCCCTGATTACATGATTACGATTACATAGACTCCAAGATTTCTAGAATTACAAAGATGATGACTATGCGAACAGATGAGGGTATTCCTCCTTCATCTTATCCTCTCGTTCCCATGTGAACTCGGGTCCACGATGGTTGTTCCAACGTACCTTGACTATAGGTATCCGGCTTCGCTTAGTCTTTTTGACTTCTCGATCTAGGATCTCGACAGGTTCCTCAACAAAGTATAGTTTGTCGTCGATGTGAACCGTGTCGATCGGGATTTGAGCGGTCTCGTCAACGAGGCACTTTTTGAGTTGCGACACATGAAAAACGTTGTGAACACGGCTGAGTTCTGGAGGCAATTCCAAGCGATAGGCTACAGGTCCGACCTTTTCGATGATCTTGAAAGGTCCTACGTACCTTGGAGCAAACTTTCCCTTTTTCCCGAAGCGAACAATGCCCTTCCAGGGGGAAACTTTGAGCATTACGTGATCGCCTATTTGGAACTCCAGAGGTTTGCGGCGTTTGTCAGCGTAATACTTGTGTCGACAGCGGGCGTCCTTAAGTCTTTGCTGAATGATGGCGATACTGTCAGTGGTTTCCTGTATCAGTTCCGGGCCGAGGATTTGAGAATCTCCGGTCTCGGACCAACACAGTGGAGAACGACATTTCCTGCCATAGAGTGCTTCGAATGGCGCGCATTTGATGGTAGCATGATAGCTGTTATTGTATGAGAACTCTGCAAGAGGAAGGTGAGTCTCCCAGCTACTACCGAAATCAAGGATACAGGCTCTGAGCATATCCTCCAGGGTTTTGTATGGTCCTTTCGCTCTGTCCGTCCGTTTCAGGATGATAGGCAGAGCTAAGTTTCACACTTGTCCCAAAGGCTTTCTGAAATGACTTCCAGAACCTTGACGCAAAAGAGGGGTCACGGTCAGACGTGATGCCCTTAGGCACACCGTGACGGGTTACGATCTCACGAATGTAAATCCGCGCCAGCTTCTCCGTAGTGTAGTCCTCGCGGACAGGGAGAAAGTGGGCAGACTTGGTCAAGTAATCCACGATAACCCAAATCGTGTCATAACCGCTGGGTGTCCGCGGGAGTTTGGTAATGAAGTCCATAGCGACTTCGTCCCACTTCCACTGCGGTATGATCGGTTTTTGTAACAGGCCAGATGGTCTCTGATGTTCAGTCTTGATCCGCGAGCATGTTAGACACTTACCGACGTATAAAGCTATGTCTTTCTTCATACCCGGCCACCAGAAATGAGACTTGAGATTCTGATACATTTTATCACTGCCCGGGTGAATAGAGTATCTGGATTTGTGCGCTTCGTTCAGGATAAGTTCTCGAAGTGGTTCAGAGTTTGGAATCCACATGCGATTTAAGTAGTAAAGTATACCATCAGACTTGGTTTCAAACTTCCGTTCGGCACCGCAAGATAGCATATTTTTGAGATCACCACCAGCAATCGCTTGCTTTTGAGCTTCAAGAACCAAGGAGGGAAGATTGGACTGAATACGGATCGCATGCAACTGGGTCCTTTCCTTGCGACTTAACGCGTCAGCCACTACGTTAGCCTTTCCAGGGTGGTAGCGGATTTCGCAGTCATAGTCACTTAGGAGTTCAACCCATCGACGTTGTCGCATATTTAGCTCCCTTTGGTTGAGGATGTGTTGTAGGCTCTTGTGGTCGGTGAAGATGACACATTTCGTACCGTATAGGTAGTGTCTCCATATTTTTAAGGCAAAGACCACAGCACCCAATTCCAAGTCGTGAGTGACATAATTCCTCTCATGACTCTTGAGTTGACGCGAGGCGTAAGCGACGACCTTACCGCGTTGCATTAAGACGCAGCCTAGACCTTGGCTCGAGGCGTCGCAATAAACAACAAAATCATCGTTACCCTCAGGAAGCGACAGGATTGGTGCATGGCAGAGTTTATGTTTCAATGTTTGGAAAGCCTCTTCTTGCTCTTGGTTCCAAATGAATGGTTCCCCTTTTTGAGTTAACATTGTGAGGGGCAACGCGATCTTTGAAAAGTTCGAGATGAATCGACGGTAGTACCCAGCCAAACCAAGAAATGAACGAATTTCGGTTGGCGTTGTAGGCGCTCCCCATTTTTTTATGGCTTCAATCTTGGCAGGGTCGACATGAATGCCTTCCTTGTTAATGATGTGACCTAAGAATTGAACTTCCCTTAGCCAGAATTCGCATTTGGAGAATTTGGCGTAGAGTTGCTCTTTCCTCAGCAGATCCAAGGTAAGCCTGAGATGAAGCTCATGGTCGGCTTTAGAGCGGGAATAAACGAGAATATCGTCAATGAAGACGATAACGAACTGGTCCAGGTATGGACGACAAATGCGATTCATGAGATCCATGAACACTGCAGGGGCATTCGTCAAACCAAAAGGCATGACTAGGAACTCGTAGTGTCCATATCGAGTTCTGAAAGCGGTTTTCGCGATGTCGTCCTCCATGACACGCACTTGGTGATAACCTGAGCGTAGGTCGATCTTGGAAAAGTAGGTGGCTCCTTGCAGCTGGTCGAAAAGATCGTCAATCCTCGGTAATGGATACCGATTCTTGACTGTGAGTTTGTTAAGCTCACGATAGTCTATGCACATCCGGAAAGATCCGTCCTTCTTCTTGACGAAGAGGACTGGAGCTCCCCATGGAGACGAACTAGGGCGAATAAAACCCTTGTCCAGTAGTTCCTGCAGCTGGCTCGATAATTCCTGCATTTCAGACGGAGCCAAACGATACGGAGATTTTGCCACGGGGGTTGCACCGGGAACTAACTCGATGTGGAATTTGACTTGCCGGCTAGGAGGAAGTCCGGGTAAGTCTTTAGGAAAAACGTCTGGAAATTCACGCACGACGGGGACATCAGAGAGCTTCTTCCCCAAAGATTTCTTGATGGAGACATGAGCTAGGAAGGCGAGACACTTCTTTCGAAGGCATCGCCGAGCTTTAAAGCAGGAGATTAATTTCAGACATCTGCCTGATCTTTCTCCTTGAATAATTATGGACTCGCCAGAGGAACAAGGAACGCGAATGAGCTTCTCAGCACACACCACTTCCGCGTGGTTGATGGACAACCAATCCATCCCAACAATTACATCGAAACTTCCTAAATGCATAGGGATGAGGTCAATGTTAAGAGACGTCCGATCAAACGTAAGCGTGCAATTGCGAACGATTTTGTTCACTTGGGTAGACTCTCCGTTTGCCATTTCGACAGAGAAAGCGGGGTCTAAGACAGAGGTTCCTAGATTAAGCAATGGGACCAACTCGCTAGAAATAAAACTCCTATCTGCACCCGTGTCAAATAGAATAGAAACCCAGAGATTGTTAAGGATGAACGTACCAGTAATGACGTCAGGATTTTGGCGAGCTTCAGCAGCGCCAATAGTAAAGGCTCGGCCTCGGGCCGGAGGAAGATTTGCAAGACGAGGACACCTGCTCCTGAAATGGTCCATGGCTCCACACTCGAAACAGCTTCGAGAGTTGCTGGGTTGGGAACTGCTGCTCTGTATCGCCAGTTGATTACCTTGAAATCTGCAGCGTTCCGCTAGGTGCCCCAAACGTCCACAGTTCGTGCATTTCCAGCACGGGGTTCCGGCAGGATGATGAAATTGGCAAGTGCCGCACTTGGGGTGAACCCCAGTGTACTCCCTCTTTGGCCTTCCTGAAGGGGTGGGAGCAGGAGCGACAGAGCTGATTGGGGTTGCGGGAGTAACCATCGCGTAACTGCTAGCCTTACGCTTTTTGATGCGGTTGATCTTTTTGGATGAGCCTTCAGCGGCCTTGCCCGTACCTTTGGCTAGGACCCCAGTCTTAACCTGGTCCTGGGTCAGTCGGGCAGCTAGTTCAATGGCCGCTTGTAGGGTTGATGGGTCAGCCCCGATAACGATTCCACGGACAGTGTCAGGTAGGCCATTGATGTAAAGCTCAATAGCCCGGGAGGGAGGGGTGACCAAGTGTGGTACGAGAAGGGAGAGCTCGTGAAAACGCTCCGTGTACCCTTGGTGATCGGCGCCCTTCATTTTGTGTACCCAAAACTCAGCTTCAAGTTTCTGCACCTCACTGCGAGGTACGAACTCGCGGGTAGCCAATGCTACAAATTCCGACCAGGTCATGGCCAAGGCAGCCTCACGCCCACGGGTTCTTATCTCGTTGTTCCACCAGGTCAGCGCGCGTTTAGACAACATGCTTGCCGCGTGCGTGACTTTCAGTGTCTCAGGGCACGAGCTAATAACAAAGGCTGCCTCCATCTTTTCGATCCACTGGAGGAGACCAACGGCGCCTTCTGTGCCGCTGAAGCTGGTGGGTTTGGTAACCATGAAATCCTTGTATGGCTTATTAGCTGGTTCATTTGCGTTCTGAGCTGGAATTTGGTTGGCCCCAGAGGTTCCTTCTTGCCTCAGCCCTTGGCTGATGGTTGTTACCATGCCTGGTAACACAGCCGCGATCTGCTGGGCTATAAGGTTGGCTAATTCAGCGGAGTCCATGGAAGCGGGTGCACGTCTGGGAGGCATTCTTGGCAAAACGAAAAAAACGAGCGTTAAATAGAATCAATGATACGCCAAAGATTATGAATAGAGGACATAGATTATACCAAGAACACATAATGACATGACTCAAGAGATTAACAGTTAATATGCAACACATAAGCACGTAGCACGTATATAAGTGTAGACATGTGATTGTGATGCATGAGCTATCTAGAGTCAAGGATCCTAGGTTATAGTCTAGGTCGGTTTCCTAATTCCCTATAACCTGGCTCTGATACCAATCTGTCACACCCCGATCGTGATGGCGGAAAAATCGAGGTGCGGCGACTAAGTCGTGATTGTTGAGCACAATAGTATAAAAGTCTAAATGCATAAACATAACCAAAATGTCAAATATTACATCAACCAGGTAACATGAAACAAATTGTTTTAATACAAAATATCAAGTTTCCAACAACTCCTAGTCTAGCCTTCATCTTTCTAAGGCCTCTAAACTTGCTAGGGATTTCTTGCTGCATTATTTCCTGAAAACATGTAACAAACTGTCAACTACATAAAGTAGATGAGTGAATTCATAGGTTTAAAGAAAAGAGTTTTATACACAAACATACTAGTATAGGTTGTAGGGGTTTATATATAGGGTGTACCTGCGGCTAACCCACCACTCCTACAACTTATACTACTATGTTTGGGTATAATTCCCAGTTTTTAAAATGGTTTGTAAGAAAAGATCTCTTGGTTTTCCCACAGAGGTTTTTGTAGTAAGTCAAACATGAAATGTTCTCCTGGGCTCTCAACGGGCTTATCAATCTCCCATTAGAGTCGTATGTGATAAGATTACTCAAAGATTTGCGGTCTCCCAACGGTACATGTAGCACATAGCAGTTAAGCATAAACAAGGACATATAGATTTGAGCATGCTAAGTTTACTAGATAAACCAACACCAGAATCCCATTGTTTACTAGTGTCCAAGATGATGGTGAACAAATGATGATGATGAATGATGATGAAACCCAATGATCACACAAGACTTGATTGAACTCACGCAAGACTTAAACCAAGACTACCTCGTTCTTGCCCTCCAGGACTCAGCTAGGTTCTACCGAGAGTAGGATAGACACCCCAAAGAATCCTGGGTTCCCTTGGTCCCTACCGAGAATAGTATAGGTCCTCAAGAGTTATGGATTTCACCGAGACTAGTATGAAATCCCATGAGTTACGAGTGCCACCGAGAATAGAATGCCACTCATGGTCGTGAGTTCTACCGAGAGTAGAATAGACTCTCGCGTCCAATTCAACTCATGATGTTTTGATCTCTAGATTTCCATGCTGACACAATGACTATGATGATATGAATTTGATTCCCGTTCCCATGATGTCAATGTTCACAGAATTTCCCATACTCATTGATTTCCAATGTTCTTAGATCTCCATGAGTTAATGGGTTTTCCCCATGTTCATAGATTTCCAAAGTTTATAGATTACCAAGAAGCTCGTGGATTTCCGCACGTGTGTAGAAATCCAAATGTTTATAGTTTAAAGAATATTTGCATAAATGATTTTATCCAAACGTGTAAAGTTACCATGTTTAATCCAAATGTTTATAGTTTAAAGAATGTTTGCATAAATGATTTTATCCAAACGTGTAAAGTTACCATGTTTAATCCAAATGTTTATAGTTTAAAGAATGTTTGCATAAATGATTTTATCCAAACGTGTAAAGTTACCATGTTTCCACCCCATAGTTTTGAAAAGCTTAAATAGGGGCTATGAACTCACCTTGATCTTGGGTTAGGATGGTGCTACAATAGATCTCCTTAGCCTAGAGTTGGACATATATATAAGGTTAACAACGTGCTATAAGTCTAAGAAAACGAGCTTACGTGACCTCGAGCAAAAACTGGGTTTTAAAGACGAAAACAGCTTGGTTCTGGCTTGATTCGATCGAATAGGAACACGTTCGATCGAATAGACACACATTCGATCGAATAGACACACATTCGATCGAATCTGAGGCACACTCGATCGAACTAGAAACACATTTGGTCGAACCAGTTGGGAAAACTCGTTCGGTCGAACATGGAACTTGTTCGATCGAATAGACACTCGTTCGATCGAATACGAAACTCATTCGGTCGAATGAGTTGGAGACCATTCGGTTGCTTTCCTATTCGGTCGACCGGACTGGTTCGATCGACTGGTTCGATCGAATGGGCTGATTCGATCGACTGATTCGATCGAATGAGTCTGATTCGACTCCTTCAAGCTGGGCGACGGAGAAACCTACGGGTTTTTCAGATTTTCCAGATTTTTGACCCAAAATCGAAGTTTTTGACATGGGAATGCTCGGGATTGAAGGGACTATCGATTCCCAGTGATTTTAAACACAAAAGCCTGCATTTTGACACCAAAACAAGACGGTTTTTGACCCGAAAACTCAAGAAACGAAAATGGGTGTTTTTGCTCGATTTGAGGCCGAAAATGGTTATGAAAATGGATGATTTTCAAGAAGATCTTACCAAGAACAACAACAAACAGATTTGTGGACTCGGATTTGAAGTTTGAAGACTTTCTCTCTCTAGTTTCTCTCTCTAGAATGAGAGTGTTTGGGTGGGAAGTGTTGGTGGAAATGAAAGAGGTGGTGTAAGAATACTTGATTTTCCGCTTAAATACTCGGGTGACTCGGGTTCGGGTTTAGGCTACCGCCGGGTCAAGACTAGTCGAGTTCATAAGTTTTTAAACAAACTAAAACTTTTTCAGCAAAACTTTTATAAAAACCATTTTCCGAATAATTATTTGAAATCTTTTTAAATAAGAATATTTAAATTTTTCGAAAGCATAAAAATTAATATTTTTCAGGCGTAAATGTCGTTTTATAAAATAAACATTTTAAATGATAAAAGCAGATTTTTCCAATGATATGGGTTCCGAACTTATCGTCCAGAATCCCAAAGTCTATAGTTTCCGATGATTTCACGATCCTAGTTTACCAATCGAATTTCAGGGCGTTACAACGGGCCCATAAAATCGATACCCCAAATGTCAAAAACCTCGCATACCTGAATCGCATTTTGGGGCATCTCATTCCGGGATGAGATATTACCAACACGTTGACATCGGTCACAATTTTTAACAAACTCATGTGCGTCTTTGAAAATAGAAGGCCAATAGAATCCAGTATCAAACACCTTCTTCGCTGTCGAACTCGCACCGTGGTGACCTCCTGTCGGTCCCACATGACAATGGCTCAAAATCTGGCATCCCTCCTTTGCATCCACACATCTTCTAATTAACTGATCAGCACCAACACGGAAAAGATACGGGTCGTCCCATAGGTAGAACTTAACATCAGCAAAGAATTTCTTCTTTTGCTGGTAAGACATATTCGGGAGGTATCCATCAGCAAGATAGTTTGCGAAGTCAGCGAACCATGGAAAACCCTCCTCCTGTGCCTTAACGAACATGAGACTTTCCGTCGGAAAACGATCGTTGATCCTGCCCCCCGAATCTCTTAACTCAGCACCTTCTAGACGTGAAAGATGATCGGCCGCGACATTCTCGACCCCCTTTTTATCACGGATCTCAATATCAAACTCTTGAAGCAACAGGATCCAACGGATAAGACGAGGTTTGGCATCCTGCTTGCTGAAAAGATAACGAATAGCAGCGTGATCCGTATAAACAATCGTTTGGACAAAACCAGATAGGACCTAAATTTGTCGAAAGCAAACACCACAGCTAAAAGCTCTCTTTCGGTGGTGGTATAGCTTTCCTGTGCGCCATTTAAGGTCCGGCTCGTATAATAGATCGGATGGAAATGTTTATCCTTCCGTTGTCCAAGAACCGCTCCGACTGCGAAGTCGCTCGCGTCACACATCAACTCGAATGGTGACGACCAGTCGGGAGCAACCATGATCGGGGCGTTAACAAGTTTGTCTTTTAGAAGATCAAACGCCTCGATACACTGCTCAGAAAAATTAAATGGAGCATCCTTCTCCAAAAGTTTGGTCATGGGTCTCGCGATTTTAGAGAAATCTTTAATGAACCGGCGGTAGAACCCGGCATGACCTAGAAAACTACGAATAGCTCTCACAGAAGTAGGCGGGGGAAGATTAGAAATGGTCACGACCTTCGCTTTATCAACCTCTATCCCCGCACTCGAGATCCGATGTCCTAAAACAATGCCCCCGCGAACCATGAAATGACATTTTTCCCAGTTAAGGACTAGGTTGGTGTCAACACAGCGGGACATCATCCTCTCGAGATTTGATAAACAATGATCGAAGGAACTCTCAAATACGGAAAAATCGTCCATGAACACCTCCATGGAGTCCTCGATCATATCATGGAAAATGGCCACCATACACCTCTGGAATGTGGCCGGAGCGTTACACAGTCCGAAATGCATACGTTTGTAGGAAAACGTACCGTAAGGGCAGGTGAAAGTGGTTTTCTCCTGGTCATCGGGAGCTATAGGAATCTGAAAATACCCGGAGAAACCATCCAAGAAGCAGTAGTACTGCTGACCCGCTAAACGTTCCAACATTTGATCAATGAAGGGTAAAGGAAAGTGGTCTTTCCTGGCGGCATCATTCAGTCTGCGATAGTCGATGCAGACTCGCCATCCCGTCACAGTTCTAGTGGGAATAAGCTCGTTCCTCTCGTTGATGACGACAGTCATACCACCCTTTTTAGGAACCACTTGGACTGGACTCACCCAAGCACTATCAGAAATGGGGAAAATGATCCCCGCATCAAGGAGTTTAATGATCTCCTTCTTTACGACTTCTTGCATTTTCGGATTAAGCCGCCGTTGCGGCTGGACGACAGTTTTGAAATTTTCCTCCATGAAGATTTTATGAGTGCAGAACGAAGGGTTGATACCCTTGATGTCGATAATATTCCAAGCAATAGCCTCCTTGTGCTCTCGTAGCACCCTCAACAACTTCTCATTCTCGACCTCCGTCAAAGCAGATGCAATGATAACTGGAAGCTTCCTCTCTTCATCTAATAATGTGTATTCAAGATGGGCAGGCAGATCCCTAAGCTCTAAGGAAGAAGGAGGGCTCTCGACCGAAGGTCGGTCCATCGGATTGTCTCGTACGATCTTGGCAGACACGCCAGATTCAGGAGTATGCGACTCGGTGTCGTCATCTAAGGACTGATTGGTCATGGCAACCATCTCAATCTCAGGAATCTCCCTATCGAGAATCTGGGTGTCGGAGGCAGATCCTCCACAAATTTCGCTGAAAAACTCCTCGACATGCTTCATGATGGCATCAATGAAGTATAAGGAGTCATCAGCAGACTTGGGGTGTTTCAGTGACTGTCGAACGTCAAAAGTGACGTTCTCATCCCCAACTCTCAGAATCAACTTACCCTCGCAGACATCGATCAATGCCTGTGCAGTGGCAAGGAATGGTCGGCCCAAGATGAGTTGGACACTATCGTCATCGTTCATGTACAGGATGACAAAGTCCACCGGGAAGATGAATTTGTCGACACGAACAAGCATGTTCTCGACCACCCCTCGAGGGTATTTTACAGAACGATCAGCAAGCTGGATACTCATACGGGTAGGCCTCGGTTCGCCTAAACCCAACTTGCGATACACGGAATACGGCATGAGATTAATACTGGCACCAAGATCTGCCAGTGCATGAACAACCGTATTATCACTTAAGATGCAGGGAATCGTGAAACTCCCAGGATCGGACATCTTTTCCTGTAACGTTCTCTGCAAAACTGCAGAGCAACCAGCACTCAGCGGGATGGAAGAGACCTTAGCCAACTTCTCCTTATTAGAAAGAATATCCTTAAGGAACTTTGCGTATTTGGGCATTTGAGTTAGTGCCTCAAGGAATGGAATGTTAAGGTGAAGTTGTTTCAGGAGATCAAGAAATTTAGTGTTCTGCTCCTCGTCTCTATCCCTGCGGACTCTCCTGGGAAATGGGAGTCTAGGTTTGTAGACTCTCGGTGGTGTGCTGGGTAATGGCTGGTCCTCGGCCTGTGCTGTACTTCCTGGGCTTCGCCTCTGATGCACCTTGGCCTGTGGAGACTCCATCTGAATCTCCTCGTCTAGCTGCTCCTCTACATCTACTGCAGGTCCCTGATTCACTGGCTTACTACATGCCCCTGCACTGCTCCTCGTCGTCACCGCCTTCGTGAAGGCCTTCAGGTTCTGCTCAGTGTTACTCGGAAGTGTACCTGGCGGCCTCTCATTCAGACGCTTCGCTATCTCTCCCATCTGCCTCCCAAGATTTTGAATTGACGCCCCCTGATTTCTCATGAATGACTCGTGTTCCCGAAATTTCTCTTGAGTCTCTTTGTGTCGGGAATCCTCTCGAGTCATAAGCTGCGACAGCATCTGAGTCTGCTGTGCCATCATCTCCTCGAGCGTGGGCTTCTTCTCCCCACCACTCGCTCCATCACCGGAATCCTGGAATAGACTCTGACGCGGCTGGAAGCCGGAATGATTTCCGTTCCTCCAGTTAGGATTTTGGTTACCTCTCAAACCCGAATTATAAGAATTAAAAGAATTAGGGTTTCGGTTCGGATTGTTAACATAGTCGACTGCCTCCTCCTGGAAACCTATAGGGCACTGAACGGTATCATGCCCTCCTCTACAGATCTCGCACAATTTACTCTTCACCTGCAGGTCCTTCACAATCTTCGCTAACGCCTCAACCTGTTCCGCGAGGGCGGTGTTTGTGTCGACTGAATGCATACCGCGTGATAAAGCGTCGACGGTTTTGGTGCTCTTAGAAGGTGGTCGCTGGTATCCACTCATGGCTAAACCGTTAAATAAGGCAATGCACTCATCGGTATCATTTGTCGTCAATAAGTTGCCCCCTGCAGCAGTGTCAAGCATGTTCTGAGTCGCGTACGTCACTCCGTTATAGAACTTTTCAACAACCGCCCAGTCCTGCAAGCCGTGGTTTGGACATAAAGCAAGTAGGTTTTTGAATCTCTCCCACGCCTCGTAGAAACTCTCAGTGTCCTCCATCTGGAATGAATGAATCTGGTTACGCAAACGAGCGGCCTTAGCCGGAGGATCGTATTTTTCCAGGAACTGGGTCTGCATGGCGGCCCAAGTAGAAATGGATCCCTGTGGGAGGGACTCAAGCCACAGACTCTCCTGATCAATGAGTGAGAACGGAAAGATGCAGAGCTTGATTGCGTCTTCGGATACGTTGGCAAGATGAAACGTGTCGCAAATACGTGCGATGCGAGTGAGATGTGAATGCGGGTTTTCGTGGAGCAACCCGTGAAATTGAGCAGAATGGGAAATGGTGTTCAGAACGTTCGATGGAATCAGCCAGGTCGTTTGAACTCCTATAGCTGGTGGAGCAATGCTGGATCTCGCGCCAGCATCGACCGGACGGGCCCTGTCTGCGACTGTCCTCCACGGTGGTGCGTCGGCCATAATCCTATCCCTAACGATGGGTTCAGATAAAGTAGGAGAAAAGAATGTATTACCGACGGATGTAGATGAACTAGAAGACGGTTTTGTACGACGTCTCTCAAGAAGCTCTCTCTCTGGTTCGGGAAATCCTTCAACTTCTGGTGGTCATAGAGATCGAGTACGTCGCATACAACTATTTAAAATAAATAAAAGAAATTATAATTATCTAAACTATTTTAAACTAATAAACAAAACAAATAAGAAAGACAAGTAGTAAACAAGGAAAATCTTGACTCGAGTCGGTCTTAAAACGCTTCAAACCGTGTCCCCGGCAACGGCGCCAAAAACATAATGTGTGAAAATGTATAATATAAATAAAGAACGAATCACAATTAAGCTTCAAATTTATAAAAACAAAAATCCTATAGAAACCACACAAAACCGGCAAGTGTACCAATCATAAATAGTATAGCATCAAGGAAGTCCGGGTGTCGAACGCAAAGACACGTGAAAACGTTTATGATTAAGAAAACTCTAACCAAGACTTACCAAAATAATATTTATTTAATTTTTAAGATTTTATTTAACTACTTAACTTAATTAAAAGAAAACTGTTAAAAAAATACCTTAAGAAAACTTTGACTTAAATTCAATGAATAAAACGTCTACCTAGGAATGAATCATGTTGAAAGAAATAACAAGATAACGGATTGAAAATATTCAAGACACTGGTTATAAAAGATAACACAACTAAAACGTGTTTAAGAAAGTCAAATTACCTCTCAGTCTCTCTAACAAACTCTAACTTATTTTAGATGATTTTAAAGAACAAACCGGACAAACAATTATTAACGTGTTCAAATACCGACTCACCTCTCGGTCTCACCGACACACTAACCTAATGGAAACGAATACTACGCAACCAAGGATAGAGGAACAATTTAACTTAACCCAAATTAAACCAACTAATTGCACATAAACACTCAAACTTGACAAGACAAAAACCCGCTCTCGCGTGGTCTTAATTCTAACAAGTAAAAGCAATGAGACAATATTACTTCTTATCACCTCTCGGTCTCAAAGAAGGTGTATTTTAAGTGATTTTAGATGATTATATTACCCACTTATCCCTACGGTTGTACACCCCGCAAATAAACCCAAAACACCAAGTAGAGAGCTTAACAAGCAATCAATTAATCAAAACCGATTCAATTAACTAATGCAAGAGGATTATAAGTAATTACAAACAAAACACAGCCATCACACACAATTTAATTCATGGTTTAATTAAACTTTACATTAATAATTTAAGTCTTGAACATCAACAATCCATTAAACAAGTTAAAACCATTCAACAATCATCTATCCTAGGTAGAACAAACTAGTTTAGCTACTCATCACTTTTGGACAGCCATACGTACTTAATAAAAACATCACAAACATCATCATAAACATTATAAAACTCATTCAATATCAAAACTCAATCAATAACAAGTCTAACAATCAAACAATTGCAAAACAATTCAATTAAAAAGACCAAATCAATCAAAGTTAAGGTTATTGAAAGATAAACAAAGTTTAAGGATGTATACTAAGCAATATGGCTGAGATTTTTGGATGTTTTGAGTCCCTAGAAGCTGCCCAAGACTCCTTCTTTCTTTCCTCAGCCGCCAACACCTCAGCCGCCAAACAGCTTCTCTTTTTTTTCTTCTTTCTTGGCCGGCGGCAGCAAGAGTTCCGATCGGAACTTAGGGTAAGGGTGTTAGGGTTTTTGATTTCGGGTCTTGTGGATAATAATGGCTGATCAAGTCTGATATTAACTTAATATAATATATTATAAGGCTTTAATTAGTGGGCTTGGACCGGGCCATGCTTAAACTTTGAAACTTTGACCAAAAAGGCCCCTAAACTCTTCCAATTTGCCTCTTTTTTCACCATCTTCTATAAACCTACAAATAAATATTCAACTTTGTAAAATCAATCATAAACAAACCATAACACTTAATAATTAAACTAAAAACGATTAAAACATGATAAAAATGCTACGAAAAGTCAATGTGTTTTACAATACATCACTTTGCGTCAACCACAAACTGGGTGCTGACTCAGACAGTGATGCAGACGTGGACCCCACCCAATATCGGGCAATCATAGATTCTTTAATGTATTTAACTGCATCTAGACCTGATATTATGTTTGCAGTTTGTCTTTGTGCTCGGTTTCAGGCAAACCCAAAGGAATCTCACATGAAGGGTGTGAAGAGGATATTGCGGTATCTCAAAGGCAAGCCTAAGCTGGGGTTTTGGTACACGAAAGTTGGAGACTTGGAGTTGGTCGCTTACACGGATTCTGACTATGGAGGTTGCAATCAGAATCGGAAGTCAACAACAGGTGGATGCCAGTTTCTTGGAGGCAGATTAGTGTCATGGCAGTGCAAGAAGCAGACCTCAGTCGCCATCTCTACCTGTGAAGCAGAATACATGGCAGCATCGAACTGCTGCTCCCAGGTTCTTTGGATACAACAGCAATTGCGCGATTACGGTCTGAATTTCACTCATACTCCTATCTGTATAGATAACACTGCTGCTATCTCAGTAACTAACAATCCCGTAAAGCATAGCAAAACTAAACACATTGACATTCGTCATCATTTTTACGGGATTGTGCTGAGAAGAAATTAGTAGTGCTCGAAAAGGTTGATTCGTTAGATAATTTCGCTGATTTGTTCACTAAAGCATTTGACAGAACTCGTTTTCAAAACCTTGTTGAGCTAAATGGGATGATCAATCCCGAGTAACCGTATTTTTAGTTTTTACTTAAAAAAAACGTCACTATCGCTTAGAATTATGTCGGTTGCTTCAGTTTGAAGGACATATCTTCGGATATGTTTGGTCCTCACTTCTACCAGTAGATTATGAGAATAGCCATTAACCAGATGACTGAAAGTGACCGGGGCGGTTTCCGATGTGTTTTATTCCTTCGCTGAAAATTAGTCGTTCATACTTTGTTAAAAGGACGCATATTCGTATGTGGTCGGTCCAGCTGACCCATTGGATCTTCAGGATAGCCGTTTACCTGATGACTTTGACTTGAACGGGGCGATAGAACTTCAAATATTTTTGAGGGAGATGAAATAATTTTTCAAGTCTACTACTTCGTAAGAAGTGTCTTTACAATGTTTATATGAAAATTGATCCAACCTTGGAAAGTGATACACAAACTATTTCTGTGTGCTTAACTAGTGAAGTTATTAGGCCTAAAAGACTCTATAACAGTCGTTGTATGTTATGGTAGCTTTTTATGGTGCGTAAAAGTAGAAGTGATACTAACTAAATTCTCTCGATTTAAAGGGACAACTCATCAAGAGTTGTATATGTCTCCATATATATCTTTCTGAATGATAGGCAGAAAAGTGATTACCCAGTCATACACGAGCCTGTGAGTGTTCTGATTCGCGAGAAGATAGTGTGTCAAGAAACTGCAGTGATCCAGATTCGGGACTTGCAGTAGTCTACAGCTTAAGACTATGTAAATATTTAAAAAATAATAATAATAATAATAATAATAATAATAATAATAAATTATTATTATTATTAAGCCTTCTGAAGTCTATGATGTTATACTTATCACTCAAGAGGCAAGACCGAGAACTAGACGAAGACACTAAATGATCAAGATGTATTTACAGCTTAATCAGACACTACGGGTCGAGGTCAAAACGAGACGAAGATACTAAATGATCAAGATGTATTTACAGCTTAATCAGACACTACGGGTCGAGGTCAACTCGGGGTGACTTGGGGAAATCCAAATAAGCTTTCAGAGTAGATAGGAGGCATCACAATCTCTGATGTGGTGTCCATTTATATTTTGAGCTCAATTGAACCTAACCCGTATCACTTAAGCGATGAAAACCATACTAAGTTGTTTACCTGCTTACAACCTGTTTCTTTATGTCATAATACAGCTGAACATGGATCTATGTGACAGTCACTTAATTAGTATGATTCCTATTCAGATCTTTTCTAAAAACATGCTAGTCCCCGACAAGACTGAAATTTGATCCCGTGTTCTTTATTTCTAGATTTTATTTTACTTATGTCGTTTTATGGTTTTATACCTGGTTACTTGGTAGTTGATCGTAACATTTTACTCTTTAAAGGAAGTTTTAAAAGTTAATGGCATAACGTTCTAATTATAAGGGCCTGTTGCATAAATTTCATAACACGCGAAGTTATGTTAGTAGGCGAACTTATTAAACAGGCGAAGTTAAGGGGTAAGCGAAGTTAACCCTAACTTCGCCTGTATAACTTTGACCTTATATAAAGGGACTTTCTAGTTAAACACTTCATACTTTTTCAAAAGCCCAGCGAACTTATCACCTGTTAACTGTCGGCGAAGTTGTCTTGTGAATCAAACCTTAATATTAATCAATTTCAATCCGTGTTAAGGTGTGTAGTGTTGTCCTAACTTATAATCTATGTCAATGGCGTTAATCAAAGGTTGTTTTGATCCGATTTCTGTCCCCGTTCATTCAAACCCTCAGCACCCGCTTTTCAAACTTATTTTCACGTGGTCGTAATCATCTTGATTGTCTAGATCTCCATAAAATCACGTGTTTAAGAGTCCACAATCATCAAATTATCAAAATTCATCTCGTCTGGCCTTCTATAACTTTGCCGTTTCAGTTCAGGCGAAGTTATTGTGTAGGCGAAGTTATTCTTAACTTCGCCTAAGGATTAACTTCGCCTGTTACTTTAAAACTTTAATTAAACAAGGGAGAAGTTATGATTGGGCGAAGTTATCCTTAACTTCGCCTAAGCCTTAACTTCGCCTGATGCCTTAAATTTTATTTAAATGTTAACCTGTTATCAAACGAAGTTATTGTATAGGCGAAGTTGTGCTCAACTTCGCCCTATGTCTAACTTCGCTTGCACACTAATGTTTATCTTAACTTCGCTCATGGTAATAAGCGAAGTTACGATC
This sequence comes from Bidens hawaiensis, assembly GCF_021521415.1. Classification (NCBI taxonomy): domain Eukaryota; kingdom Viridiplantae; phylum Streptophyta; class Magnoliopsida; order Asterales; family Asteraceae; genus Bidens; species Bidens hawaiensis. The sequence goes on along the minus strand of NW_027491630.1, from coordinate 317,069 downwards.
TGCCTCGACGTTTCTCTAACTTAGACCGTTTGGGTTGCAGATATGGCAGCTGTTGCAGGAGCCGGTGGTGCCGGTGGTGACGAAGGTGGAGACAACAACCGTCAGTTTTTCCCGGGGCATAACATGTACATCACGTTGGACCCGGATGCGAGCGGTGTAGATGATTATCGCGAGATCATCTCTTTTCTTATCCGCTCGCGTATCTTTCACGCTATTACTACAACTCTGCCCATCTCTTTACCAAACATAGAAGATTTCTGGCAGACTGTTGAGTATGATTGCAGGGTTGAGCCACCAGTTATGCGTGCAACGGTTAACAATCAGGAAGTGCAGTTCTCTTCTGAGCAGATAAGAGTTGCTTTGCAGTTTGGGGATGAAACGAGAGATGACCCTACAGAATTCGTGGCTCCATTCAGAGATGGTGCTTTCTAAGAATGGGCTATTCTGGTCCATTGGGGGATACTCAGAGACGCAAGGGGTTTCTGTTAGATCAATGGCGCTTTCTCATGCACGTGATGATCGTGTGCATGTCGGGCAGAAAGGCTGGTACGGATGGAATGGGTGCGACGATGCAGTCGGCGATGACAGCACTGACTTACAACAAGCGTTGTAGCTTTAGTCAGATGATGTTCTACGAAATAGACCGTCAAAGACGAGCGGTGGCGCGTGAGAGATTCTTGATATATCCAAGATTCCTTCAAATGATCTTGAATCACGTGGCTCCCACGTTACCTCAGCGCCGTCTGATTAGATATCTGGAGAGTGTTAGCAAGAGGATCTTCGCCCAATGTAGATCGTCAAGTGCCAGAAGTAAACCAGAGCTCCGTCCTCGACATACTCCGTTATTTGGGTACTTGATCAACCCGGAGTATGTTGCAGCTCGTGGGGACGAGTTTCGGGATCCGGCACCGCAACAGGCTGGAGCACCTCAACCACCACCTGTGGTACAGCAATCTCTTACTGCTACTCCTGTTGTGGCACCGGAGGAACACGTCGATCTAGAAGCTGCTTTTGGCGGCCAAGGATTTTTCGATATGGAACGTGTTGATCTAAAGGAAGAGGTACAGGTCTCGGCTGCACAGGTTTCAAGTGTGGATGTGTCGCTGGCAGCTACGACTGTGGCTGATTCTGAAAGAACTGATTCTGATTCCTCAAACGATGATGTGGCTGAAGCAAGACAGATATTGATTACTCAAGAAAGAATTCATGGGAAGAGAAAGAGAGACACAGATTATAGTGAATCAGATTTTGAGGAGGATTTGCATCGGTTGGTTCGCCGGGCGAGAAGGGCGAGAACGGGTGAAGGATCGGGAGCTGGTGAGAGCTCGAGGGTGGTTCGTTTTTCGCCATCCGCACTGTCTGGTATGACTATGGTCCCTACATCATTGGCAGTTACAGGGCCGATCACCTCGGGTGTTCCTGTGTTGACTACCTCATCCTCCTTTGGCATACCACCCAATACATTTCAACTCCCGGCTCCAGAGATTGTGTCCTTGCCCCCTCCAACCCTTACTCCATCGGAGGTCGTTGCAAGGTTTGTTAAGTCAACGGTTGTTGCCACTGCAGAGTTATCTGTTACGATACCACCTGCGGTTACGTTTCCACCTGTTTCTGATGTGCCGGTTACCTTGGGAATCCCTCCTCCGTACGCTCAAGACATTTCACATATGAGGTTTGATTTCGACGCAACCGTATCCGACTCGAAAAGAAAAGCAGCTCTTGAAAGGGTCGTGGCAGAACAGTCAAGAGTAAATCTGATCCAGACTCACGCTATTCAGCGCCTCGTTGTAGAGAATCAAATTCAGTCGTCTTTCCTGATTGAGCATGGTAAAATTTTTGATGCCTTGAAACAGTTCTTGGCATCTCAGGGGGAGACGAGCTGTAAGGGTGACGAGCTGAGGACGAAGAAGAGAAACGATCGAGACGATGATCCCAATGCATCGAAAGATGCATGTGGAGAGTTGCCAAGAACTGAACAAGCTCTTGGGACTTCCACAACTCAGGGGGAGTCAACTGGTGCAACTGGCGGATCGGGGGGTGATGACGTGGTGGTAGTGGATGCTGAGGAGGTGTTGAATGATGATGTTACAGGTGATGACGACGTGTTACCGTTTGAGGAGATTGAGAAGATTAGGGCTGATATTGTGATTGACAGTGAGGTTGAAGAAGGAGAGATTGTGGAGGATAACATTGAGCATGAAATTCCCGAAGTTGAAAAGTCAGATTTGGGTCAAGATACGGAATGTAATGAGACTAAATGGGAAGAGCAGCCGAGATGGAAAGAAGGCTACGCTCAGTGGTTCGTAAAGACTAAGAAACCAGCGGTTCCTACTATGTTCAAGAAAAGTTACAATATCAAAGGATATGCTGAATCGAAAAAGGGGATTATTTTCTGGTTATATGATGAGCAGTTGAGGCTCTTTGTGATTAAACGCTATGATGGAGTTCAGTATTTCAAGAGATTGTTGAGGTCGTTGAATACTTTGCCTGAGTGTGAGGTGAGGGACTTAAGCCAAGTTGGGGTTGATAAACAGGAGTGATGATAACATGGCTAGGATTATTGGGAAGATAGTCTGGAAAGAAAGCATAAAGGAGAAAAAGTTCGAGCTGTTGAAACCGCAGAAAGGAAAGCTAGTTGAAGATAAAGACAGAGGCATGAGAGCTGATGGCAAGCCTTGGATGATAATGAAGTATAACCGATCCGGTGTCTAAAAGAAGTGCCGATGAAACAAATGCCCAAGGATGTGCTAAAGGATCTGAAATGGTGGTACGTTGATAGTGAAACGGCTGAGGCAGTGATGGAGGATGAAGATGAACAAGAATTGCTGAGAGTGTATGATCCTATGCACTTAGTGAATTTGTCTCAAGCAAACTTGCAGGTGCTGAACGAGAAAAAGATATTTTACATTCCTGCTTGGAAGGAAGAAGCCAAGAAATACCAAAGAGTAGTTTCCGTTTGTGTACGAGAAGGCGTTCATGCTTGAAGACGGGAGATACGAGAGTTTTGGGATTACGAGACACGTGAATGAAGATAGAGATATGAAGCTACTGCCAAGGGGGAGTCTGTTGGTGCATGATGTCAGTAGTTCAGTATCTAGTGTCTGTAATCGTGTTAGTTTGATTTGTGTTGATGTTTTAATTAACTTGTCTCACAAGTTCGCCTAATAGAAGCGAACTTGTGGACAAGCGAAGTTATCAACAACGTCGCCTAGCCTGTTATGCGAAGTTTTCGATAACTATATATTCTTGTTTACGGCTTATTTTGTATTTAACGATTCAGTACGTGTAATTGGTGATTGAGAGATCACGTGTTATTAGTTGCAATACAACGTGTTGTTTGCGTATTGTAACGTGTGTTTGCTTGTGTTTAACGTATATCGCTTCTACGCTCGTATCGTCTTACGTAGGGATTCTGCACCTACGTAGAACGAGATATATCCGTGTAGATCCGGCTGGGAACCTACATCTATCTTTCCATGCAACGAAATCAGTACCTTTAAGTAGTTTTGGAGCTTTAGTTGCTGAACCAGCTTCAACCTTCATCTTTACCAGTTCAGTGATGTTTATTGAAGTCATACTTGAACGAAACGAGGCTCAGAACTTAAAAGAAGATTTTGTGTGCAGCAAGCAGCGAAGTTATTACAACTTCGCAGACTCTTAGCTTCGCTACTTAAGCAACTTCGCTGAACATATAACTTCGCTGACTATATAAATTTGCTAGTCACAACTTCGCTGAAACCCTATATGTTCGCTAAAACCCTAATATGGGTGACGGCAACTTCGCAAGAAGAACAGTGGAGTTTTGCAGGTTTAGTTAGGTCGATTTCAAGGGACGAGGGGTTGATTTGAAGGTGTATTTGATGTGTGATGAAAAATAACTGACAAAAACTAGGTTTTTCAACGTAAACTCGTTCCGCGAATAGTCTAACGGAACGATCTTAACACCCGTGTGATAATCCCGAACCACACAATCACGAGCAAAATGCTCTGATACCAAATGTAGGTTCCCAGCCGGATCTACACAGGTGATTCTCGTAATACGAGGGTGCGGAATCCCCACGTATACGATACGAGTGTCGAGAATATTAATACGTTGAATATATGTAAACACACGAGGATATATGTTAATACTTGATATATTGCAAGGAGTAATAGCCAAAGAACAAACACATGATTAAGAGAATCACTAAACCAATCGTTCCTCGAAAACTTACAAATACTGCCGAAGTTAAGGGTTTATATAACTCGACAACTTCGTCTAACATACTGGGCGAAGTTGTCATAACTTCGCTGACTTCAAGTTCGCTTAGGACAAGAGCGAACATACAATAACACGTTCAACACAAAAAAAACAGTTTAAACGATTACAGACACTAATAAAACACGAGATACTGAACTATTGGCATTATGCACCAACAGATATCGAGTACACAAGCACGTTGGATACATAATATCTAGCCGAGAAGCGTTTACGTACACGAGAAACCCAATCATTGAACAGTAAAGCATTTAATCAACCTTCTCGCCGGTGGGATTAGGATCGATTCCATGATTCAATTGTAGAGGAATGTTAATCGCCGTTGTATCAGCCATGCTGAATTTTGCAAGGATGTCATTGACGTACTTCGTTTGGTGAATAAAGATACCATCAGGTAATTGCTCCACCTGAAGACCTAGGAAAAACTTCATCTCCCCCATTACAATCATCTCGAAATTGGACTTCATAACCTCCTCAAATTCTTTGCACAGATTGTCGTTTGTTGACCCAAAATTGATATCATCCACATACACTTCAACAATCAATAAATGCCCTTCCACCATCTTGGTAAACAGTGTACAGTCCAAGGTTCCTCGAACAAATGATTATCCAAAATATGTTGAGATAATGTCTCATACCAAGCTCTCGGGGCATAAAGCTTTATCGAGTAAGTACACCTTGTCTTTTTGGATAGGATCGACAAACCCCGGTGGTTGTCCCACATAGACTTCTTCACCAAGTTTCCCGTTAAGGAAAACATATTTGACATCTAGTTGATAAACTTTAAAACCTTTCCATGAAGCAAATGCCAGAAAAATTCGAATCACTTCAAGTCTTGCTACCAGCGCATATACTTCATTGTAGTCGATTCCTTCTCATTGATTAAATCCAAGAATGACTAACCGATATTTGTTTCGAACAATGATTCCATTTTAATCCCGCTTTCACTTGATCACCCATTTTGTGTTAATATGTTTCTAATCATCGAGTAGATAAACAAGCTTCCACGCTCCTAACAACGCAAATTGTTGAAGTTACTTTTGTATAGCAATCACCCAGCTTTCCTCAATTAAAGCTTCTTTATATATCTTCGGTTCTATTTGAGAAATAAAACATTTGAACGAGAACCGATTTTGTAATGGTGACACTTGAGTATAGAAACATTGAAGACTTTATTCAACTTTACTTCTTGTACGAACCCCGGTATGTATATCTCCAATGATATTCTCTTCAGGATGATATGACAATGTTCGTGGAATGATTTCGGTTGTCACACTCACATCTTCTTGTAAATTTGTCACATTTTCTTCTCCAAATACTTCATTTGAACTTGGAGTATCCACCGATTCAATCAAGTCATCATAAGATTCTCTATCATCATCAAATTAAGGAGTAGACAGAACAACAATAGGATCAGGATCATCATGAATTACTTCATTGAAAATTGAGTAATTTTCAGTAGTTGCAGATTCTTGAGTGCAATAATCATTCAAATATTGTTGAAATAGCAATGAAGCAGCTTCATCAGATAAATCATCTTCTTGTAGATTGAAACTCTTCCACATATTATCATAGTCAAACAAACATGAATTTCCAGGTTTTTGAGTAGGTACTTTGTATCTTTGACAATCAACATGTTGTACTTGTACAATTCGATTGATGATGGGAAGAAGAACTCTTCTCAAAGGACTAACATAACCAACAAGAATTCAACAACTGATTTTTTACAAAATTTGCCATTAAGATCCATAACTGTACATTGTGACCCAAAAGGTTCGAGCAACTTCAAATTTGGGTTTCTTCGGTTTAAGAGTTCAAAGCATGTTTTTTCCAAACTTCTTGACAGTTAAAACACGATTCAAAGTATAACTTGCAGAAGCCACAACCTTATTCCAAAAATTGACAGGCAATTTTGAGTCTGCTAGCATGGCTCTTGCAGTTTCAATAAGATTTCTATTATTTCTTTCTGCAACCCCATTTTGTTAAGGAGTATAGGGTGCACTGAATTCATGAAAAATACCATGTTCATTACAATATTCCATCACTTTGTGATTCTTGAACTCGGATCCATTGTCACTTATGATACTTCGGAACAACAATTTGTACAAATTTTCCAACTTCTTGAACAGAATCATCAAATTTTCAAGTGTTTCATCTTTTGATTCTAAGAACAATACCCATGAGAATCCTGAATAATCATCAGTGACTACAAGTCAATAAAGTTTTCCAGTGATACTTTTGACATTCACAGGTCCAAATAAATCCATATAGTCTCTATCAAATGGTAGGTTGATTATTGAGTTCAAAGCTTTTGATGGATGTGACTTCCCCTAATTCCCCATTTTGCAACTCAAGCAATCATCACTTAAGTTAAATTCTTTCACATTTACCTCATCAACGAGTTGATTATGAACTATATAATTCATCTTTCTCACATGAATATGGCCCATTCTCATGTGTCATAAAATCAATTCATTCTCAGATGCACTAGAGGCAAAACATTGAACAGCATTGATGATCGTGCTAGCAACACTCATATTGAGAACATACAAATCATTCTCTCGATGTGCTTTCATCAAAATCCATTCTTATGGTATCTTGTATCCCGGTTTCAAAATATTACATTCTCAGTCAATGAAGTGTGTGGAGAATCCCTTGTCATAGATTTGTGAAATACTGAATAAGTTGTTATCCAATTCAGTGATGTAATTGACTTTATGAATATTAATGTGCCATTCGACAATATTCCTTCTCCCACAATTTGACCTCCTTTGTTACCATCAAATACGATATAGCCTCCTCTAATTGATTTGAAGTCTTTCAATAAATGAAGAGTACCAGTCATATGTCTAGAGTCTCCACTATCCATCAGATCTTGGAAGCCCCTACACATTAATTAACCAATTAGTGAATAAAAGGAAACCCAATCCTTATTGGTCTTGTGTTGTTTGAATTTAACATACAACTTTTTATCACACAATTCATCATATACACTCTCCAATGATGAAAAATCACTAGATGTTTCAGAAACATCAAAAATTTAATAAACAACTTTAGAATCTTTAACAACATCAGAATTCTTAACATAAATTGGAATCCTCAACGTTAGAATTCTTACATACTTTAGGCAACAAACTATATTTTAAATCATTACTTTTAACTTTTGCAACCCAGTTTTGACCTTTAGTATGCTTCTTGATGTAAAATTTGTCCTTTTTCACCAAAGAACTTTCTCCAATTTGAACGACACTTTTAACATTTATAACCTAATTTTCTTCTCTTGTAAGAATTTTGATTGGAACGCATTTATGTGTTGGTATTTGACTCACATTTTTCTTAGAAACTTTGTCCTCTTTCTTGTGAACATGATCGTGTTGAAACCGAGTAGGACAAAACAAATGTCCTATCTCATTGCAATAGAAACATCTTCTCCGATCTACGACAAATTCAACCGGTGAAGATCGATTTTCAACTCGATCACGTTGTTGTTTTTGCTTGAAAAACTCTTCATTACTTTACTTTCCAAAAACAACATCCTTTTCAGAGTCAATTGTGCCAGCTTTAACAAACACAATCTTTTTAAACGGTTTGACTTGTTTTTTTTATAAAAGCTTGTTTTTGCAAACCTATTGTTCTCATTTTTAATCTCATACACATATTCATTTAACACTTGTACTGCAACTTGCACACAAACTTCACTTTCACACTTAGAACTATTCACAGATTTTCATATTCAACATCTATTAAATTGGCTAAACTTGTTTCAGAATCATTCTTTGAAGAAATAATCTCCAAGTTCAACGCCTTGAGAAAACCTTTCGGTTCTTTTGGAATATATGAATTCCAAAACAGAGCCGGAACTGAATGATACCCTAAATAAGTTTGTTCTTGATCCCCATTATACTTTGAAGGAATTATGTTATATAAAACATATGATGAGGCCGAATAACTCTTAAGCTTTTGAGCAACTCTTTCAGTCTCTATCTTTACAGATTGTAACTCTTGCTTAAGGGCGACATTCTCTTCAATGTGCCTATTAATTGCAATATGTTTATCTTCTAGAATATGTTTCATCATGAGAATGGTTTTCTCATCATGTTTAATTGTTCCATAATCTTTTTTCACATTTTTGTAATTTTTTTAAAGCTTCTTTCATCTCTTTACTTTCATTAACATTTTTATCAAAGTTGCTTTTAAGAAAATTTATTTCCTAATCCTTAACCTCGCACTTTTCACAATCTAGATCCCAATCTACACATTTAATCACATTAGATTGTGAACATACCTGATTTATCATAAGCGGATGTTGGTCACTCTTTTCAACATGTTCCAAGTTATCTTCTATTTGATCCTCTTCTTGATCATGAACTTGCTCTTGATCCAATTCATCATCCTCTTCTCCAAAATCTGTTTTCCCATGAGGTACTTCATCTCCATTAAACTAACCTTAAAAACTCTCAATAATATCAGGTGGAAAAATAGATTGAAAATAATCAGAAAGAATAGGATGAATCCTGTCATATTTGCACGATTCAATATCCTTAAGCTCCATTTCAGCAGTTCCATCTTCAAGCTCCTTTTTGAAATCAACAATTATCAGCTATCACTTCAACATGTTGAAAGATAAGAGCAACTCTTCAACATCTTCGAAAAACCACTTCATTTACTTCCTCAGCTACCAGTTCAACATCTTCAAAAACCTCAACACATTTGTTTGTTGGACATAATTGTTCCAATTGAATACCTCATCCACTTTGGCAGCATGAAATGGTTTTGACATTGATGCTTTAGCTTCCATTTGTTTCTTTCCAGCATCAGGTGACTTTTTAGGAGAAATTTGATGGTAAATAGCTTGCCGGTTGTAATCTCTTCCAAATGGACTGGCATTACTATCTCCAACATCCTTGTATGTACACTCCCTTTTGAAATATCCCTTTTCCTTGCATCGAAAACATCTAAACTTGGATTTATTAAAAGCTAACTTAGATGATGTACCATCAGGACAGTTTTTCCCAGTAATTTCCTTGAATCATTGAGCTCTTCGGATGACACTAGCCATGCACCATATAATGTCAAGCATTTCCATCTCTTCAGGATCTATTTGATCATAATCTTCTTTTGTCTTGTTAAAATTGCCAATACGTCCAACAACTAAACTTTCATATGACTCCAGGACAGATCCAAGAAATGCCATTTGTTCTTTGACATTTTCAGCAGATAAACCATTTGAACTCTTGAGATTACAACAATATTACATTGTAAAACCTCAGAATTTTGGTTCTTGGGCAAAGTGTTCTGTACAGTGGACAAAGTTCCAGAATAACTACTTGAATATTGTGGAGTTGGAGTAATTTGAGATCCACCAATTGAGTTTCCCACAAATGCATTCCCATCAGTGCAAAAAGTTGTTTGAATCTTTGGACTAGAAGCAGGATTGTTGTAATATAGTCCAATATCTTGAATAGCAGCTGAACTTTTCTTATTATGTTTCTTTCTCAGCTTAAATTCTTGTGCTTCTGGTTTTTCAATAAAGGTAGCAAGAGTGAGAGGTGCATAAGAAATGGGATTTGATTGTTGAATCATAGTGAAAGTCTCCCATTCTTCAGTCAGCACATCAGCTAACTTATTAATGTATTCATAACCAGGTTTATCAATTTCCATCTTTCTTATCTCATTCACCAGATGATAGTATCTTTCAACCAGTTGAGAAAATGATTAACATTTAACCAACGTAAAGATATCAAATTCTTTCTTCAACAGTGCCATCTTGGACTTTCTCATGTCAGGATTACCTCTGTCTTTGTTCAACAGTGCTCTCCATATGGAATTAACAAGACCCATTATGTTGAAGCATCTGGAATATCTCAGCTTTGATAGATTGTTGAAAAAGATTCAACATCTTCTTTTCCCTAATAAACAAAGCTTTATCAGCCTCATCAACTTGTGACAAATGGTAATTAGTTCCGTTCTCATTCTTTGGAGTAACATATTCTTCTTCAACAGCCAACCGGGTGTCATAGCTTCCATCTTGCATGTGAGTCTCAAATATATCAGCCCATTTTGGATAGTCTTTCAATCTAAGAAGCTTAGCTGGCCTGTTTGCAGTCTCCATCTCATTAGCAAGATTCGAACATTGAAGCAGAGTTGACGGTTGTGACGCGGAAGCATTCAAATTATCCATATTTATTAAAACAAAAACACACTGTCCGAATATGTTGATCAAACACAGATATGTCTTGGTCATATTAATAACTTGGTCAAACAGATAACGTATAACACCAGATCAACATATAACTACTTTTACGTTTAGAGAAACTTATCCGCTACAGTAACTGATCATCATAATTTTGCAATTTTGAAGATGTAAATGATAGAGTTTTGAGCTGAAATTTTGAAGGATTGATCACGAATTTTAGGCATCCTTGATATGTGACAATCAGATGTTTTTGATGGTGAGAACTTTTTGAATTGTAAAATCAAGTAGATATGAAGAATATTTTTGCATAAATCTTCAATCTTGTGATCTTTTAAGTAGAAATGAGCCTAAGTTATGATAGCACTTGAAAGTCCTACGATGTGTACGGATCGAAACACTGAGTAACCAATCTACTATATAACACAATGTGCGGAAAACATTGTGAGATAAAGAAGACAATAAGATTTCCCTTTCTAATATACTTTATTGAGAACGTCTCGTATCTGAGATCCAAATACAATTAACACGGATCTAGTTCATATATTACTCTTTATAGATTATAGATTATGTATATATTAGTATTAGTAGTAATGTGTGTATATATTATGTGATAGATTAATATGTTTGAAGGATTGATCGAGAGAATAATTCAACAGAGGTTTGATATGTTAAAATCAGTACCTTAATTAACAGAGGATGAACCCTCTATATATAGAAGACGGGTCTAGTTCGTTACACATTCCGTAACGAACTAGACTTCCACTTCGTTACGTTACAAAGAATAATAAACATAACAAACTAAGTCTCCAATTCGTTAAACATCCTTAACGAATTGGGAAGACAGATAACTTAAACGTCTAGTTCATTAAACAACCTTAATGAACTAGATATATAATAACGAACTAGACAATAAAATAAATAACTTTTACATTATAATAATGAAACGATAAATACAAAGACTCGAGACACAAAACCGTGCACTAACAGACACCCCCTCGTCTTGAGCTCTTTGTCTTTAAGTTATTTGAAGCGCTTGGACTGCCAGTCTCTGCAGCTGTGAATCCCATGCTCATGACACACATGAAAAGCATGTTGAAATTGCATTGCTCGGTTATAGTCTTCAATACGCTCAATTAAGATTTTATTCTTAAACAACACATCATTGTCGGTCTCTGTCAAGTTCAGGAGCCACATCGGATCAATGATCTCTATCAGCTCAGTCTTTAAGCCCTTCCCCAACACAATAACACACAATAACGGCCTCGCCAGTTCGATTGTCATAATATCAGCGGTTGAAAGATAAATACATGTGTTGATTCAGCGTCTTGACTGGTACACGCTTCATAGTTTTCGGCGGTTTAACTTTAAGCACCAACTTCCTCCAACCCGTCCTTAGATCAATCTCATCAATACGTTTACGAGTTGGAATTTGTGGCTTAAAGAACTTAAACCCGTGATTGACTTCAAAAAGCAAACGCTGATGGAACCATTCTGTTTGACGATTTCACCCACGGTTAATAAAAGGGCGGTACGCCAGAGTCCATACATCCCATCTTGGTAATGAAAGAACGTCAATAATATTTTCATAATACTGAACGCCTTTCTCCCATTTAATGATACAAACATTTAATTCAGAATCGAAAACCAATGAAACAATATCACCTTGAACTTTAGACACGGACTTGAAAGAAGTCATATGATTAGCTTTGACACGTGCAATGGCTTCTTGCTTTCGTTCTTCATCAACGTATCTGTATGCATCGATAATCTTATGAGCTTTCTTGTTTCGACACGCAAACCATCTTTGAATATCAGCGATAGTCAGATCTCGCTTTGAATCAAATCTTGAATCAACATTCTTGCCTTTTGATACCTTTTCCAAATAATCTTCGGCTGCTTTAACTGTTTCTTCATTAAATATTAGAGCACCCTAATCAACATTAGAGTGTTGAAATAAGTCAGGGTATTCCTCAGCAGTCACGTCTTCAATCTCAATCTCCTTGTCATCATAAATAATAGACTTCTTCATCTGAATAGTTGAATCATTATCATTCTTGACCTCCACATCACCCTCAGCCTCTAAGACGGGTAGTTCATCGTCATTTAGACCAAGCAGTATAGAATACTCTCATGTTAAGGATTTCTCAACAAACTGTCCTACTTCAATTTCATCAGCATTCACTATGATTCTGACCATCCCCGACCCATCAATAAATATAACAGTATTGGCTTTTATCGACTCAATGGGTTTAACATTTTCCAAGTCATGATAAACAACCAATTGTTTACTAGAATCACCAGCAGCAGCACTCGTACATGCACCAGAATATGAGTCGTGAGTTTGTTTTCTCTCACCCCTTCTTGTTTAATTTATCGAACCTCAACTTCTTGTTTAATGATGGAAGATCTTTGCCAGTTCATTGCATGAAGCTTTTCACCTTTCTGACAATCATTGCCATATTCCATTTCAAATCCATGAGTTCCAAATCATCAGGATCAATTTGGTCATAGTCTTCGTCAGTTAACTCACTAGTAGCAATTTTACTGCCAACCAGATTCTCATAAGAACTCATGAAGGCAGACAAGAAAGCAAAGTTTTGTTCAGCCTCCTTCATGTTCACATTCGGTTGTGCTGAGAATTGGTTTGCAGTAGTTGAATTTCCAGACCCTCCAGAAGAACCAGAAGCACCAGGTGACCCGGAACTTCCAGCAGTGTAGAAACATGCACGTGGATCACTATAGATAGTCGTAGCATTATCACTTGCATTTTGTGTAAGAAAAGCGGTGATCGGAGAGATTGTTGAACTCAAGGGCATACTCCCACCATAAAAAGCTGGATCTTGGCTATCCTTAGAAGACTTTTGACACCTAAGATCATATTCACGAGCTTCGATCTTTTGTATGAACTCAGACGCAGTCAAATCTTCATTACTGTAATAATTATTTTCTTTCAATACCATTAAGAAAATTGAGTAAGAACTCGGTAAAGCATTCTTGATTGTATCTATCTTATCACTTTCAGAAGGTTCCATATTCATCTTGTCCATTTTCGGCTATCAGATGGTTAAACCGTGTTGTCATCTCTTCGACAGTCTCACCTTTAAGTAAGTTAAAATTTCTAAATTGAAACTTTAACATCACTTTCTTGCTTTCTGCAGTATTACCCATACTCCTCATACGAATGTTGAAACAACGAAGCACAAATCTTGATGCTACCGACTTGATGAAATATGTTTTCAGGTAACGCCATTGTAAGAGTTGAGTATGCTTTCGTTTCTATCTCCAAAGCCTTTTTTTCTTCCTGAGAGTATGTGAGATGGCTTTAGGTGTGAATCCAATTGTTTCATCTCCAATCATTGGAACAGTATACACTTCATCCAAACAGTAAGAACAATCAGGGTGAACAGAACCCATATGAGCACGAAAACGAGGTTCCCATTTAGCAAAGTCACTAAATTTCATCAATCGAAGACACTTGGAATGGGATCCAATTTCAGTGTCCAATTGTAACATTTGTTGCATGAGTACGTTTTGAGAAGCTAACGCGTAGAAACCAGCCATCTTGATAAGTAACAATCAATAAAACTTCAAGAACTAAACTTGAAAATATCTTAATTAACTTGGAACAATAAGTATAACGAATTTTGAACAATGTTTGTAACGAACTAAAATAACGAATTGAAAGTTATCTGAGTAACGAACCAGGAACAGTGTAACACGAATTAGGTTATAACAAACTATCAAACGAGCTGAGTCAATAAATCAGGTCATATTGATGAATCAGTTTGACGAATTAGGTTAACGAATCCAAATTCAAAGGTAAGGAATCTCTGAGTTCCCTTAACGAATCAAGTAACAAATCACTAAGTCAAGCTTAACGAATCACAAAATCATCTTAACAAATCAGGTAACGAATTAAGGTAACAAGTTAGCCATAGTTGATAGCGAATCAACTATAACTAATCAGGTTGTTATAACTGTTATAACAAACTCTGACAACTTTTGCCACGTGGCAAAAGTTTGTTAGATATGAAGTTAACGAATCAGACCATGTGTCTGACGAATTAGATGAAACGAATCAACCTTGGTGACGAATTAGATAATGAATTAAGTAACGAATCATTTAAATTTAACGAACTGCAATAACGAATTGCACAAAGACGATGAATCTTCAACAGATGATGAAGATCTTCAAATCTTGATCATCATTTCCAGATTTCTGGAAAACCTTAGCTAAACAAACCAACAAATATATAATACTCTTTCAATATTACACCAATTTGTACATACTATAGCTCAAATTACTCGCAAATCCTCGGCAAAACCAAATCATACCATCCCGTAAACCAAATCACTCAATCACGAATCCAATTTAACCAAAATTACACCCCTGTTTCAGCCAAACTCAGATCCAATCCAACATAATACTTAACCCAATCCAATTTCCAATTCCAATCAACCTCACACGTCCAATACCTTACAGATCACAAATTCAACCAAACTCAATCCATAATCACTAAAATCAATAGAGAATTTGATTAAAATCAAACCGGAAACTAAATAACATCAAACTAATACAATTAAGCCTTTAGTTAACGAATTAACACATTATCAAGAGCAATCGAACCCTGAAAGCTCTGATACCACTTAAGAACGTCTCAGATCTGAGATCCAAATACGATTAACACGGATCTAGTTCATAGATTACTCTTTTTAGATTATATATTATGTATATATTAGTATTAGTAGTAATATGTGTATATATTATGTGATAGATTAATATGTTTGAACGATTGATCGAGAGAATAATTCAACAGAGATTCGATACGTTAAAATCAATACCTTAATTAACAGAGGATGAAACCTCTATATATAGAAGACGGGTCTAGTTCGTTACACATTCCGTAACGAACTAGACTTCCACTTAGTTACATTACAAAGAATAATAAACATAATGAACTAAGTCTCCAATTCGTTAAACATCCTTAATGAATTGGGAAGACTGGTATCTTAAAGTTCTAGTTCATTAAACAACCTTAACGAACTAGATATATAATAACGAACTAGACAATAAAATAAATAACTTTTTCATTATAATAATGAAACGATAAATACAAAGACTCGAGACGCAAAACCGTGCACGAATATTTATATTGCACTTTAAGCTTCAACAGTACAAAGGATATGACAGATCAAATCAGTACATGAATGAAAAACCACTATAATAACAGATATGTCTCATATTTATAGACATACCTATACAGCGGATAAGACTTATCTGGCGGACATGACATATCCGCCGTATAAGTACTTATACGTAGGATATCAACATGTTCATTTTACATTTAAGCCTATTACAAAATACAAAATACAAGATCCTAGCATTTGACATTACGCACTAACCGATTCCTACCTGGTTCCGGTTCTTACCCAAAACACCCGGTTCCATCGGTTATTACCGTTACCAAGCTCAAAAACAGACGTTGGAACCGGTTCAAACGACATTATAGCCGTTTATAACCGTTAAAGAAACGTTGATGGGAACCAGGTTATCTACCTCTAAATGTATAAATGGTTATTGGATCAACTAGTTGAGTACCCAAGAGTTACTCGTTGTCGTCGGTCCAGGTGATCATCTTACCAACTGAGAAGTAATTTTTGGGATGGTAAAAGTGTATAACATATGGATAGAAGCGGTTCCTTTTATGCTACACATAATTGTTGGAACCGGTTCCTTACACCAGTAATTCAAATTTCAAACCATTGGAACCGGATCCTACACCAATAATTCACATTTCAAAGCTTGTTGGAACCGGTTCCTACCCTCCAATTTCAACTTAAATGTAACATCCCGATTATTTCGATCTATTTTTGACAATATGTGAAAGGTAAAGGACCAAAAATATTCTTAAAATAATGAAGAATATGAGATAAGGAAGTGAAGGTATCCTATATTGAAGATATAAGAAAGTTTATCCCACGTTGGAAAAAGAAGAAAGTGGAGTTAAGCCATGGGTATAAAAAGAAATCAGAACATGTCCCACATTGTTAGAATATAAACTTGTGAGCTTCTTATAAGTGTCACATCCAAACCTACGCTGGAACATGTCGAGGCACAACACACTTTGAATAATACCTCAAAAGACACTAACATAATTACACTGTCAATATCTAATTGATTTCATTTCATATAACACAATCTATACACAAAAAACATAACATTTTTTCAAAGAAAAGAAATAAACACTATAATCAAAGGCTTAAAAGTAAAATTTTCTTTATTCATCATTGCAACCTAAGGTCCAATCTATTCTTTATTCTCTTTCTTCATCCCATATAGTTATGCGTGAAAATACATAGGTTATCAACATAAATTTGAGCAAGTAACCCGATTTATACATAATAATATTTGAAAATGACAATTCATGGCGATAATATGAACTACAACAACTAGTATAACAATAATATAAAAGGGTCATTTCCCCTCGTCCCAAACGGGTCAAGTTACTCCGGCAGCGTTTGATCATACTAAATGAGGATGATGATGACATACCAAAAACCATAACTCAAAACTAGACACATAATCACATTCACACGTATAACCTAATTCCGGAATTGCATATCTACGCAAATAGTGGAATTGTAATAACTAATATAAATCTATTTAACTTGTGATCGCATAGCCCCCCCCCCCACCCCAAAAAAAAATTAAAACGAAAAAAGTAGGGGTTGTGAATTACTCACCTGAAATATAGATAATTAAATGAAAAAAAAATATAAACGAGTTAGTTGGTTGCGCTAGGATTCTCGACTATTTGGCCTATAGTTAAATTTATAAACAATATAAATAAACTAATGCGTATAAACGAATAAAACATGGCATGATGAACTTGAGATCAATAAAGTTTAAAGCAGAAATGTAATTAAAATATAATTAGTTTAGGTATTATTATTATTATTATTTAAATTTATGTTTGATTTTTTCAAATAAAAAATAAAAAAGAAAATATAAGATTATATATAATGGTATATATATTAACAGGAAAGTTAAACGAAAACTTATTTTTGGACGTTTATTAGGCTCGACTTGTTAAACAGTGGTAAAATAATTGTCAATACCCTAAATGGTTATTAAATAATTTAGGAGTTAAAATTCAAGACATAAAATAAATACTAAAACATCAACAAAACAGGGTGCATGGGGGTTCGAACTCGCGTCCTGACAGGTTCAAGCTTAATAGTACGCACCAGCCATTCGGTTAGTAATTTCACTTGTTAATAAGATGCTAAACAAATATACTTATTCAGATCCAGAGCTGAGTCTCAACTGAAAACATAAACCCTAGCATGGATACTTCAAAGTTGAGTGTGTGTTCCCTTTATTAATTGAAATTGACAAAGGGCTTTTGATGATCATTGAACATTGAAAAGGATATGCACCCTAGTGCATGATTTGTTGTCCGTAGGTGATCGAAGAGGCTAGGAGTAGTTTTAAAATAGCCTATAATGTAAAATGGCACATTCGCTATGGATTGTAAAGCGAATGGGGTCCATTCATTAGACTAACCAACCATTCATTACGTTAAGAGCCCATTCACTAAGGGATTTTGCGAATGGAGACTTATTCGTTAATATATTGCATATTCGTTATGAAATGTAACAAATAGGAAGCCCTTCATTACAGGAACATCCAATTCATTAGAGATGATAACGAATGGGGACTGAGTCTATAAATACACTGTTCCTATTCATACGAAAAGAAAGAGATCCGGGCTTAATGTATTAACATGTCGTTACCATGTCGGAACCTCTCCAGAACTTACCTTAATGTATTCACCATTAAAGTACGAATAAAGTATTTGTTTAATGTATTCGTCTCTCGTATCGAATTCATGTATCGTGTTAAAGACTAGATCTTGGCTCGTATAACATATTCACAACTGGTATCAGAGAAGACGGTTGCTCGTGATACACAATTTAATGTATAATTTTGATTAGTATGATGTTCTTCAAGTTTTGGTCACGTTTTTATATCAAAATTTGATTGATTTGGTGAATAGTTATTGAAATTGAAGGTTGATTCGTGTTCCCAGATGGAATCCGAACCTTCGTAATGTATTTTGGTGATTAATTATGGTGAACTGAAGAATCCATCATTGATGTTCATCTACTTTTTGATCTTTTTGATGATGATTCAGTGGTTGTTAATTTAAATTGATGATTGATTCATAACCATGATGAAATCCCGAAGTGTTCGTGTTGATTTGGTGTTTAATTATGAAAAATTGATGATTCCACCATTGTTGAAGCTTAAATATGCGGATTCGGGCGAGATTTGCTTTTTCCGGACACCGTAACAGACTTTTACGGCGAAAATGGCTTTCTTGTGCTACAATAACTAATTTAATGGCCATTTGTTAAATCAATGTACCCATTCGTTACGGGCTTTTAATGAATGAGGCCATTCGTTAATGAGTTTAACGAATATGGATGGTTTAACATATGAGACCTCATTCGTGTATCTGTTATAACGAATGAGGATCGTTATTTATAACGAATGTGTTCCACTCGTTCAAGTGTAACGAATGAGGACAAGTTCAACGTACGAGGACACTGTTTTGACGAATGGTGATCAGGTTAACGTATATGAACAACGAAGTAAACCTCATTCGTTCAATGTTAATGTGTAAGAAAAAAGAGTATTTTGGAAAAGTTTTCTTAAACGAAATTTTTTTGGGATATTCCAAATGTATTGGTAACTCTTCCGGTGACATATTTTTCGGCCGACTTTTCATGCGTATCTGGTGGCCGAGGGGAAGACCACGACTAATATAATGAGGAGTTTCTTGGATATCCATGAAGATTGTTCAAGACCTCTCCTATTTGCCAAGAAATGGAGGAGATAAAAATTTCAAAAGACTTTATTTGGCTTACATCTTCCTACATTTGCAAGGATTTGTTGAAAAATTACTACAATTTGGGTGGTAATTCATGATTGCAAAGCTACGTTTGAGTGAGTTCGAGACTGCAATTGTTATTCGATTGCTGATTAATTTGTTCGAGATTGAAACCTAACTATGTGGGACACGAGTGTCTGTCTGTTTACTTCTTTCTGAGAGACTTTGATCCTGGCTATGTTGGCTACGAGTATTCGGTGGAATACTTCTGTTGTGGGGGGGACAATTCTTGAATGGGTTGATTTTGTTGAAGAATATACGAGTTTTGTCAATGGATTGAAGAATCTGATCATTTAGGATTTATTAAAAGAAGTTGGAACTCTGCATCATATTCCCAAAACAAAAGTACATCCAAGCGAATGGGATGTAAAGGAGCTTCAAAGAGTTAATTTGGGATAAACGTTATCAAGAGAAGGAAAACCAAAGTGAATGATTTTGAATGATTGGGTTGTTCATGAAGATGTGTGACGAGGTTAATGTAACACCCCGGCTAAAGCATAATACGCCCAAGTGTGATGTACAGATTTCTCAAAACACATTTGACACTATCAACTAACAATATTATCATTAATTGATTCCAACAACAAGTACACAAGTTTAGAAGTAAAAGAAATACAAAGAAATACACATTTAGGCAATTTGTCCATTTATGTTGAATATTCTAAGTACTAATGTCTTCGTCACGGCAACATCCTCTACATAAGGTACCTGTAGCATATATATAAAATAAAGTCAACTAAATGAATAGTTGGTGAGTTCACACAAGTTTTTGATATAAGTACATAAAAATCATACAATTCCATGAACAAGTGTAAATGAGCAAGTAAGGTCCTTTCTAGCTGGGATTGTGCACCAATGTACTCAGATCATGAGGCCATTTTCCACTCATAACAACAAATGTCTTGAGCGCAAAGGGGGGCGTATGATCATATTTATATTGAAGTAATCCATTTGCAAGTAATTTTGAGCAAGTAACAAGTAAACACACAAATCCATGTAGCGAATTGTAGTTTGTAAATAATGAATAAACGAAATTGTAATTTGGATAGGATATATATATGCTACCCCCAAAAGTAGTAAAAGAGTAAAAAGGGGTGTGAAAAACTCATCTTTGAGATTGAAGATAACTTGAAATAATAATCGAAAGCGCGTTTAAGGAAATTGAAACGATCGAACATCACGAACTATAAATAAAACGGAAATACAAAATTTAAAGACTAACTATTGGGATTAAAAAGGTTAAATAATATTAGTTTTAGAAATTAGGCATTATTTTAATATATATTTCATTAACTTATGATATATGGGGACTTGGGGATTTTTTAACGAGTTTAACAAAAATGAATAAAGTTTATATAAATCATTTGATGTTTATTAGTTGAAGAATGATTTGTAGATAAATAATTATAACTTATTAATATAAGATTAAATAACAATATTAATAACAATTTATGATTGAAGGTTTTTTTTCTAAGTAACATAATTAATTAATTTACTAATTAATTAACTTAAATGTTAAGCATGAATTCTTTTAAAGAAATTATAGATATTAGTTTATGTGAAAATGAAATAAAGAATAATTAGTTATTTAGAGAAATCAAGTATACTAGTTCTATAATTAGAAATCCTTAATTAAAACCATTTTGTATATATCATCTTATTTAAAATAAAAATTTTTATATGTTTATGATGATCAACGGATAATAACATCTAGATAATATTTGTATTTGTTCTTGCAAAATAACTAGTTTTGACATAATATTTAGAAAATCAAATTGTTTATCTTGGGTATCCATAACCATAGTGATTTCTTATACCCAAAATATAATACTTTTATTATAAAAGTATCATGACCGTGAAGAATAAATTATGAACATTCAACATTAAATCAAAACAAAAACTATAAAATGCATGGAATCATAAAATTTACTTGTTAGTGCTTTCAATATTAAGAAAATAGTGGATTGAGGTGTGAAAATAATGGAGGATTTTTCCTCCTTTTATAGTGAAAATATGAAGTTGTTATGTCTTATGGAATTTATGAAAATTAATCATATTTAATATAATTAAAAACAAAAATTAAAATGGTTTAAAAGGTTTTCAAAGTGTTTAAGTTTTTAATAAATTTTATTTGATTAAAACATTCATTGCCTTATTTTTATTAGTTACTTGAAAAAAAAAACATATGAAAAAGATGGTAATAATAATAATTATAATAATAATCCAAGATTTTTTCTAGTGATTTGCATGGGGAAAGTTCATGAATAAGTTATCTTAATTATGAATGTTTGAAATGAGTATGCAATACTACAAGGGTGGTAAATAGTATATTTGCATAGAAATGATCACATAAAATACATGAAACAAAAATTGAGATTAATTAATAATATTATAATATATATATATTCAAATAGAACAAAACCGAAAATTTAAATTGGGGTCGGGTTTTCGGGTTTGAAAATTAACGAACATTATTTTTTTTTTTGTCAGTAGCTGATTTGTTGATGTATTAATCGTGACTGATGATTTGCAGCTAAAATATTCAAAGTTAAAGTATTCGATAGCTACGGAAAAGTGGGAGTCTGTTAGTGCATGATTTGTTGTCCGTAGCTGATCGAAGAGGCTAGGGGTAGTTTTTTAATAGGCTATATTATAAAATGGCACATTCTTTATAGATTGTATAGAGAATGGGGTCCATTTGTTAGACTAACAAGCCATTCGTTAAGTTAAGAGCCCATTTGCTAAGGGATTTAGAGAATGGAGCCTTGTTCGTTAATGTATTACATATTCATCATGAAATGTAACGAATGGGAGGCCCTTCGTTATAGGAACATCCCATTCGTTAGAGATGATAACGAATGGGGATTGAGTCTATAAATAGACTATTCATGTTCATACGAAAAGAAAGAGATCCGAGCTTAATGTATTAACATGCCAGATCCTCTCCAGAACTTATCTTATTGTATCCACCATTAAAGTACGAATAAAGTATTTATTTTAACGTATTTGTCTCACGTATCAAACTGATGTATTGTTTTAGCGACTAGATATTGGCTCGTATAACATATTCATAACTGGTATCAGAGCAGACGGTTGCTCGTGATACACAATTTAATGTATAATTTTGATTACGACGATGTTCTTCATGTTCTTCAAGTTTTGGTCACGTTTTTTTTATCAACATTCAATTGATTTGGTGAATAGTTATTGAAATTGAAGGTTGATTCGTGTTCCGGATGGAATCCGAACCTTCGTAACGTATTTTGGTGATTAATTATGGTGAATTGAAGAATCCACCATTGATTCCATCTACTATTTGATCTTTTTGATGATGATTCAGTGGTTGTTAATTTAAATTGATGATTGATTCATGACCATGATGAAATTCAGAAGTGTTCGTGTTGATTTTGGTGGTTAATTATGAAGAATTGATGATTTCACCATTGTTGAAGCTTAATCTGCAGATTCCGGCGAGATTTGCGTTTTTCCAGCCACCGTAACAGACTTTTCCGGCAAAAACGGCTATCTTGTGCTACAATAACTGATTTATTGGCCATTCATTAAATCACTGTACCCATTCGTTATGGGCTTTTAACGAATGAGGTCATTCGTTAATGAGTTTAACGAATGTGGATGGTTTAACGTTTGAGACCTCATTTGTGTATCTGTTATAACGAATGAGGGTCGTTATTCATAACGAATGTGTTCCACTCGTTTAAGTGTAACGAATGAGGACATGGTAAATGTACGAGGACACTGTTTTGACGAATGGTGATCAGATTAACGTATATGGACAACGAATGAAGCCTCACTCGTTCAATGATGTGGTGTAAAAAAAGACTACTTTGGAAACGTTTTCTTAAATGAAATTTTTCGAGGATATTCCTAATGTATTGGGAACTCTTCTTGTAAGTTTTGGTGACATAGTTTTTAGCCGACTTTTCACTGTATCTACCGGCCGAAGGGGAGACCACGACTAATTAATGAGGAGTTTTATGGATATCCATGAAGATTGTTCAACACCTTGCCGATTTTTTCAAGAAATGGGGGAGATAAAAATTTCAAAAGACTTTATTTTGCTTACATATTCCTATGCTTGAAAGAATTTCTTGAAAAATTACTACAATTCGGGTGGTAATTCATGATTGCAAAGCTACGTTTGACTGAATGTAAGACTGCAACTGTTCTTCGATTGCTGGTTGATTTGATCGAGATTAAAATCTAACTATGTGGGATACGAGTGTCTGTCCGTTTACTTCTTTATGAGGGACTTTGATCTTGGATATTTAGCTACGAGTATTCGGCGGATTACTTTTGTTGAGGGGGACAATTCTTGAACGGGTTGATTTTGTTGAAGAATATACGAGTCTTGTCAATGGGTTGAGAAATCTGAGCGTTTAGGATATATTAATAGAGGTTGGAACTCTGGATCATATGGCCAAAACAAAAGTACATCTAAGCGGATGTAATGGTGCTTTAAAGAGTTAATTTGGGATAAACGATATCAACAGAATGAAAACCAAAGTGAAAGATTTTGAATAATTGGGTTGTTCATGAAGATGTGTGACGAGGTTAAACGTAAAGATATTCTTTCTTTACCGGTGCTGATGGATAGCTGATGACTTGTTGCTAATTGTTGAAAGATTGAACCATATCATATGCTAGATGGATGATCGAGATGATCACATGGAGATGCTTACTTTAAGGGGTAGATATTATATGAGAAGCTATAAGTTATTAGTTTGCTGAAAAGACTTAAAGATTATCTATCTGCACAAGCCCACGAATAATCAGTCAAGGGGGAGTTTGTTAATGTATTAATCGTGACTGATGATTTGCAGCTAAAGTATTCAAAGTTAAAGTATTAGACAACTATGGAAAAGGGGGACTCTGTTAGTGTATGATTTGTTGTCCGTAGCTGATCAATGAGGCTAGGTGTAGTTTATCAATAGGCTATAATGTAAAATGGCGCATTCGCTATGGATTGTATAGCGAATGGGGTGCATTCGTTAGACTAACTAACCATTCGTTATGTTAAGAGCCCGTTCGCTAAGGGATTTAGCGAATGGAGGCTTATTCGTTAAAGTATTGCCTATTCGTATGAAATGTAACGAATGGGAATTCCTTTGTTTCAGAAACATCCCATTCTTTAGAGATAATAACAAATGGGGACTGAGTCTATAAACAGACTATTCAAGTTCATATGAAAAGAAAGAGATCCGAGCTTAATGTATTAACATGCCGTTACCATGCCGGAACCTCTCCATAACTTATCTTAATGTATTCACCATTAAAGTACGAATAAAGTAATTGTTTAACATATTCGGATCTCTTATCGAACTGATGTATCGTGTTTGAGACTAGATATTGGCTCGTATAACGTATTCTTAACTGGTTTCTGAGTAGATGGTTGCTCGTGATACACAATTTAATGTATTATATTGATTATGACGATGTTCTCCGTTTTCTTAAAGTTTTGGTCACGCTTTTTTTATCAAAATTTGAATGATTTGGTGAATAATTATTGAAATTGAAGGTTGATTCGTGTTCCTGGATGGAATCTGAACCTTCGTAATGTATTTTGGTGATTAATTATGGTGAATTCAAGAATCCACGATTAATGTCCATCTACTGTTTGATCTTTTTGATGACGATACAATGATTGTTGATTTAAATTGATGATTGATTCATGACCATGATGAAAACCCGAAGTGTTCGTGTTGATTTTGGTGGTTAATTATGTAGAATTGATTATTTCACCATTGTTGAAGCTTAAATCTGCAGATTCCAGCGAGATTTGCGTTTTTCCAGCCACCGTAAAAGACTTTTCCGGCAAAAACGGCTATCTTGTGCTACAATAACTGATTTATTGGCCATTCATTAAATCACTGTACCCATTCGTTATGGGCTTTTAACGAATGAGGTCATTCGTTAATGAGTTTAACGAATGTGGATGGTTTAACGTTTGAGACCTCATTTGTGTATCTGTTATAACGAATGAGGGTCGTTATTCATAACGAATGTGTTCCACTCGTTTAAGTGTAACGAATGAGGACATGGTTAACGTACGAGGACACTGTTTTGACGAATGGTGATCAGATTAACGTATATGGACAACGAATGAAGCCTCACTCGTTCAATGATGTGGTGTAAAAAAAGACTATTTTGGAAACGTTTTCTTAAATGAAATTTTTCGAGGATATTCCTAATGTATTGGGAACTCTTCTTGTAAGTTTTGGTGACATAGTTTTTAGCCGACTTTTCACTGCATCTACCGGCCGAAGGGGAGACCACGACTAATTAATGAGGAGTTTTATGGATATCCATGAAGATTGTTCAACACCTTGCCGATTTTTTCAAGAAATGGGGGAGATAAAAATTTCAAAAGACTTTATTTTGCTTACATATTCCTATGCTTGAAAGAATTTCTAGAAAAATTACTACAATTCGGGTGGTAATTCATGATTGCAAAGCTACGTTTGACTGAATGTAAGACTGCAACTGTTCTTCGATTGCTGGTTGATTTGATCGAGATTACAATCTAACTATGTGGGATACGAGTGTCTGTCCGTTTACTTCTTTATGAGGGACTTTGATCTTGGCTATTTAGCTACGAGTATTCGGCGGATTACTTTTGTTGAGGGGGACAATTCTTGAATGGGTTGATTTTGTTGAAGAATATACGAGTCTTGTCAATGGGTTGAGAAATCTGAGCGTTTAGGATATATTAATAGAGGTTGGAACTCTGGATCATATGGCCAAAACAAAAGTACATCTAAGCGGATGTAATGGTGCTTTAAAGAGTTAATTTGGGATAAACGATATCAACAGAATGAAAACCAAAGTGAAAGATTTTGAATAATTTGGTTGTTCATGAAGATGTGTGACGAGGTTAAACGTAAAGATATTCTTTCTTTACCGGTGCTGATGGATAGCTGATGACTTGTTGCTAATTGTTGAAAGATTGAACCATATCATATGCTAGATGGATGATCGAGATGATCACATGGAGATGCTTACTTTGAGGGGTAGATATTATATGAGAAGCTATAAGTTATTAGTTTGCTGAAAAGACTTAAAGATTATCTATCTGCACAAGCCCACGAATAATCAGTCAAGGGGGAGTTTGTTAATGTATTAATCGTGACTGATGATTTGCAGCTAAAGTATTCAAAGTTAAAGTATTAGACAACTATGGAAAAGGGGGACTCTGTTAGTGTATGATTTGTTGTCCGTAGCTGATCAATGAGGCTAGGTGTAGTTTATCAATAGGCTATAATGTAAAATGGCGCATTCGCTATGGATTGTATAGCGAATGGGGTGCATTCGTTAGACTAACTAACCATTCGTTATGTTAAGAGCCCGTTCGCTAAGGGATTTAGCGAATGGAGGCTTATTCGTTAAAGTATTGCCTATTCGTATGAAATGTAACGAATGGGAATTCCTTTATTTCAGAAACATCCCATTCTTTAGAGATAATAACAAATGGGGACTGAGTCTATAAACAGACTATTCAAGTTCATATGAAAAGAAAGAGATCCGAGCTTAATGTATTAACATGCCGTTACCATGCCGGAACCTCTCCATAACTTATCTTAATGTATTCACCATTAAAGTACGAATAAAGTAATTGTTTAACATATTCGGATCTCTTATCGAACTGATGTATCGTGTTTGAGACTAGATATTGGCTCGTATAACGTATTCTTAACTGGTTTCTGAGTAGATGGTTGCTCGTGATACACAATTTAATGTATTATATTGATTATGACGATGTTCTCCGTTTTCTTAAAGTTTTGGTCACGCTTTTTTATCAAAATTTGAATGATTTGGTGAATAATTATTGAAATTGAAGGTTGATTCGTGTTCCTGGATGGAATCTGAACCTTCGTAATGTATTTTGGTGATTAATTATGGTGAATTCAAGAATCCACGATTAATGTCCATCTACTGTTTGATCTTTTTGATGACGATACAATGATTGTTGATTTAAATTGATGATTGATTCATGACCCTGATGAAAACCCGAAGTGTTCGTGTTGATTTTGGTGGTTAATTATGTAGAATTGATTATTTCACCATTGTTGAAGCTTAAATCTGCAGATTCCAGCGAGATTTGCGTTTTTCCAGCCACCGTAACAGACTTTTCCGGCAAAAACGGCTATCTTGTGCTACAATAACTGATTTATTGGCCATTCATTAAATCACTGTACCCATTCGTTATGGGCTTTTAACGAATGAGGTCATTCGTTAATGAGTTTAACGAATGTGGATGGTTTAACGTTTGAGACCTCGTTTGTGTATCTGTTATAACGAATGAGGGTTGTTATTCATAACGAATGTGTTCCACTCGTTTAAGTGTAACGAATGAGGACATGGTTAACGTACGAGGACACTGTTTTGACGAATGGTGATCAGATTAACGTATATGGACAACGAATGATGCCTCACTCGTTCAATGATGTGGTGTAAAAAAAGACTATTTTGGAAACGTTTTCTTAAATGAAATTTTTCGAGGATATTCCTAATGTATTGGGAACTCTTCTTGTAAGTTTTGGTGACATAGTTTTTAGCCGACTTTTCACTGTATCTACCGGCCGAAGGGGAGACCACGACTAATTAATGAGGAGTTTTATGGATATCCATGAAGATTGTTCAACACCTTGCCGATTTTTTCAAGAAATGGGGGAGATAAAAATTTCAAAAGACTTTATTTTGCTTACATATTCCTATGCTTGAAAGAATTTCTTGAAAAATTACTACAATTCGGGTGGTAATTCATGATTGCAAAGCTACGTTTGACTGAATGTAAGACTGCAACTGTTCTTCGATTGCTGGTTGATTTGATCGAGATTAAAATCTAACAACTATCTGGTGCTACAATAACTGATTTAATGGCCATTCGTTAAATCACTATACCCATTCGTTACGGGCTTTTAACGAATGAGGCAATTCATTAATGAGTTTAACGAATGTGGATGGTTTAACGTATGAGACCTCATTCGTGTTTCTGTTATAACGAATGAGGGTCATTATTTAAACGAATGTCTTCCACTCGTTCAAGTGTAACGAATGAGGACAAGGTCAACTTACGAGGTCACTTTTTGACGAATAGTGATCAGGTTAATGTATATGGATAACAAATGAAGCCTCACTCGTTCAATGATAAGGTGTAAAAAAGAGTATTTTGGAAAAGTTTTCATAAACGAAAACTTTCTTGGATTGTCCAAATGTATTGGGAACTCTTCTTGTATGTTTTGGTGACATATGTTGCGGCAGACGTTTCATGCGTATATACTGGCCGAGGGGGAGACCACGACTAATTTAATGAGATGTTTCTTGGATATCCATGAATATTGTTCAACACCTCTCCAAATTTGTCAAGAAATAGGGCAGATAAAAATTTCAAAAGAATTTATTTAACTTACATCTTCCTATGTTTGCAAGGATTTCTTGAACAATTACTGAAATTCGGGTGGTAATTCATGATTGCAAAGCTACGTTTGACTGAGTTCAAATATGCAATTGTTCTTCGATTGCTGATTGATTTGTTCGAGATTGAAACCTAACTATGTGGGATACGAGTGTCTGTCTGTTTACTTTTTTCTGAGGGACTTTGATCATGGCTATGTTGGCTGCGAGTATTTTGCGGATTACTTCTGTTGAGGGATATAATTCTTGAATGGGTTGATTTTGTTGAAGAATATACGAGTCTTGTAAATGGATTGAAGAATCTGATCATTTCGGATTCATTAATAGAGGTTGGAACTCTGCATCATATGCCCAAAACAATAGTACATCTAAGCGAATGGGATGTAAAGGATCTTCAAAGAGTTAATTTGGGATAAACATTATCCAGAGAAGGAAAACCGAAGTGAAAGATTTTGAATGATTGGGTTGTTCATGAAGATGTGTGACGAGATGAAACGAAAAGATATTTTTGCTTTACCGATGTTAATACATAGCTGATGACTTGTTGCTAATTATTGAAAGATTGAACCATGTCATATGCCAGATGGATGATCGAGATGATCACCTGGAGATGCTTACATTAAGGGGTAGAACTTATATGAGAAGCTATAAGTTATTGGTTTGCTGAGAAGACTTAAAGATCGTCTATCTGCATAAACCCGAGAATAATCAGTCAAGGTGGAGTTTGTTAATGTATTAATTGTGACTGATGATTTGCAGCTAAAGTATTCAAAGTTAAAGTATTCGACAGATACGGATACGGGGGGATCTGTTAGTGCATGATTTTTTGTCTGTAGCTGATCGTAGAGACTAGGGGTAGTTTATCAATAGGCTATAATGTAAAATTGCACATTCGCTATGGATTGTATAGCGAATGGGGTCCATTCGTTAGACTAACTAACCATCCGTTAAGTTAAGAGCCCGCTCGCTAAGGGATTTAGCGAATGGAGGTTTATTCGTTAAAGTATTGCCTATTCGTATGACATGTAACGAATGGGAAACCCTTCATTACAGGTTCATCCCATTCGTTAGAGATGATAACGAATGGGGACCGAGACTATAAATAGACTATTCATGTTCATACGAATAGAAAGAGATCCGAGCTTAACGTATTAACATGTCGTTACCATGCCAGATCCTCTCCGGAACTTATCTTAATGTATTCACCATTTAAGTATGAATAAAGTATTTGTTTAATTGATGTGTAGTGAAACACAATTACTTTCCGTACCATTTTTATCATGTTTTAATTACTTTTTAGTTTAATTATTAAGTTTTATGGTTTGTTTATGCTTGATATTACAAAGATGATTATTCCTTGTAGGTGATGAAGTTTGGTGGAAAAAAGAGTTAAATTGAAGAGTTTAGGGGCTTAATTGTTCAACTTTCAAACTTATAAGTCAAGGCCCGACCCAAGCCCACATCTTAAAGGCCTTATATAATATTATATTAAGTTGATTAATGAAGTTACCGGCCATTATTCAGCTACTAATCCCGAAAATTAAATGAACCCTAACCTAAACCCTAAGTTCCGATCGCAAACAGCATCAGCAGGAAAAGAAGAAAGAAAAAAAGAAAGAAAGGACGCGGCTGCTGGTCTTTGGCGGCTGGAGAAGGAAGAGGAACATCGGGGCAGCAGCTAGGGGCTTCAAACAAGCATAAATCTCAGCCATACTTGATAGTAATTCATCCATAAACTTTACTTTTTGTTCAAGAACCCTAACTTTGTTAATTTAATCTTTTGATTTGAATTGTTTTGCAATTGATTGATAGTTTGAGTTGTGATTGATTGTGTTTGGATCTTGAATGAGTTTTATCATGTTTATATTGATGTTTATGATGTTTACTTTGATTGTATGCTGCTGTCCAAAATTAATGAGTAGCTAATCTTGCTTGTTCTACCTAGGATAGATGATTGTTGAGTAGTTTTGACTTGTTTAATGGATTGTTAATGTTCAAGACTTGAATTATTGATGTAAAGTTTAACTAAACCATAAATTAGATTGTGTGTGATGGCTGTGTTTTATGTTTAATTACTTATAATCCTCTTGCATTAGTTAATTGAATTGGTTTTGATTAATTGATTGCTTGTTAGACTCTTGACTTGGTGTTAGGGTTTATTTGCGGGGTGTACAACTGTAGGGATAAGTGGGTAATATAATCATCTAAAATCAGTTAAAATACACCTTCTTTGAGACCGAGAGGTGATAAGAAGTAATATTGTCTCGTTGCTTTTACTTGTTAGAATTAAGACCGCGCGAGAGCGGATTTTTGTCTTGTCAAGTTTGAGTGTTTATGTGCAATTAGTTGGTTTAATTTGGGTTAAGTTAAATTGTTCCTCTATCCTTGGTTGCGTAGTATTCGTTTCCATTAGGATAGTGTGTCGGTGAGACCGAGAGGAGAGTCGTCATTTGAACACGTTAATAATTGTTTTTCCGGTTTATTCTTTAAAATCAACTAAAATAAGTTAGAGTTTGTTAGAGAGACTGAGAGGTAATTTGACTTTCTTAAACAAGTTTTAGTTGTGTCATCTTTTATAACCGGTGTCGTGAATATTTTCAATCCATTGTCTTGTTATTTCTGTCAACATGATTCATTCCTAGGTAGACGTTTTTATCACTGCAGTCAAAGTTTTCAAGGTTTTGTCAAAAGTTTTCATTTAATTAAGTTAAGTAGTTTAATTAATTCTAAATATTAAAAATCATTTAAAATAATATTTTGGTGAGTCTTGGTTAGAGTTTCGTAATTATAAACGTTTTCACGTGTCTTCGAGTTCGATATCCGGACTTTCCTTATCTGTGCTATACACGACCGGTACACTTGCCGTTTGTGTGAACTAGGATAGATTGTTTGGTTTTTAAAGCTTAGTTGCGACTTGTGTTTTATTTATATATATATTTTCGCACATCAAGTTTTTGGCGCCGTTGCCGGGGACACGGTTTGAGGCGTATTAAGAACGACTCGAGTTAAGATTTGCCTTGTTTACTACTTGTCTTTCTTAATTGTTTTGTTTGTTAGTTTAAAATAGTGTAGCTTATTATAATTTCTTTTATTTATTTAATAGTTGTATGCGACGTACTCGATCTCTAGGACCACCAGAAGTTGAAGGATTTCCCGAACCAGAGAGAGAGCACCTTGAGAGACGTCGTACAAAACCGTCTTCCAGTTCATCTACATCCGTCGGTAATACGTTTTCTTCTCCTACTTTTCCTGAACCCGTCATTAGGGATAGGATTATGGGCGACGCGAATCCACTACCGAGGAGGACAGTTGCAGACCGGGCCCGTCCGGTCGATGCTGGCGCAAGATCCAGCATTGCTCCACCAGCTATAGGAGTTCAAACGACTTGGCAGATTCCATCTAATGTGCTGAACACGATTGCTCATCTGCTCAATTTCACGAGTTGCTCCACGAGAACCCGCATTCTCATCTCACTCGTATTGCACGTATCTGCGACACGTTTCATCTTGCCGGCGTATCCGAAGACGCCATAAAACTCCGAATCTTTCCGTTCTCACTCGTTGATCATGCGAGTCTGTGGCTTGAGTCCCTCCCACAGGGATCCATTGCTACTTGGGCTACCATGCAGACCCAATTTCTTGAGAAATACGATCCTCCGGCTAAGGCCGCTCGTTTGCGTAACCAGATTCATTCTTTCCAAATGGAGGGCACCGAGAGCTTCTACGAGATGTGGGAAAGGTTCAAAAATCTACTTGCGTTATATCCAAACCACGGCCTACAAGACTGGGCGGTTGTTGAGAAGTTCTACAACGGAGTGACGTACGCAACTCAGAGTATGCTCGACACAGCTGCAGGAGGTAACCTACAAACAACGAAGGATACGGATGAGTGCATTGCCTTGTTTAACGGTTTAGCAATGAGTGGATACCAGCGACCACCAGTTAAGAGTACCAAAACCGTCGATTCCTTATCACGCGGCATGCATTCGGTCGACAACAGCACCGCACTGGCGGCACAAGTTGAGGCGTTAGCAAAGATCGTGAAGGACTTACAGGTGAAAAGTAAGTTATGCGAGATCTTTAGAGGGGGACACGACACCGTTCAATGCCCCGTAGGTTTCCAGGAGGAGGCAGTCGACTTCGTTAATAATCCAAACCGAAATCAACATTCTTTCAATTCTTATAATTCGGGGTGGAGAGGTAACCAAAATTCCAACTGGAGGAACGGAAATCAGTCCGGCTTCCAGCAACGTCAGAGCCTATTCCAGGATTGCGGTGAGGGACCGAGTAGTGGGGAGAAGAAGCCCACATTAGAGGAGATGATGGCACAGCAGACACAGATGTTGTCGCAACTCATGACTCGAGAGGACTCCCGTCACAAAGAAACTCAAGAGAAATTCCGGGAGCACGAGTCATTCATGAGAAATCAAGGAGCTTCAATTCAAAATCTTGAGCGTCAGATGGGAGAGATAGCAAGTCGTCTAAATGAGAGGTCGCCAGGTACACTTCCAAGTAACACTGAACAAAATCCGAAGGCGTTCGCGAAGGCTGTGACGACAAAGAGCGGTGCGGGGGCACGTAGCGAGCCCGTGATTCAAGAGGCGAAGAGAGGAGTCGTTAACGAGCCTGCGGTAGATGTAGAGGAGCAGGTAGACGAGAAGATTCAGTTGGAGTCTCCACCGGCCAGGGTGCATCAAAGGCACAGCCCAGGAAGTACAGCACAGGCCGAGAACCAGCCATCACCCAGCACACCACCGAGAGTCTACAAACCTAGACTCCCATTTCCCGGGAGAGTCCGTAGGGATAGAGACGAGGAGCAAAACTCCAAATTTCTTGATCTTCTGAAGCAACTTCATCTTAATATTCCTTTCCTTGAGGCACTTACGCAAATGCCCAAATACGCAAAGTTTCTTAAGGATATTCTTTCGAACAAAGAGAAGTTAGCCGAAGTCTCTTCCATTCCTCTGAGTGCCGGTTGCTCTGCAGTCTTGCAGAGAAAGTTACCAGAAAAGATGTCCGATCCTGGGAGTTTCACAATTCCCTGCATCTTGAGTGATAATACGGTCGTCCATGCGCTGGCAGATCTTGGTGCCAGTATTAATCTCATGCCGTATTCCGTGTATCGCAAGTTGGGACTAGGCGAACCGAGGCCTACCCGTATGAGTATCCAGCTTGCTGATCATTCTGTGAAATACCCCCGAGGGGTGGTCGAGAACATGCTTGTTCGTGTCGACAAGTTCATCTTCCCGGTGGACTTTGTCATCCTGGACATGAACGATGACGATAGTGTCCCACTCATCTTGGGCCGACCATTCCTTGCCATTGCACAGGCATTGATCGATGTCTGCGAGGGTAAATTAATCTTAAGAGTTGGGGATGAGAACATCACCTTTGACGTTCGACAGTCACTGAAACACCCCTTGTCTGCTGATGACTCCTTATACTTCATTGATACCATCATGGAGCATGTTGGGGAGTTTTTCAGCGAAATCTGTGGAGGATCTGCCTCCGACACCCAGATTCTCGATAGGGATATTCCAGAGATTGAAATGGTTGCCGTAACCAATCAGTTCTTAAATGACGACACCGAGTCGCATACCCCTGAATCTGGCGTGTCTGCTGAGATCGTACGATGATCCGATGGACCGACCTTCGATCGAGAGTCCTCCTCTTTCCTTAGAGCTCAAGGATTTACCTTCCCACCTTGAGTATGCTTTTTTAGATGAAGAGAGGAAGCTTCCGGTTATCATTGCATCTGCGTTGACCGAGGTCGAGAAGGAGAAGTTGTTGAGGGTGCTACGAGAGCACAAGGAGGCTATTGCTTGGAAGATTATCGACATCAAGGGTATCAACCCTTCGTTCTGCACTCATAAAATCTTCATGGAGGAAAATTTCAAAACTGTCGTCTAGCCGCAACGGCGGCTTAATCCGAAAATGCAAGAGGTCGTAAAGAAGGAGATCATTAAACTCCTTGATGTGGGGATCATTTTCCCCATTTCTGATAGTGCTTGGGTGAGTCCAGTCCAAGTGGTTCCTAAAAAGGGTGGCATGACTGTCGTCACCAACGAGAGGAACGAGCTTATTCCCACGAGGACTGTGACAGGATGGCGAGTCTGCATCGACTATCGCCGATTGAATGATGCCACCAGGAAAGACCACTTTCCTCTCCCATTCATTGATCAGATGTTGGAGCGTTTAGCAGGTCAGCAGTACTACTGCTTCCTAGATGGTTTCTCCGGGTACTTCCAGGTTCTGATATCTCCCGACGACCAGGAAAAAACCACTTTCACCTGCCCTTATGGAACGTTTGCTTACAAACGTATGCCGTTCGGACTTTGTAACGCTCCGGCCACATTCTAGAGGTGTATGGTGGCCATTTTCCATGATATGATCGAGGACTCCATGGAGGTGTTCATGGACGATTTTTCCGTATTTGGGAGTTCCTTCGATCATTGTTTATCAAATCTCGAGAGGATGATGTCCCGCTGCGTTGACACCAACCTAGTCCTTAACTGGGAAAAATGTCATTTCATGGTTCGCGAGGGCATTGTTCTGGGTCATCGAATCTCAAGTGCGGGGATAGAGGTTGACCGGGCAAAGGTCGAGACCATTTCTAATCTTCCCCCGCCTACTTCCGTGAGATCAATTCGTAGCTTTTTAGGTCATGCTGGGTTCTACCGCCGGTTCATCAAAGATTTTTCTAAAATCGCGAGACCCATGACCAAACTTTTGGAGAAGGATGCTCCATTTATTTTTTCTGAGCAGTGTATCGAGGCGTTTGATCTTCTAAAAGACAAACTAGTTAACGCCCCGATCATGGTTGCTCCCGACTGGTCGTTACCATTCGAGTTGATGTGTGACGCGAGCGACTTCGCAGTCGGAGCGGTTCTTGGACAACGGAAGGATAAGCATTTCCATCCGATCTACTATGCGAGCCAGACCTTAAATGGAGCACAGGAAAGCTATACCACCACCGTAAAAGAGCTTTTAGCTTTAGTGTTCGCTTTCGACAAATTTAGGTCCTATCTGGTTTTGTCCAAAACGATTGTTTATACGGACCATGCCGCTATTAGATATCTTTTCAGCAAGAAGGATGCTAAGCCTCGTCTTATCCGATGGATCCCGTTGCTTAAAGAGTTCGATATAGAGATCCGGGATAAAAAGGGGGCCGAGAATGTGGCGGCTGATCACCTTTCACGACTAGAGGGAGTTGATTTAGGAGATTCAGGAGTTAGGATCGACGATCGGTTTCCGACGGAGAGTCTGATGTTCGTTACTGCACAAGAGGATGGTTTTCCATGGTTTGCTGATTTCGCGAACTATCTCGCTGACGGATACCTCCCAAAGATGCCTTACCAGCAAAAGAAGAAATTCTTTGCTGACATCAAATTTTACCTTTGGGACGATCCATATCTTTTACGCATTGGTGCTGATCAGCTTATTAGAAGGTGTGTGGATGTCAAGGAACGATGGAAAATTTTGAGCCATTGTCATGTGGGACCGACTGGAGGTCACCACGGTGTGAATTCTACGGCAAAGAAAGTCTTTGATTCTGGTTTTTACTGGCCGTCTATCTTTAAGGATGCTCATCTGTTCGTTAAGAGTTGTGATCGTTGCCAGCGTGTCGGCAACATTTCTTCACGAAACAAAATGCCCCAGAATGCCGTTCAAGTTTGTGAGGTTTTTAATATATGGGGTATTGATTTCATGGGACCGTTTCCATCTTCGCGTGGAAACAAATACATACTGGTGGCCGTCGATTACGTGTCTAAGTGGGTTGAGGCCAAAGCTCTACCCACCAATGATGCCCGAGTGGTAGTCCGTTTTCTAAAAAGTCTATTTGCTCGTTTTGGAGTCCCGAAAGCCTTGATCATTGATCGAGGTACTCACTTTTGCAACTCGCAGATGAATAAGGCGTTGAAGCGTTATGGGGTCACCCATCGGCTTGCGACCGCCTACCACCCACAGACTAGTGGGCAAGTGGAAGTGAGTAATCGGGGAATCAAACGTATTCTCGAGAAAACGGTTGGTTCAAATCGTCGGGATTGGTCCGACAAATTAGATGATGCTCTGTGGGCCTTCAGTACAGCCTACAAGACTCCGACTGGTTCCACACCATTTCGGATGATTTATGGGAAGGCATGTCATCTTCCTGTTGAATTGGAACACCGCGCTTCATGGGCCCTTCAAAGGGTTAATCTTGATTTACCCGCCGCAGAGGGTAATCGTTTCCATCAATTACATGAATTAGAGGAGCTCCGGGATCACGCATATGCACAATCGTTTCGCAAAGAAACTACAAATACACTACAGACTTGATCATCCACACTGTTAGTCATGTGGGGTCCCCTTGCTCGCGTCTCATTACCATTAAGAAACGGACCACAAGGGACACACTACATGTAAGCCCTACAGATAAAATTTTGCATACTCACCTATGGTTATGGATTTGGGGTATTGCTTGATAACGGGGGTATGTCATCTTGTAGGGAGCACTGGCTATAAATAATTGAACCTTAATCATATCTAATGGCTGCTTGGTAGACTTTGATGCTTAAGCTTAGGTGGATAAACAATACCCTTGATCGTCTTAACTATTCATAAATATGGAGCAACAAAGTTTTAATTCTGCTAACTATGAGGTTTAAGTCAAGTTGGGGTGGTCTGGTCCGGTAAAAGCAGAAAATAAGCGGGTCTTAATTGTGTAAACCACTAAGTAATATTATTGTCGGATCTTATTTGTCCCGGTAAAGATTAAGGCATGGGTTTAGGTGGACAACAATATCGATGATCACGGTTTTTGCGCTTTTCTGAGCTTTAAAATATAACCTATATGTTTGATTTAACTTTGATTTTCCGATTCTGATCCAACTGCATTAGACTTTTTCAGGGACGAAAAAGGTTTAAGTGTGGGGATGTTTGATGTGTAGTGAAACACACTTACTTTCCGTATCATTTTTATCATGTTTTAATTACTTTTTAGTTTAATTATTAAGTTTTATGGTTTGTTTATGCTTGATATTACAAAGATGATTGTTTTCTTGTAGGTGATGAAGTTTGGTGGAAAAAAGAGTTAAATTGAAGAGTTTAGGGGCTTAATTGTTCAACATTTCAAACTTATAAGTCAAGGCCCGACCCAAGCCCACATCTTAAAGGCCTTATATAATATTATATTAAGTTGATTAATGAAGTTACCAGCCATTAGTCAGCTACTAATCCCGAAAATTAAAAGAACCCTAACCTAAACCCTAAGTTCCGATCGCAAACAGCATCAGCCGGAAAAGAAGAAAGAAAAAAAGAAAGAAAGGACGCGGATGCTGGTCTTTGGCGGCTGGAGAAGGAAGAGGAACATCGGGGCAGCAGCTAGGGGCTTCAAACAAGCATAAATCTCAGCCATACTTGATAGTAATTCATCCATAAACTTTACTATTTGTTCAAGAACCCTAACTTTGTTAATTTAATCTTTTGATTTGAATTGTTTTGCAATTGATTGATAGTTTGAGTTGTGATTGATTGTGTTTGGATCTTGAATGAGTTTTATCATGTTTATATTGATGTTTATGATGTTTACTTTGATTGTATGCTGCTGTCCAAAATTAATGACTAGCTAATCTTGCTTGTACTACCTAGGATAGATGATTGTTGAGTATTTTTGACTTGTTTAATGGATTGTTAATGATCAAGACTTGAATTATTGATGTAAAGTTTAACTAAACCATAAATTTGATTGTGTGTGATGGCTGTGTTTTATGTTTAATTACTTATAATCCTCTTGCATTAGTTAATTGAATTGGTTTTGATTAATTGATTGCTTGTTAGACTCTTGACTTGGTGTTAGGGTTTATTTGCGGGGTGTACAACCGTAGGGATAAGTGGGTAATATAATCATCTAAAATCAATTAAAATACACCTTCTTTGAGACCGAGAGGTAATAAGAAGTAATATTTTCTCGTTGCTTTTACTTGTTAGAATTAAGACCGCGCGAGAGCGGATTTTTGTCTTGTCAAGTTTGAGTGTTTATGTGCAATTAGTTGGTTTAATTTGGGTTAAGATAAATTGTTCCTCTATCCTTGGTTGCGTAGTATTCGTTTCCATTAGGATAGTGTGTCGGTGAGACCGAGAGGAGAGTCGTCATTTGAACACGTTAATAATTGTTTTTCCGATTTATTCTTTAAAATCAACTAAAATAAGTTAGAGTTTGTTAGAGAGACTGAGAGGTAACTTGACTTTCTTAAACAAGTTTTAGTTGTGTCATCTTTTATAACCGGTGTCGTGAATATTTTCAATCCATTGTCTTGTTATTTCTGTCAACATGATTCATTCCTAGGTAGACGTTTTTATCACTACAGTCAAAGTTTTCAAGGTTTTGTCAAAAGTTTTCATTTAATTAAGTTAAGTAGTTTAATTAATTCTAAATATTAAAAATCATTTAAAATAATATTTTGGTGAGTCTTGGTTAGAGTTTCGTAATTATAAACGTTTTCACGTGTCTTCGAGTTCGATATCTGGACTTTCCTTATCTGTGCTATACGCGACCGGTACACTTGCCGTTTGTGTGAACTAGGATAGATTGTTTGGTTTTTAAAGCTTAGTTGCGACTTGTGTTTTATTTATATACATATTTTCGCACTTAATTAATGTATTCAGCTCTCGTATTGCATTGATGTATCATTTTAGCGACTAGATCTTGGCTCGTATAACATATTCACAATGACGATGGTGAGGATGGAGGGACCCTGATTTTGAATAATAAGTCGTTAAATGGTCCCTAGACTTTGGGGTTGGGTGCACAAATGGGTAAAAGGTTACTTAGGGATGTAATTGCACCATTCTCATAGTTATTTACATAACTAATAATTAAACCAAAATATATATTTAAAATACTCGAATAATGCAGATTGCATTTTAAGATTTAACCGATTACAAATCCTGGTCGAGCAATGAATACAAATACAAGGGTGTGAAACCGGAAATGTTACAATAAGAATATGGGTTCACAAGATAATATTTAACATGTGACAACACCTGCTTGGTGGTCTTAGCAAGGATGCAAAGCACCCAATGCGCACAGGATCGGGCGATGGGTGCAATGGGCGCTTTGATAGCGCACTTTGCACCTTTCTCTAAAAAAAGAGGGACCAAAAGTTAAAATTTGAATTTTTATATCCATCACACTACGTGATGGACAAGGATGAAGCCCGTCGTGATACACGACGAAGCTGGGAGAAACTCGATATTTGAGCGGTGTCGTGCTACGCGATGGACCAACCCGGAAGTCCTTCGCGATACGCGACGTAACTTCCACGACGAGGTGACAAGCGTCCAACTACATGTCAATACGTGGCATCACCTAAGCGTGCTGAGTCACTAGACAATGGCCACCTAAAAGGGCCATCTCGATACGCGATGGGATAGGAAATCAGCCGATAAATAGGGGTGCACGAGTGATGTGATGTGATGTGAAGTGGTATGAAAAGTTTGTTAGGCTTTCAAAATGTTTGTTTCACACAATGTCGAGTGTAAATTTATAAAAATGACTTTTATCTTAACTTGACCGCACACAAATATGTAAGTGTACCTATCGTATATGTAGTATTGTATGGGTAAGAACCAAGTATCGATACACGGACACACTTCTTTGATTTTTACTATTGAATCATTGTATTTATTTTAACAGGAAGTAAAAATCATAATAGAAGTTTAAAAGCATAAGTCAAAGAAAGTATTTTTGGATTTTTTATATTTTATAGAGATGATAAAGGATATAAGTGTACCATGTTGGTTGTAACTCCTCTTGACTTGGTTTAATAGTTAATTGGTGAAAATATGATATATACTTGTTTTAGTAATTAAATGTGGGAATAACACCTTATTCCTAAGTCATATTATTCCATGATAATTAAGTGGTTTATATTAAGTATTTGTGAGATAACTTGCTTTGAAGATGAGACAATCCCTTAAATTACTAAGTAAACTGTTCTTGATATTTTAATAAAAATAACTTTCGTATTATACTTAAAATACCAATTAAAATTAGAGGAATTGTAAATGATCAACCTTGAATTAACAAGTATTAACCAACAAAACTCTTGGACAATTAGAGAACTTATGTAATAACCATCCAAAAGTTGATTGAAATATATTATATGGCACACTCACTTGACAAATAATTAACTAATTTTAGTCGATTAACATCAGCAATCCGTTTTCACAACATTGTTAACATTCCCATTTTAACGATGATTAATTACTACTAATACTTCATTTTGTCCATGTTTATATTAGGATTTTTGTTTTTTTCTCAACCAGGCCCTTACAATAATGATAGTCCCCCGACTTATAATCAAGCTCGGTGCCCGGTGTCTCTTTTAAAGTTTATTATCCAAGGCTTCACAAGAGTGCCAGTTCCCCGGCTTATCGTCAAGCTCGGCACTTGGTGTACTTTTTAAGAGTTTTTAACATTCCACATCAAGTGATAATTACAACATAAACTTTACTCTTTTATAAACCAATCACATGTTTAACCAATATAATAAAACTTAATCAAGATTCATTATAAACCAAGACGATACTATGAAATTTTAGCTAATACTAAGCATAATGTTATACATCAAAGTAATAGATACAAACATGATCAAATTAGAACAATCTAACCAATTTGGATGACTAATCTTTGATGCTAATGACTTCTTCCAAAAACATAATTTACTTGATCTTCAAAAGGTGGATGGATGGATAAATCCCTAATTAATGGTGGTGAAAGAATGTGGTTGATGATGTATTTATGATGTTTCAAGTCCACTGAATGTGGTGAATGAACATTCAATTTATCAGCTGATTTGGAGACTCAACACGACCCGTTTTGACATGGGCACTTCCCGTGTTGAGCCTGGGCACAACTATGTTGATCCAAGAAGCTTCTACTTTGTCTTTTCTCTTGTACTATCAATAGGGGGTGTTGATGTCAACATGGCCCGTGTTGAGTTTTAGAATTGTAATTTCAACATGGGGTTTGCTGGTGTCAACATGGGCCATGTTATGACTTCTGAATTTTTTCTTTTCCTCGTATGCTTGTAACATGGTCATGTGTTGCTTCACCATGGGGTGTGTTGTGTTCCTTTTCACAATTTTTATTCATTTTTCTCCGTATATCAGCTTGTTTTATTCTTTTGGGCTATATTTACCTAGAGATAGAAATTATAAACATTAATGGTTATTTATTAAAATATAAATGTTGATACTATACCTATATGGAGATAGTTTAGTGCTGAAAAGATGTATGAATTTATATACGTGATCGACATGTTAACTCATTCACACAAAACACACTTTCTCACACATACATAACCGCCTTTTGTGTGTCGAGTCTCGTAGTGCATGACAAGCCCCAAAGTTCTGATGGATTAAGCCTTGATACACGACATAGAGTAGAAGTGTCAATCGTTCAAGCTTAGGCCTGTAAACTCTAAATACCCGTGTAAGGTAGGGATTCCGCTTAAGTTATGATTTTATTATTTATATTGCTTAGACCCGTAGTAGGGGGTATAGCCCAAACCTTGATCAAAATTAATTAAACACAAACTTTACATATACAAAGATTATAGTCATATCATTCCACCTTCAAAATTTCAAAATTTGAATAATTCGATTCGTTGAACACCCCTACTTGGGCATTTAATATCCGATGATTTTGAAAATGATTTTAATATAAACGATGTTGTCCGCTAAAACAACCCGCAACTCTAACATATTTACAAAATAGGTACCAACTATTGGTCACACTTCTAGGCCCTAAGTCGGGGTGTGATAGGTTGGTATCAAAGTCATCGATCTTAATGAATTAGGTATTAATCATACCTAATATTTAATCAGAGATATATATCAGTCTTATTACATAACCATCGGTTTAAGCTAATTAGATACTTGATTGAGAAGTATCTAACCTTCAATCACATAATGTCTAAATATGACGGATAAGTATTAATAATACGGATAATATAGGAACGTCTTCCTACCCCTAATCAACTACGCGCAGATGTCCTATCATCATTTTAGTCAAGAATCAACTTAGCCTCCATCCGGTAAAGAAAAGGGATACATTGTAGGGATGTTCACGGTCCGGTTTTAACGGTTTTTAGGTTAAAACGTGAACCAAACTGTTAGTAACGGTTTTTAATAATCTAAATCCGAAACTGAAACGTTGAAAATTAAAATCGAACCAAACCGAACCGTTACTAACGGTTTGGTTCCGGTTTAGTTTAACAGTTTGAGCTTACCGAGCCTTTATAAAAATAAATGATTGCTATATGAAAAAGATTATTCAATATACAAAGAACTATTCAAAATAACCAACTAACCAACTATTCGTATAATACAAATGATTTTTCTCAAAAGCATTACCCAAGTATCCATATAAAATATTTTGTTTTGTCCAAAATAACCAAGTTTCTAGATAATCAACATGATTTATTTCTAGACTTCATAATGCATAAGGAGAAAATAAACTTAAAATTATTTTATTAACTTTAGTAATACGGAAGATAAAGTATTGTAATATAAATATATAAAAAGCTAAAACATATATTGGAAAATCTAATGGTCTGGTCCGGTTTAATACGACCGATTTTCGGCATAAATCGTAAACCAAACCATTCGTTACAGTTTATAATTTTCAAAACCGACCAACCGATAGTTAAATAAAAAAACGACCGTGAAACCAAACCGATGACTTGTTTGGGAGGTTTCATGGTTTGAACTCGGACCGTGAACACCCTAATATATGGGGACGTCTCTAATCCCAATTCATGTATTCAGTGATGAAGATTTATACCAACCAATAATGTAGGAAGATTAAGATTAATTCAATACTAAGACCCCACTAGGTTAGATAAGTACTAACTTGAATATACATGGAATATGATCAAGTGGATCCAATAAATCAATGATGTCAAAGGGAAAAGAAATAATGACCTATCCAGAATAATATCCTCAAAGAGATGAACATTTTAATTTTCCAGCAATTCGAGATCCTTACTTTGTTCACACTCAAAGTGAACGTCTAAAACCGGATTATAATTCCTTAAAAGGGGTGTACAGTGTTGAAGATAATTCAACTTATTATGAAGTAAATGTTAACAAATTAGCAGAATCAATGATCAAGAAAGAAAGAGATACGGAAAAGAATCAAAATGGAAAGGAGACAGACGGAAACATCAAGAAGGACAACAAGATCAAAAATTGATCATTCACTGGAAAAAGTAGATAATATGATCTTCGCAGTTGTAAACACTATAGCTGTAAGAGTTTTGTGTATTCTTGTAACTACAACATAAATAAAAGACATGTTTAATTTCCTTGAAATATTAAGCTTATCTTTAGAAATTTATGTCATGAAAAGATAGCAGAAACTCTTTAGGGTAATTCCCCCAGTAAATCTGGAAGTGGGAGAATACCAGCAATGAGATTAAGAAAAAAACATTCCAGGTCAATAAATGAGTAGAATCCAAATGATGACTAACTCCAGTTTTGATGTATTCACAAATCAAAGGTAGTAAAGATCAAGAAAATGAAGTAGAAGCACACCCAGAAAGAGAATCAGAGAAATTCTCGTGGTCTGCTTGTACACCAGGTATATACTAGCCGTTTCAAGAACATCCAATAAAGGAAATTATTGAAACCTCTTAAAAACTAGGATATTTGGAAAATAACACAATACGTTAATCTATCAACCAATACAAATATCCCAACATTATTACTCAATCAACGGGAAAGCATAAGGGATAAACAACCTCAAGAAAGAGTTACTTAAGGTCAGGAAAAATAAAAAGCACAGTTAGAAAGAAATTCCTCAAGAAATATGACAGACTTGTTAAATGTTTCATAGACAAATAGATCTCTCGTACTTGTATCGTTTGTTTTAGTGTCACGCAATTGTCGTGAATCATCAGTATACAAGTAAGAGTTTTATTTCATACTAAATTAAATCTATTTTCAGAATGTCGAGCCCA
The DNA here is from genome assembly GCF_021521415.1 of Bidens hawaiensis. Taxonomy (NCBI): domain Eukaryota; kingdom Viridiplantae; phylum Streptophyta; class Magnoliopsida; order Asterales; family Asteraceae; genus Bidens; species Bidens hawaiensis. The sequence goes on along the minus strand of NW_027491630.1, from coordinate 272,220 downwards.
AACAATCAATCAAATATGGAGATTCAAGTCAAAGATGCAACAGGAACATATCAGAATCTGTATAGGAGATTCATGAACGGTATATTGTCAAAATGAAAGAGATGATTCATAACACAATGACTCCTCTCATTTTCATAATGAAAAGAGATTCACATAAAAGTAAATCTTAGCACTCAAACAAATATGTTAAAGCTTATCCATATCATAATCCTTTTCATCGTAATGAGATTGTTCATAGCTACAATGCTAAGACAGCTCGTTATGGGCGCCTTTGGGGGGGGGGGATTTTATGGGCACTATTGGAGGGGAACACCATAAGGGGCATATTGGGGGGGAGGGATTGGGATGGGTGGCTTTGGAAAGACCGGCTCCATCATGCCTTTTACTCCCTCTCTCTCATACACACATATACATACATATGTATATATATATATATATATATATATATATTGGGGGCGCTCAGAGTGCTTTAAACCACAGCGGGGCATTATGGAGAAGGTCTTCAAAGCCCCATTTCTTATGTGGAAATGACGTGGCGTGACGTGGAGGGGCTTTAAAGCCCCTCGATGGTGAACAGCCTAATGGTAAATGTAATCAAAATTTAAGAACTAATTAGTAATCCAAGGATGTAGTTTTAAGAAATTCAAAGCCTATGGACCAAAAAAGTGCTATGGCTCTAAAGGTGCCATATCAACTTTATGATGGATTGAGGAGATCGAGTCCATCGTCATCATCGACGGATGTATAGAGATTCCAAAGATTCAGTACGCATCTCAAAAGTTTAAAGGCGAAGCTCTAGAATGGTGGAACGCTATAATCATGTCAAAAGGCAAACACACCTTATATAGGTTGAAATGGGAAGCATATAAAGAAGTCGTAATACAATAGTTTTGTCCAATGCATGAAATCGATCTTATTCAAACCAAGTTATTGAACCACAAAGTGAATGGCACAAATCTTAAGGACTATAATACTAAGTTCGAAGAGTATCGTAGATTGGTACAACATTTGGTAACACCCGAATCCAACAAAGTAACCCGCTACATTTTGGGTTTACCTCGGGAGATTAGAGACATGGTGAGGTCCCATTTTCCCCAAACCGCTAATTTAGCCATGGAATTGGCCGGTTATCTTATGAATGATCTTATCAGAAACCAAGAAGAAGATAAGAATGGAAAGGGAAAGAAAGAAGAAATCGTGGAAAAGAAAACAAAGAAAAGGAGGATGGGTCATTTAAATTCACATGACCAATCTGTCAGAATTGTGATAAAAGATACATGGGAAATGTTTGTGACCAACCAACATTCCTAGTAACAATTTGTTGGTAACATGTGCCTTCTGCAAGAAAGTCGGTCATTCTAAAGATGGTTGCAGGAGGAAAATAGTCGTATGCTTCAATTGTGGAATTGTGTTAAACATACAAGAAGCATCTAGTAAACAAGAATAGAAGAGTATGCCAAAAAAATGTTCAAGGTTTAAAGACATTAGAACTAACTAATAGTTTAACTAACTCCTGTAAAACTGTTTGTAAACTCGTTTTCCAACAAGAAGTTTTGTAAACGATAGAAGGGTATTTAAATCCTTAATGTATATAAAAAAAGATATTAGTGTACAGATCGGGTCTTTACACAAGAATGCTTATATTCTTCAAAGTTCTGAAAAATATTCATAATAAAAATAGACGTATGTATAATATAATCCATTATATTCAAATAGATGTACATAAAATATGAATAAAACTAGACATAACAACATGTCTCTTTCAAAGAAAATAAGTTATATGAACTTAGAAAGTTAAAAGTAGTAACTGATGAAAATAGACAAAAATAGACAGAAGGAATCCAACAAAGTCTACCAAGATCATGAAGCAAAGAATAACATGACTGAGTATGAATATCTTAAAAAGGGTGAATAAATTGAAAGGATCTAATATAGTGAATCCAAGAACCAATCTAGTTAACACAAGTAAATGTTTAGAATACAAAAAATAAGATAAATAGTTAAACACAACTGGTCATTATGCTTATCAATTTACAGTTATGATGTTCTAAACTATTGACTAACGACATCATTTAGAGATGTAGATTTAACAAAAGATTCAGAATACCCACATTTACAATAACAAACCACGAGTAGGAGATTCATTTCAAGGTGAGGAGGATGTAGCATCCCAAAAAATTTTGTCTATATTTGACAATATGTGAAAGATAAAGGACCAAAAGTATTCTCAAAATAATGGAGAATATGAGATAAGGAAGTGAAGGCATCCCATATTGAATAAATATGAAAGTTTATCCCACTTTGAAAAGAAGAAAGTGGGGTTAACCCACATGGGTAGAAAAAGAAAAAAGAACATGTCTGACATTGGTAGAATATAAAACTTGTGAGCTCCTTATAAGAAGATGGGTTCACAAGATAATATTTTTAATGTGACAAGACCCACTTGGTGGTCTTAGCAAAAGTGCGAAGCACCCGACACGTACGGGCTCAGGCGATGGGCGCAATTTGATGCTCTGATGGCGCACTTTCACTATAGAATCAATCAAATATTTATAAGAGATCATGTGATCTCTAACATACACGATAGAAAATAGAAGTAACTCAGAATGATTACACATGTGTCTTAGATCCATACATAACTGAACAAGCAGTCATAACTAGTTCTCCAATGGGCATCAGTTCCACGATAACCTTTGAATTTTGTGTGTTTGGCAAGTGGTACCAACCATTGGTCACACTTCTAAGCCGACCTAATTCGGGGTGTGACATTAAATTTACAAATTAGAAACAGTAACATAATAACAAACCACTTTATTTCATTATCATAATGACGTACATTCTATTATACAACGATTAACATTGTTAAACATAAATACCAAATACCGTTCTTCGTCTTCATGTCACGCCCATTACTCCATTAGGCTTGGTTTCGTGGAGTTGCGGAGGTGGAAGATTCTCCCGATTTGAGTGCGTCTAAGCACTTGTTTTTTCAGGAAATACTCATTGGTATGTTTTCTCAAAGTGGTGTTGGACTCTACTTTGAGAAATTTTCCACAGTATTTGCACAGAGCCATCTTTGTTGTGCCTGTCATAAGACATAAGTCGTAGTGTGTTCAAACCTATGGTTTCTTGGGGTTTCGATTACCATAAGAAATTCATCGTTGGACGCCATTGGATTAGTTGTCGGTTTGAGTGAGTTGGCATTTCAAAGTGGTTTAATCAAACCTTAGCCTAGACTACCTATTAATAGTATATGTGTGTGTATTTTATGGTCTATAAGCGGTTCCAAACGTTAAACAAACAACTATATTACCATTGAAACCGATTTCAAAGGCCAAAACCATTTTAACTGATTAAACTTATAAAAATGACAGGAGCCCGTTTTCGGGTTGTAACCATACTCGGTCCTACCCTACCTGGTTCCCGTAGGTATTCATATGGGGCTGTCGGGTCAGGTCTGATTCCTACCCGGTTCATGGCAAGAACCGGTTCCAAAGAAATCATGGTAAGAAAAAACCCGGTTCCTACCCGGTCTCGGGTACAAAAAACTAGATTTTTTGCCCCTCTACGACTATAAAAACACATGTTTATGCAGTTTGTGTAACGCCCCGAACTTAGGCACCCTACTTTAGCGTTTGATTTACAGATGAAATCAGTTCAATACAACGAAGGCACATTCAAATTTGTAGTGAAAACTAATACTTTTACATTTAACTTAATTATCCAAATCAATCTTTAATATGGATAGCCTCGTACGCACCTAGCTCGCCACGTAATCAATAATACATGCATGCATACTAAAAGTTAGCTACACGTTGAGTGAGTTATAGTTTTGCTTTCTGTACATAAAAGTATCTTTCTTCAAAATAACCCACGACACAATCGTATTCAAAGATACTGATGCCATACTTTACTTGCAGAATCTTATTCTTTCATGTCTTACCATTCGTCATTCTAACTTGTACATACAATGGCGGATATATAATTTCATACAAGAAACACTAATTCATATCCATTGAAGGAACGTTTATCCATGCCCATAAAAGAAACGTCTATTTATGACCATAAAATGAACGACTATTCATATCCATACAAGGAGCGTCTAATCAAATCCATAAAAGGAACATCTATTCATATCCATAAAAGGAACGTCTATTCATATCCATACAAGAAACGTCTATCCATATCCGTAAAAGGAACGTCTATTCGCGTCCACAAAAGGAAACGTTTGTTCATGTCCATAAAAGGAACATCTATCCATATCCGTAAAAGGAACGTCTATTCGTGTCCATAAAAGGAACGTGTATGATCTAATCATGTAACGTTAACTCGTATCTATAAAAAGAACAATAAACACATAACCATTTAAGGAACATTTCACATAATTATAATCATTTAAGAAATAATTCCACGTAACCATTAAAGGAACACTAACACAAAATCCATAGAAGGAACACATGTTTATTGAATAAGCATAATATATACTATTCACGAACATTCACGAGGTGGACAGGTACAACGTATGCCGACCTCCCTGACATCCATGTCATGACATGCTCACATTCTTTGTATCTACTTAATGTAAGGAATTAAGTATATTATCTCTTTAAACCTCTTACATTTATGTCTTACTACTTATTAATTAACCATTATATATGAATCTTTTCATCAATTAACTTTCTTCATGAGTATGCCTACTGCCCCCAAAACATTTAAAAAGGAAAAAAAGGGTCTAGAACTCACCTGGCTCTTATCCTTCTAAACTTGTTTAACAAATCTCGTATCTGAGCCGTGAACACTTTTAAATAATTAACTACTCAAGTTAATAATTCTAACGTAGTTTTTGAACTTATCTAACAAAGTTTCTAACTCATTGCACACGGTTTCAATAATTAACTTGCAATACTTATCTAACGGATTTAAATAATTAACTCTTATTTACAAGCATGCATACTCGCAATCGCAAGCTAACCAACCCAATCGCATTCGCAAGTTGGGCTCAACCCATACTCGCAATCGATGTTGTACGATCCAACTACTGGAAATAGCAAAGTCCGGTGTACAATCGCATCCGTAAGTCGATAACCACAAAACCCTAATGTGTATGTTGTTAACCAAACTTTATACTATATCAAGTTCTAAACTTTATTAATTTATCCTAATCGATTTATCATCACACCAAGTTTCGAGACAACTGACTTCACTTACCTATCCTTTTTACTAACTGAACTTCACTTGTTTAACACGAATCGAGCTAACTAATTCGTTTATTATAAAGTTGGTTACTTTATCATTAATCGTGAACCGATCTATCATCCTACCAAGTATCATGCAAATATGTACACAAAAAGTAAACCTTTTTAATAAAAACGTATCTTTGAGGTATATGTTCGTAACACTCGAATAACCCAAAACTATATCAAACGAGCTCCTATTTAGAAGATTCAAGCGCCTACGGAACTGCCTCGTCAAGATCTACGAATCCATCTGCTTACTGTCGACAGAAATCGTCGCTACGATGGCCAGAAAACCAGAAAATTCGTCGAATATATTCCTTTTTCACTGTTACGGTTCTTGCATTAGAAACCCGACGTCCAGGCCTCTGAATCAAGATCCGATTAGTGTAAATCTTCATGTATATGCTGGGAACTTGCTGTTAAAATTTAAGACTGATCCAACAATTAGACATGTGGGAATTATCCGATCTTTGCTGGTTGTTCACTCAAAAAATGGGATTTGGGGTTAGAATGTTGTTTCTCTCTTTAAGAACTAGATAAAGAAACCAATATGATTAGAAATTAAATAAGATGGTGGCTTCATTTATAGATAGGGTCTCAAGTTTAACTTCCCCCCCCCCCCCCCCTCTCATACTTTAAATAATTGCATTTATCTTCTAAAATCCAATTAAACTCAATTCATTTAAATACTAAATGAAAGTCGGGATGTTTCAATTTGGTTTACACAACCTTATCAAATTTTGTATATTTTTTTTAGACCACCCTTGCACCGACCTACAAGAGAGTGATCTAGATTTTTATTAATTAACCTTTAACTTGCAAATGAGCTGAACTCTTGTGAGCTACTCAAAAGTTGGTAGGTAAAAGTTTGTAACAAGTCAAACTTAAACATGCTCAAGCCTCACCGTAAAGCTCTTTTATTCAATGAATTCATGCTCAGGCTATGTATACATAGATAGTTTAAGCTCACGAACTTAACGGGTTAATTGTAGATTTTAACTAATATTAGCATATATATATTCCATATACCATATAACATGATCCGATACGAACGACCGGCATCTCTTTTCAGCGCGTCGTACACGGAACCTCTTCAACTTCTAGGTCCCAAAATTTCGTTTTTAGCAGGATTGGCTTTGCTATTCAAAAAGAGTTTGTGGCGCAGCTTGTTGCCCGTTTGCCTGCCACTCTATTGTAATCATTTTATAGTAAATTATAATGAATGAGGGTCACGACTTGGGCTGTGTGCACGGCTAAGTTGTTGAATTAAGTTAATTTAATTTATTTTTTTAATTCCTATATTAGATACCAAAGACTGAATTTACGCATAAACTGTTCAATTTCAGCTGGCTCAACTAGTTTGTTTAAATAATCATCAAAATGATTTTGGTCGATCCCCTTGTTGCCATGTGAAATCATTTTATTTATTTAATTTTTTTTTAAATCAATATTTCCATTAAAATTCACAATTCTTGCCGTTAAGCTTTGGATTTCCATTCAAATATTTATTCAACTTTAATCAATAATGGTTTTGTAACACAAAATTTCACACAATTTGCTCTTGATCAAAATTTCACCAATATTTACATATAATCTTAACTATTTCTGAGTTATTTTATGAAAATCAATTAGATTAAAAATGGGTTAAGCTAAGCGTACCCTCCCTCCCTTGCTATCCATATCCCCCCCCTGAACTTTCATTTTCCTTTAACATTTATAATTGACATGTTAGTCTCTCTAATTTTATATTATAATTCTCTCAAAATACAAATAAAAAACTATTAAGCTTTTATTTTTGTTTTATAGTTTTTTTTATATATTTTTGTTATAGATTGTATTATTTTATTTCTTTAAGATCTTATTAAAAGTTTGTTATTTTTTTACATGTATTAAAAAGTTTTGTATGCTTTCTCTAGCTAGTTTTTTATTTTTTATTTTTTATTTTTATAAAATGTATTCAAAACAATTTGATTTTTTTTGTTATGTTTGGATACATGAGATTAATGTTAACTGAGAAAGAGTCAATTTTTTTTATCAAGTTTTATGTTATTTAACATTTTTATTTATAAAAAATAATATGATTTTTTATAAAAGAATGTAAACTATCTCTTAATTAAAAAAAAACGCTCTCCAAAAACCTCGTTTACTAAGTAAGAAAAAATACGCTTTATTAAAGGCTTTTAAATATACATAAAAAGATAAATAGAAAAAAATGTTACATAAAAATAAAAAAAATGTTTTATAAAAATAATAATGATAATAAAAGATAACAAAATGACAAAAAACCAACAAAAATGTCTAATTGTATTAATGTAAAAATTTAAAGGAGGAATATGTTTAGTAAAAATGGATAAGAGTGGGCACGTTTAGCAAGACGATCAAGCACTTAGAAACAACAAATTCTACCCTCATTGTGCGCTTTCTTTATAATTTCCTTTCCGCAAAAGACGACTTAAGCAAGACGATCAAGAACTTAGCTTAAGTGAAATTGCAATTTGCAAGAATAGTCCTTAACTTATTTTAAATTGTACTATAGCTAACAAAGTTACACACTTTCAATCTTAATCAATTTCATTGACTTTTAGTAGGGCTATACACGGTTCGGTTCGGTTTTAGGCTAAACCGAAATCGAAGTTATCGGTTTATTTAGAAATAAAAACCGTTCGGTTTCGGTTTTTCGGATTTTCGGTTTTTTAATTATTTTCGGTTTCGGTTCGGTTATAATCAGTTATTTTTAATTATCTGTAGACAATGCAAAAAAAATTTAAAATGAAGATGATAATTTTAAGCTTGTAAGAGTGTGTTAGAGTACCACAAATATATTGAATACAATAAACAAAAACAGATGCATGTTTCGTGTAACAATACGAATAAAAAGTTGCTAGAGTATTAGAGTTTAAAATTCAACAAAATATTAATAAAAAAACATTAAAAAGTTTAGTTCTAATTTTCATTCATCATCATGTCCATCTTTAAAGTTTAGCCTCAGTATTCATAACAATTAATCGGTTCGGTTTTTTAAAAATAGAAACTGAACTGAAACCGAAAATTCGGTTTTTCAAAAGAACACAAAAAAGTAAACGTCGCTTAATGCTTTGGTTCGATTTTTTCGATTAATTCGGTTTTCTGCTCACCCCTAATTTTTAGTGCAATATATATTTCATCACAAAAAGAAAATCTCTATTTAATATGAGAGAATTATTTTTCAAAAACAAAATGTTAAAATATTAAGCTTAACAAAAGCAACGAAAAGTTATATAATAGCTGATCATAATTCAACTAATCCGAACCACTCTTTGTCAATGACAGCATATTATTTTGATTTTTGAAGGATTTGAAAATTCCAAATCTTGATGACGCATAAGTTAAAGATGAAAATGGCATTTCAACAACTACGTTTTGAAATTTCTCAGAACTTATACACAATATTCGGCAGCTGCACCCATCCTTTTCATGGCTTTCACCAAAACAAAAAGTTTTTCCATCATAATTCCCATTTCTTTTATCCAACAACTGTCTCATAAACTATTATAATTATACCAATCATTATGCACCGTATACTAAAATTGTCAACACCGTTGTATTATGTTCTTCAAAGTTGTATGTGTAGAGCAATCCATTGTTTTCTTAGCATGTCGTGTCCAATGGAAACGGGTGATTTATTGTATTGTAATGCTATGACCTCACGATCTATGAATGTCATTTTTCAACGTCTCAATTTTGCTATTTTTATACAATCAAATTCTTTTAAACCCAACACCTAATTAACCCGGCCATTAAATACACAAAATTGTCCATTAAGCATAAACAAACATAGTACTGGCTCTGGCTACCCGAAATCTTCAAGACGGCCCTGATTGGATGATAAGATATACGGACCTAATAGATAAATGTACACATGCTCTTATTGAGTATTGAGTGTTTGAACCGGCAAGAAGGACAAATGTAGAGTAGAGGGAATCTGGGAATTTGCAGTCAAAGATCCCACAATTCAGGTGTGTTTTAATATTCAACTGAAACAATACTCGTATATGCTTTCTTATACGCCAAACCCAGGGAGCGTAGAAGGCAAGATCTAGGACCGGTGAAGTTCATAAAGGATACAGATGGGCATGTACTGGTCAAGGAGCAGGACATCAAGCTAAGATGGCAAACCTACTTCCACAATCTTTTTAACAATGGGAGAGCTTACCAAGAAGAACATGACAACACAAACTTTCAACGACAACAATCGAATAACTGCTACTGCCGACGGATCACACGAGAAGAGGTGAAGGATGCACTTAGGAGGATGGGAAGGTCTAAGGCGGTTGGCCCAGACAACATACCCATCGAGGTGTGGAAGTGTCTGGGGGAGGAAGGAGTCATGTGGTTAACTACTCTGTTCAATAGTATTCTCAAATCAGGTAAGATGCCAGACCAGTGGAGGAGCAGCGTTGTAGTTCCTATCTATAAGAACAAAGGAGACGCCCAATGTTGTGGTAACTACCGAGGAATCAAACTACTAAGTCATACTATGAAGCTATGGGAAAGAGTGATTGAGGTTAGACTTAGACGAGAAACTCAGGTTACGGTCAACCAATTTGGCTTCATGCCGGGGCGTTCCACCACAGAGGCAATACACCTTATAAGAAGATTAATGGAAAAGTATAGGGAGAAGAAGCGTGATCTACATATGGTGTTTATTGACCTAGAAAAGGCCTACGACAGTGTGCCACGACAGGTGCTCTGGGAGTGCTTGGAGGGTAGAAGAGTGCCCAGGAAATACATAGAGATAATTATGGATATGTATACCAGGAGTGAAACAAGTGTCCGTGCGCCAGTGGGGGATACTGATTTCTTTCCTGTACAGGTAGGTCTTCACCAGGGGTCAGCGTTGAGCCCATTTCTTTTTGCAGTAGTCTTGGATGAGTTGTCAAAGTCGATTCAGGGGACTCTCCCGTGGTGCATGATGTTCGCAGACGATATTGTGTTACTTTCTGAGAAAAAACAAGATCTAAACATGAGGCTTGAGGAGTGGCGAACAACCTTAGAGACAAAAGGTTTAAAGATTAGCCGATCTAAGACGGAATACCTCCACTGTGATTTTGGTGGGATAAACGACAATGAAGACGCACAGATCACAATTGAAGGGCAGGTGGTCCCGCAGGTAACGAAGTTCAAGTATTTAGGATCATTTGTATAGAGCGATGGGGAATTAGACAGTGATGTGACCCACCGAGTTCAGGTAGGATGGTGTAGATGGAAAGCAGCCACATGTATATTGTGCGACAAGAGTTTCTCGACTAAACTAAAGGGAAAATTCTATAGGGTGGCAGTTAGACCTGCAATGCTATATGGAACAGATTGTTGGGCCATCAAGAAGGCACAAGTGCGGAAGATGGAGGTAGCAGAAATGAGAATGCTACGTTGGATGTGTGGGCACACAAGGCTAGACCGAATAAGAAACGTTGTGTTTCGCGAGAGATTAGGGGTGGCGAACATAGCAGACAAGATAAGAGAGTGGAGATTGAGATGGTTTGGACATGTAAAGAGAAGACAGACGACGAATCCTGTTAGATCCGTAGAAAACATTACTATAGAGGGGAGGAGGGGTAGAGGACGACCGAAATTGACTTGGGATGAGAGGATTAGGCATGATTTGATAGACCTAAACCTCTCCGAGGACATGGTTGAGGATAGGAATTCGTGGAGAAGTAGAATTAAAGTTAAGGATTTTTAGAGAGATTTGAATACCTTAGGGCTTAGACTTAACTTATTTAGGTCAAATAACATAATGGTATTTCCCTTACATATATTATTATTATTATTATAATTATTATTAGCTTTTATATAGCTGTTAAACTGTGATCTTATTATTAATATTATTATAATTAGTAGTAGTTTTTATATAACTGTTAAACTTTAATTTCCTTTATTTTGCTTCATACACATGTACTTAGAGCCGAGGGTCTCTCTGGAAGCCACCTCTTTATTCCTTTGGATAGAGGTACGGTGTGCCTACATCCCACCCTCCCCAGACCCTACTTATAGCTTTGCTGTCGGTGGGATTTTACTGGGCATTATTGATTGATTGATTGATTAACAACCCACATAACTCATATTAATCGCCCAACTCATCGGATTATACTTAAAATTTTAATAACTCGCATTTAACATTATACGCTCCAATTGCTCTTATAAATAGGCTTCTAATCTTCACCTAAACTCGTCCCTAACATCAAACTATTTTAACTTACCCTCTGTAATCGCGTTTTTCCCCTCTAAGTCCGATTCTGGCCAACCCGTGGTTCACCTTCAATCAATAACATTTCCCGGTAATTAATACATGATTTGTCATTGTTTTTGGCCGTCTAATAAAACCCCTTAACTTTATTGATCAAACATGGAACCAAATGAACGAACTGAAACCTAGGGTTTGTATGAGGAAGATGATGACTTTGATGTTAATTTATATAGATTTTGTTTCGGATCTATTTACAAAAGAACATCATGGTCTATTGGTTAGCTCATGTGAGTGTGGACACAAGGACTCGGGTTCGAACCCGGGTCAGCGCGTTTCTTTTCTTTTCTTTTTATTTTCTTTTTAAATCATTTTCTTTTATATAATAACCAAACTGAAATGTATAGAACTTTATTAAAATCAATAAAAACTATTTTAAGTTAAATAAAATTAGTTATGATATATATTTATCATTTTGTCAATCTTTAAAACTCGTCAAATTCGTTTTACACTCGTTTAAATTATATAAATTATGTTTTGTTGTTAAACTTTATAACTTCGTTTTCAAAATAAAATATATCATTAACACCAATATTTTCATAACCTTTATAATAGTCAAACTTGATATTAATCTCGTAATGTAAACTAATATTAAATTAATAATTTAATAATAAATTCGTTAAAATTCGTTTATGTATAAAATCATATTATAATATCCAACTCCATAATTAAACATACGTTAGACACTTCTAATTTCTGGCAAACAGATTTATTTACTTTTATAAAGTTAGTTAATATTTTATTTTGTATCTTTTAATTCTAGTTCGTGACGTTCAATTACTTCGGTTTCATTTACCGCACTTTTGCTTTTATTTCAAGTTTGTCTTCAACTTCAAGATGAGTTTCTCACACCCCTTTTTTACCCTTTTTAACTATTTTGGGGGTAGCATATATATCCTATCAACAATTCAATTTCGTTTATTCATTATTTACAAACTACAATTCGCTACATGGACTTTTGTGTTTACTTGTTACTTGCTACAAATTACTTTGCTCATGGATTACTTCAAGATAATATGATCATACGCCCCCCTTTGCGCTCAATACATTTGTTGTTATGAGTGGAAAAGGGCCTCATTACCCGAGTACGTTGGTGCACAATACCAACTGGAAAGGACCTTACTTGCGCTTATCTGAGTACGCTGGTGCACAATCCCAGTTGGAAAGGACATTACTTGCTCATTTACACTTGTTCATGGAATTGTATGAGTTTTATGTACGTATATCAAAACTTGTGTGAACTCACCAACTATTCATTTAGTTAACTTTATTTTATGTATATGTTACATGTATAAATATTAGAGGATGAAACGGAGAAGACACTAGAACTTAGGTTATATTAATAAATGGACAAGTTGTTAATTGTTCTTGTATTTTCTTGTATTTCTTGTTACAAACTTGTGTACTTGATGTTTAAATTAATTAATAATAATATTGTCACTTAATAGTGTCACATGTGTTTTGGGCAATCTGTACGTCACAATCGGGCGTATTCCCCTTTAGCCGGGGTGTTACAGATTGATGTCAAAGCCGTGACTATAAAATAGGACATTAGACGTAGTGTTCTAGTTAGTTATAGTTCATTTCCTTAACTGCTTAGGTTGCATAATTAGAAATTATGTGGGTCTTATGTGATTGTTCAAAGCACTTAGTTGTTACTATTATATTGATGATTCAATTACTTCAATTACACAAGCACACACAAGTCCAAGGCTTATGCCTAAAAAACACAGATTTTTCCAACATTTTCAATTATTGATTTTCATTGTGGTGTTCCGATATTTATTCTTCTTAAAGATGGTTCTTTATGGCGGGTATGTAGTAACTGTAAGGGGGACGTGCCTGTTTTCCGAAACTCTTGACACCAAGGTTATTGAAACCTAAGGATAAGCAATGCGTATAAATCCCAATCCGCGCGGGACCCGACTGCTTACCTGGAGAGTTTGGAAAGAGCATTAACTCTATTAAGCCAAAGCATACCACTTTCAACACCATATGAATCACAACTTTAAGTTTTCAAACGCGATCATGTTCTCTTTGTGAAAAGAATATGGTTGCACTCCTCTGTGTTTACAATGTGTTTTAACTGGAAGTCTGTACACGAATACCCAGCTTTCGGTTCGATTTAATTACGCATTTTATACGAGAATAGTTAAGTTTAAAAAAAATTGGTGACACATTTTCTTTATTTATACTGTCATTTAAGGCTTAAACTTTTAAAAGTTTGTAAAGTAATAACCGAATTTCAAACGATCCCTTTGTTATTTTACTATTATGTTTTAGAATTGAAAATTCAAAAATTCATGGTGATACATAAATGGTTGAGTTTCGATCCGATCCTTATATTATTTTAATCATTTACTACTACGTTTTAGAATTGAAAATTCGAAAGGTCATGGTGATACATGAATGGTCGAATTTCAATTCGATTACCTTATCTCAATATTCATTTACTCTTATGTTTCAATTCGATTTAACTATTTATTGCTAAGTTTAAATACTTTTTCCATATGATTGGTCAATAATTTATGAGATTTTCGTTTATTGAAAGGTGAAAACTCATGACGTTTATTGGGAATTCCAATTTCGATGTCAATTTTTGTTTCATAAGATTACTTTCTTTACTTGTTTTCATTGATGTATCTATTAGTCGTTTTCATACTTACGTCCCAAGTCACGCAAATTCTTCACATTTCGTATCATGCTTTCTCGTTTTCCAAGTTTTCACACTCAACTCAAAAAATGACAATCCAAGTAATCAAGCAAATGGCCTCTGCGATCCCGATCACCCCACGTTTGACCGCTATAGTAAATTCAAACTCAAACCCAGCACCATTCTTGGAAACGCAAACTAAACCCAACCGAAAAGCGTCGCGCTGAAACACACCCTTTGTACAGTTTGTGTAAATCCCACCACTTTACTTTCATGAAACGTTGATATACTTCAATTTGTGGTAGATTCAATTACCACTCATTGCTAAAACCTACCCAAAGTCAACGCCACTCACCCATCTGCAAGACCTGTACTTAACCATTTGTCGCAATCACATGTTTGATCTCATGCTTCAAGTCTATTATCACTGTGATGACCCTACCACACCCGCCATACTCTGGAAGGCCTAAGTTATTTCCGCCATGCAATATCCTAACCCCGCATCCTTTTTCGACCTTACACGATTTTCCGGTTTCAATACTTAGATCTTTACAAAACTCATCAAACTCTTCTATGTTTTCTTTCGCATACTTTCCTACAATTTATTTCTTTTACTAACACCTTGCGCCTAATGCCAAATCCTCGGTTATTTTAACTTACATTCAAATGGATTTTCTTTAAAAAAAATTATTATCTCTATTGTTGTTATTAGTATTATTATTATTATTATTATTATTATTATTATTATTATTATTATTAAAGTTATTACTATCACTATTAATATTACTACTACTATTGTTATTAGTACCATCACCGTCATCATCATTATTATTGTTACGGTAATTATCATTATTATTATTATTAAAATTTTTATTATCATTATTGTTAATATTTTTATTATTATTATTAATATTATTATTATTATTATTAATATTATTATTACTAGCATCATCATTAATACTATTAATATAATAATATATTTAAAGTAAATTTTTTGTTTCAAACAAGTCTTAAGCCCTTTGAGGCTATTTTTGATTCTACAAGTCAAGTAATATGACAATTAATTTTTTTCCCTCATGTCATTGGCCAAAAGAAAACATTTGTTTTTTACGTTTAAGATTTCACAAAACCTGCAAGTGTTAGCGATAACTAAAAACGTTTTGCCTAAATAAAAATGGAATAAATATTATTTCACCATGAGATATAAAAACATCATGATTTACAACCGATTTTCGTAAATTAAAATATATGGTATATCCATTTCTTTCCTTCCCTTTCATAAACGCCAATGAGTTTCGGCTAAGAAATCATGGTACCACCTCCCACGTCAACTTTCATAACACAAAGAAACCTACATTCGAGAAGATAAAACGTCGCAAGCTGCATTTACCTTTATTTATTTTCTCCTGTTTCGAACTTACCCAAAGTGATTTTTATCCACTTCTTTAGAATATTGTTACAAAGTTTATTTTGATTGTTGACCTTTGATCCATATTCGTTTGTATCTTACAAAACGTAAATTCGTACATCATTCTTATTCGGCTTACGCTTGTTATTTCCAATCTCGTAGTCTATGACCAACTTTCCATAAATTTAACCATTAAGGGAAAATTGGGACTACGAACATGTATGTGTACATGGCTACCTAATAGAAACTGTATTTCATTTTATTTCTACATTTGAATATTTATGACCGACTCTCTTTAAATAAATTCGTTTACTTGTGAACCAGAACTGTGTTCCATGTACATGTTGAGTTTATGTTATATTTATTTTACACGAATTTCTTTGGTAGTTTTTGTTTTCATTCCGCTCAAAGTTTTTATTTTGAATCAATTCGTTATTTTTGACCTGAGACCAACGATTTATTTTATTTTCGAGGTTTCAACTACTTACTTTGATAAACTTAAGGTTGCTATTGGAACTTTTCTTTCACAAACTTAATGGATTTTAATATTCTTATAATAGAATTTCGTTTATCCGTTTTATTTCAAATTATGAATTTATATGTTGTAATGTTCACTTTATATCATCTCAATGTTACCATTAATTGCGCTGAAATTCATTCGGAGATTTTCATCTGTTAAACATCATGATATTTTGATACTAGAAAGCTTCGTTTATCTAAGCTATTCTCGAACCCAATGCGTTATCAATTTCCATGTTCATATTTCGTTGGTTAAATGCTACGTTTACCTACCACATTATTCTCGACCCCATTATTTCAATTGCATATTACCACGTTCATAATTCAAATGTTTTCATTCTTTAATTTCATTACCTCTTTTATTTTGTTTGCAACATCGTTTGCTTGGTTCAGACTACGATGATTTCTTTTACTTGACTTAGTGTTTTTGATTTGTATTGGTCTGAATGGTCTAACAATATGTTTTGTAATGTCTTTAGCCTTTTTAATTCATTATTTTTGATTTTCAACGTTCTATAGGAGAATTTTATATAATTATCTAAAGTCTATGTCTTAAAACCACACAATAGAGCAAGTTATATGGACCATCCGACGATAGAGGTAATTATGGGTCGACACATAATTTATCAAAGTCCTTGCATGGAAAATATAATAAGTCCCGTTGTGTGAAATAACTCGGAACTTGGAATGATTTTGGGGAACGAGACAAATACAATATGATAAGGGCATGGTGGATACGCCGCCGGTACATCCTATATATAAGTGTCATTGTCATATTTTCTATTTGTGGCGTTTTTTCGGGTCATTCAAAGATCGGTGTTTTCTTACTTTAGTTATTTATGTATGTATAACATTGTTAAAATTTCTAATAACTCCGTATATTAGTTGCTCTATTTTAAATTATTTTATTTCATTTTAATTTCGGGACGAAATTTCCAAAAGTTGTAGGTCCTGTAACATTCGTTACTTTTCAAACCCGAAAATCCGACCCGTTTTAAATTTTCGGTTTATATATATATATATATATATATATATATATTTCAAGTTTCATCTTATGTATTTCTATTATGTTCGTTAATCAATATGTTTCGATGTCTCGATGTATTCGTATCTTTTATTTATTAGCTATACATTATTCTCGATAATTCAAGTTATAATTAAATTTTCAATTCATTTTGTTTAAATTACAAAACTCCGGTAATTAAAGTTTACTTAAACGAATCCCGAGCTACCCAAGTATAATACGAATAATTTATTAAACTTTTATTTCCATTTCTAATACATTCTGAAGTTCAAGGTTTGTTTTGTAATTTACTTTAATTCAAAATTCTATTCAGGTTGATAGTTGAGGGGCTGTTTTGTAAATATGAAATTCATATACAATATAATAATAATTATACAGCAGCAGCCCTCCCTGTGTTTTCTTCCTATCACGTTTTTCCGGCAGAGTATCCGGCCGCCGGGAATCGGCGTCGGAGAATCGCGAACATCATGTTTAACATCTAATCTATTCGTTAACCCAATTTAAATGATGTCTCCACTATTGTTAAACATTAATATACGATTTATTTCATCATTAACAACCCACATAACTCGTATTAATCGCCCGACTCATCAGATTATACTTAAAATTTTAATAACTCGCTTTTAACATTATACGCTCCAATGTTTCTTATAAATAGGCTTCTAATCTTAGCCTAAACTCGTCCCTAACATCAAACTAATCTAACTTACCCTCTGTAATCGTGTTTTGCCCCTCCAAGTCTGATTTCGGCCAACCCGTGGTTCACCTTCAATCAATAACATTTCCAGGTAATTAATACATGATTTGTCATTGTTTTTGGCTGTCTAATAAAACCCTAAACTTTATTGATCAAACATGCAACCAAATGAACGATTGAAACCTAGGGTTTGTATGAGGAAGATGATGACTTTGATGTTAATTTATATCGTTTTTGTTTTGGATCTATTAACAAAAGAACAGACTGGTCTATTGGTTAGCTCATGTGAGTGTGGACAGAAGGACCCGGGTTTGAACCCGGGTCAGCCCGTTTCTTTTCTTTTCTTTTTATTTTCTTTTTAAATCGTTTTTCTTTTATATAATAACCAAACTGAAATGTATAGAACTTTATTAAAATCAATAAAAACTATTTTAAGTTAAATAAAATTAGTTATGATATATATTTATCATTTTGTCAATCTTTAAAACTCGTCAAATTCGTTTTACACTCGTTTAAATTATCTAAATTATGTTTTACTGTTAAACTTTATAATTTCGTTTTCAAAATAAAATATATCGTTAACACCAATATTTTCATAACCTTTATAATAGTCAAACTTGATATTAATCTCGTAATGTAAACTAATATTAAATTAAGAATTTAATAATAAATTAGTTAAAATTCGTTTATGTATAAAATCATATTATAATATCCAACTCCATAATTAAACATACGTTAGACACTTCTAATTTCTGGCAAACAAATTTATTTACTTTTATAAAGTTAGTTAATATTTTATTGTAACACCCCGTAACCGCAGCGGAAATGTAAACGGGATGCAACAGACGCATCTGATATCAACAGCATTGCTTATAAAGAAAACACCACTACATTAATTTATAACGTGTTACATTGTTCCGAGTTTCGTTACCGTCTAGGCGTTAACACATAAGTTTTACCGATAGTACATTAACATATTTAATACAAAATAAAGATCCTTAAGCTTCCACAAAATAGCACACATCATCAAACACGTATTACTCATTCCAATTTGGGTGTACCTAGAAAGCATGTAAAGAAAACGGGTCAACTACGAATAGTTGGTGAGTTTCACTAATTTAAATAAACCATGACAAATCATTATAGTAATCATATATTAGCGATGAAATTATGCTCAGCCCACAAGTGAAACCTCTGTTAACCCAGAGACACATCCAATAACCTCTGGGGACACTGTTAACCCAGAAACACATTTAATAACCTCTGGGGACACTGTTAACCCAGAAACACATCTAATAACCTCTGGGGACACTGTTAACCCAGAAACACATTTAATACCCTCTGGGGACACTGTTAACCCAGAAACCCATTTAATAACCTCTGGGGACACTGTTAACCCAGAACACTGTTTCGGGCCTTACAATGTTAACAACTCAGACAATTACCATCTTAATACATTACCGTACGATTCCCGTACAATAAACATTATATAAATACATTCATTTCCATGCGATCAGCATGTACTTAAACATTTTGATAGAAACATGCTTTCCGCCCCGGGAAAATATTTAAAACAGTTCAGTAAAAAGGGGCTCTTGAAACTCACCTTTTCGTGAGCAAATATGTAACACTATGCACGGCTACCGGTCCGGATCTGTAATACGATCCCTAAGTCGTTACTATACAATTTCTATTAATATAACTTAAATTCGTGTTAACCGGTACGTCTGGGGACACTGTTAACCCAGTACCGTACACGATCCGGGGACAATGTTAACCCCGAAACACTTCTCAGGACTTAGATTGTGATATCACTTAGAGTTCTTTAGTCAAAACTACCTTTAGTTTGTTTTCCCGTTTTGCGTGCCTAGCACGGTTATCCGTTTTTATGTTTTCAAAAAAAATGAGTTTGGTCACACACGACCCGAAAATAGTTGTTACTGATATTTTAATTAAAGTGGTGAAATTAGAGCTCGGTTTAGACACCCCGTTTGGCCGCGGGGCCCGTTTCCGTCTTTAATACACCGGAAACTGCTAAATCGGGTAAAATTACCCAAATCATCCGAATTATTTTCGGATGATTTATTTTTACTTGATTAACTTAGTTTCATGAAAATAGTCCATTTTTAGGGTTTTTATACACCAGTCAGCTCGCTTAGGCGAACTTTGCCGGTTTACGCGTTTTAAGCTTTAACAGTTTGTTTTTATGTTCTTTTTAGCACAAATAATTATCCGTTTAGCACAAATCACTTTTTGACAGTAAGGAATTTTATAAAAATATTTCCAGAATTAATTTTTATATTTAACATTTATTTATCTATTTTTAAACGTCATTTAAACACCAAATATAACGAAAATACCAAACGACCCTAGAAAAATCCCAAATTTTTCTGGGATGACCCCTGCCATCCACATAGTTCCCTGTAATTTTTCCAGGACCAAAATCTCATTTTTCATGCCATTTTCACCAAAACCGAGCTAGAAAACTCTAGAACTCGTTTTACCGAATAGCCTACATAGACTTCTCCAACGGATCTGAAATTTTGTGTGTGACTTTTATATGTTATAAAAAGCTTATCTGGAATTTTCCAGAATTTTTCATGATGTTTAACTATTTTTCATCATTTTTAGCCAAAACCGAGCATTAAATTCACCAAATATTCATCCTTTGTCCAAAAATTACCAAATTTTCACAGATCTCATATTTTCATGCGTAGATCATCTCTGTGAAATTTCATGACCCAACTCTAAGTCTAACACAATCTGTCCAAATCATATAAATCATACGAAAAACCGAACTACCTTGTGTTTCTAGCTTTAGATCGCAAAGATCTTGCTTTCTAGCCTTTGCTAGCAACTAGATATAACACCTACAAGCACAATAACACCACACCAATCAAGTTACACCCACAATCAAGCCATTTCTTTCATGGTTTCGGTTAAGACATCAAAACAAAGATTTTAACCGTAAAAATTCGTTTTTGACTCTTTTAACTCCTTTCTTGGACCAAGATCCCTTGTATAACTTGTATACATCACTTGATCATGCAAGAATCGGTTTCATCTCGGGTTCTCACCCATTTTTCATTTGAAACCTCATTTTCTTGTAAAATGACTCGAGAAAAGAAGATGAACACGACTATAATACGATCTTTACCTCGGTTTCTTGGTATAAATCAAAGGGAAGTTGGATGAATGTTTGAAGGGTTGAGAGAATTTGAGTTTGGTTGATTGAGAAAAAAGAAAATGGAAGCCAAGGGGGAAACCCCTTGGTCTGATCGGTACATTAAAGGGTGTGGGGTGGGGCCCACACCTTCATTCTTGGCCACACATTCGGATTGTGTAATCCGGATAATGTTGTGGATAATCTGGTTCAGTTCGTTTTTCGGTTAAACGTTTAATTCCGCTCAAAACGAGGCCTAAACGGTCGTTTTTCGGCTTAAAAATAAAATTTATATAAAACCGATTTAAAAACTTTAAAAACTTAAACCATGACATTTATTGACTTAAAACATCATATTATTAATAACTGCACTTCTTTTTCGGCTTGATTGATCATCTCTTGCTTGGTTTGGTATTAAAGGTTTCGTTTAACGTACCGACGTACCATTAAATCGAAATTCTTTTTCCATGCTATAATTCACTTATCCCGAAGCTTTAATGCTTCGTAAACATTACTAAACATCATATATTTCGTCTATAACGTAATCTCCGATTCATTCGGGTTTCAATAACCGTCAATCGGTTAACCGTACTTCCAATACGATTAACGGTATAATCGAGTATAATTCGTACCGTGAATCATACATACTCCTATATACACATTATAATTCATATATTCAGTATTAAATAACACGTAAATAGTATACACCGGCTAGGGTATACCTGAATTTGCCGGAATCGTTACATTCTCCCCCCGTTACAAAAATTTCGTCCTCGAAATTTTACGCGTCAACCACTTCCTTTTGAGGAAATAGGTGGGGGTATTTCTTCCGAAATTCGTCCTTTCGTTCCCATGTATATTCTGGGCCTCGTTGCGAGTTCCATCTAACTTTGACCAACGAGATCTTATTGTGTCTAAGTTGCTTGATTTTCCAGTCAACTATTTCTATGGGTTCCTCTACGAAATTAAGCTTATCATTTATTTGGACCCCCTCTAAGGGTAACACCGATGTCTCATCCGACAGACACCTTTTCAAGTTCGACACGTGAAACACATTGTGAACTGCACTCAGTTCATCAGCCAGTTCTAATCGGTATGCTACAGGACCGATTTTTGCAGTAATGTCGAACGGTCCAATGTATCTAGGGGCTAACTTCCCCGCCTTGCCAAATCTAACCACACCCTTCCACGGTGATACTTTCAAATACACCTTATCACGTTTCTCAAATGACAACGGTTTTCTACGGGTATCGGCATAACTCTTCTGCCGATCCCGCGCGGCCTTCAGATTGTTCCTAATTTCAAGGATTTTGCTGGTCGTTTCCTGGACCAGGTCTGATCTAATAACTTGTGTGTCACCCACTTCAGTCCAACAGAGTGGTGATCGGCACTTCCGCCCATACAATGCTTCGTAAGGTGCTGCCTTTATGCTGCTATGGTAACTGTTATTATAGGAAAATTCAACGAGTGGGAGATGTTGATCCCAATTTCCCATAAAATCCAGTACACATGCACGAAGCAAGTCCTCCAGGGTTTGGATGGTCCTCTCAGACTGACCATCGGTCTGAGGGTGGTAAGCTGTGCTTAGATCAATACGCGTTCCCAACGCTTCTTGGACAACTTGCCAAAGATTGGAGGTGAAATGGCTATCTCGATCGGAGATGATTGAAATGGGTATCCCATGTCGCGACACAATCTCATTTATATAAATCTGCGCAAGTCTCTCGGTGTTATAATTATTTCTAATCGGAATAAAATGTGCCGACTTGGTTAATCGATCCACGATTACCCAGATTGCATCGTGTCCACGGGACGTCTTAGGGAGATGTGTCACAAAATCCATCGTGATTTGTTCCCATTTCCATTCGGGAATTTCCGGTTGTTGTAACATCCCCGAGGGTTTCTGGTGCTCCGCGTTAACCCTCGCACACGTCGTACACTTGCCAACGTATGTGGCTACATCCTTTTTCATACCCGGCCACCAGTAGAACTCCTTCACATCCTTGTACATCTTATCCGATCCCAGATGTATGGAATATTTCGATTTATGCGCTTCGTCCATGATTAATTCACGAAGGTCATGGAGGGTCGGGATCCAAATCCGATTTTTGAAATAGAGAATTTCGTCCTCGCGTTGTTCGAAATTCTTCTCATTGCCGTAAAGTCCCTCGTTTTCCATTTGGTCCTCTTTCAACGCCTCACGTTGAGCGACTCGAATCAAATCCGAAAGGTTCGACTGGACTATCATCCCAGCGCTCGCACACGCAATGGTTTAACTCGATCTTTCCTACTCAAGGCATCGGCTACGACGTTAGCCTTGCCGGGGTGATAACGGATGTCACAGTCATAGTCGCTTAACAACTCGACCCATCTTCGTTGCCTCATATTCAGTTCTTTCTGATCGAATATGTCTTGCAAACTTTTATGATCGGTGAAGATGGTGCACTTTGTACCGTAGAGATAATGTCTCCAGATTTTAAGTGCGAAGATAACTGCTCCCAGTTATAAGTCATGAGTAGTGTAATTTTTCTCGTGTACTTTTAACTGTCGAGAAGTATAGGCTATAACCTTATTATTCTGCATCAACACGCATCCTAACCCTCTACGGGATGCGTCACAATACACGACAAAACCATCGTCTCCATCGGGGAGACTTAAGATCGGCGCTTGGCACAATCTTTGTTTTAGCGTTTGAAATGCCGTTTCCTGCTCTTCACTCCATTCATACTTTCGATCCTTTTGAGTCAGAAGGTTTAAAGGTTGGGCGATGCTGGAAAAGTTCTCTATAAATCGACGATAGTATCCAGCTAAACCTAAGAATTGGCGGATTTCCTTTGGCGATTTGGGCGCTTGCCAATTCTTAACTGCTTCAACCTTACTTGGATCAACGTGTATTCCTTGATGGTTTATAACGTGACCAAGGAATTGCACTTCTTGTAACCAGAAGTTACACTTGGAGAATTTTGCATACAACTTCTCCTGATTTAGAAGCTCTAAAATTAATCTTAAGTGTTGCTCGTGCTCTTCTTTACTCTTCGAGTATATCAAAATATCGTCAATAAACACGATGACGAATTTATCGAGGTAGGGTTTACAGACTCGATTCATGAGATCCATGAACACTGCTGGCGCATTTGTTAGCCCAAAAGGCATAACTAAGAACTCGTAATGGCCGTAACGAGTCCGGAATGCGGTTTTTGGGATATCCTCCTCCTGAATTCTAACCTGATGGTATCCCGATCTAAGATCTATTTTTGAGAAGTAGCTCGCACCTTGTAGTTGGTCGAACAGGTCATCAATTTGGGGAAGAGGGTACCTATTTTTGATTGTTAACTTGTTCAATTCCCTGTAATCAATGCACATTCTAAGGCTCCCGTCCTTCTTTTTCACGAATAGTACCGGTGCACCCCACGGGGAATAACTGGGACGTATAAATCCTTTATCCAACAATTCTTGCAACTGGTTGGATAATTCTTGCATCTCGGATGGTGCAAGTCGGTAGGGCGCCTTTGCAACAGGGCCAGCTTGAGGTAATAAGTCGATTCTGAATTCGACCTGTCGGGTTGGCGGTAATCCAGGAAGTTCTTCTGGGAAAACTTGTGGAAATTCGCGCACCACTGGAATATCATCCACTCGTTTCTCCTCAGAATCTGTGGCCGTCAAGCTTGCTAGATACGTCACACATCCCTGGCGTATATATTTTAACACCTTGAGGTGGGATATAAATGGTATCATATTGCCCGACTTCTCACCCTGCACTAATACCTCTTTGTCATCCGACACCCGGATCTTGACGATTTTCTTTTCACAGTTTATTTCTACCTTGTTACGTGCTAACCAATCCATTCCCACTATCACGTCAAAACTACCCAATTCTACCGGTAACAAGTCAATCAGGAAGGATTGTTCGTTCAGAATAAAAGGGCAATTCCGAACTATTTGTTTAACTATCATGGTTTTACCGTTTGCGACTTCTACGGTATAAGGTTCTATGGTTTCACCAATTGGAAGGTTTGCTATCGATAGAAACTTAACGGAGACAAAACTTCTGTCGGCACCCGTATCAAATAATACAGAAGCGTAATGGTCAGAGACGAGGAATGTACCTATCACTACGCTGGGGTCCTGGCGTGCTTCGCTCGTCCCCATCACGAATGCTCGGCCTCTCGCCGGATTGGACGACGATGCCTGACCCGTGGTTTGCCTCCCGTTTCCTCCCTGGTTCAGTTTCGGACAGTGTCTTTTGAAGTGATCCGTGCTGCCGCATTCATAGCAAGCACGGCTGGTGGTCACCATTTGGTTTCCTTGCGGGTTTTGCTGTCGGGCTGGTTGGGTCTTAAATGGCTGCGCACGGATAGGTTGCGGTTGTCGGTTCAGGTTGTTCAGGTTTGTCCTACATCTCGGTGCGGAGTGCCCTTCCCTGCCACACCGATGGCACACTACTCCCCGGCACTCGCCCCCATGCTGATAACCGCATTTCCCACACCTGGGAAACGTCCTTGTCTGCGGTTCTTGCCTTCTGCCCGAACTAGTCATGGCGTAGTTCTGGGCAGTGGGCCTAGCACGTTTATTTTGCTGCTTTTCCTGGATCCTATGGTCAAGTGTACCCCGCTTTCCCCCAGCGGATTCTCCTGTCACCTTCAGCGATCCGCTCCTTACGAAATCATACGTGACGATACCAGCTTGCGTCACCGCTCCCTCATACGTCTGGTGTCCCCCAGAATTGACTATACTCCTTACAACTGGAGTTAGCCCCCAAATATAACGCTCAACCCTCTTCGACTCTGGGGTGACCAACCATGGTACCAATCGCGACAACTCATTAAACCGGTTCGTATAACCCAAGTGGTCTGCCCCCTGCATCTCCAGGTTCCACAATTCATTTTCTAATTTCTGCAATTCGTTTTTCGGGCAGAAATGTTCCAGTACAAGAGCCTTGAGCTCTGTCCAGGTCATGCGGTTTGTCGCCGCCTGACCGCGGGTCTGCACTATGGTGTTCCACCATGTCAAGGCATGGTCCGTGAATGTGCAGGTGGCGTACTTAACAACACAATCCTCGGGGCAGTTGCTGATGTTCACAACTGATTCTATTTTCTCGATCCACTTAACCAACCCATTTGGTCCTTCAGACCCGCTAAACTCTAGGGGCTTGCACAACATAAAGTCTTTGATTGAACAACCCCTGGATGCAGGAATCGGTCCAGTGCGGTTCGTTTCTACAGTTGGTATAGGGCCATTACTGTCCGTAACGACCACCCTAGGCGGTGCGTCATTACTCGGAATCGTGTTATCGTTCTGTGGAGGATTAACATTTTGTTCCCCGTCATTTTTGGTGGTCGTTTGATTGCTCGGAGGGGTTGGATTGGTCGAATTGTGAATACTGGCGGCGATGCACGATACTATATCCGGTATCGCCGCCTCTAACTGTTGAGCAATCAAACGGCTCACATCTACTTCCGACATTTAAGCCGATCGTTTTGGTGCCATTCTACACAACATCAAGAAAATACATATAATTAATACAAATTCCAATCATAAAACATAACACACATTCCATTCATTAATAAACATCAGTACATATTACATCAACGTCAGTTCACATACTTTCCTGTCATCATTACATAGGTTAAGTTTTCATACATAGGGCCTATGTCGGCATCATCTCGACATAACCAGCAATGGGTCAGTGCTTGAATGATACCCAAAAGTATCTATAATGATATACCCAAAAAGAGACCCCCTAAGGGCCAGTGGTTGTATTATAACTACCCAAGATTCACTCTATGTTAGCATCACCACTAACTGCTTACACAGAGTATCAAAAAGCGGTCCATGACTTCTACCATCCTAACATCACTAAACACGGTGGTATACCCACCACACCATCACTGCCACCAACACCACCATCACTACCAACACACCCCGGACCCGCGCCTCTAACCGATCAATCATCAATTGGGAGTATGAGCACTCCCTCCTTAGCTGCGCAATCACATACTGGTGGTCCAGTATGCAGTCCCCCAGATACATCCGCCTCTGCACTCCCACTGTCAAGGCGGCGGAGTGCTCATTCACCTGCTCGGTGAGCACTCGAAGCCATGCCGCCGCGTCCCTTATCTGCCTAGGGAGACCCCACACAGGTGGAGTCACAGGTTCGGGCTGGGAGCGGGAGGGCTCGCCCCTGCGGGTAGCAGGTCTGGGTGGGGGAGAGGTAGGTGGGACATGCGGGACACTGATCCGCGCCGTGAGGCGGGGTCCGAATCCGGTAGGGATAGGGGTGGCCTGTGGTGCGGGTGGGGTGGGGGATCTGACAATCCTGACTGGGGAGGACTGGCTAGAGCTCCTACGACTAGCCTCGCTAGGCTCAGAGCTGGATGATATGCGTAGACTCCCAGAGTTCCCGGAGCTGACTTCCTCCGGGTCCTCCTCCACCGATAAACTATGAGTTCTCGACATTCTTACCTGCACACAAGTTAATCAAACATATAGTTCTTTCCATAGTGTAAACCATAATCAAATTAATATACACTTACTTATACAACTTTACCACATAACAATATTATCATATATTTACACATATGTTGCCAATTTTACCTATTAAAATCCCCCGTGACTTCCCCTGAATTCCCTCGTGCAGACAAGTCTGTTATTATGTTCCGGACCATAATAACTCACTTGCCCATCCAAGTTCATCCAGATCTCGTCACTATAAATTATTAGTTGATATTCAGATCCTATAATACCTGAGCTACTGGTTATATTTTAGGTATCTTTTTAAAGACATCCTAATTCTTTATAACCAATGGCTCTGATACCAAGTTCTGTAACACCCCGTAACCGCAGCGGAAACGTAAACGGGATGCAACAGACGCATCTGATATCAACAGCATTGCTTATAAAGAAAACACCACTACATTAATTTATAACGTATTACATTGTTCCGAGTTTCGTTACCGTCTAGGCGTTAACACATAAGTTTTACCGATAGTACATTAACATATTTAATACAAAATAAAGATCCTTAAGCTTCCACAAAATAGCACACATCATCAAACATGTATCACTCATTCCAATTTGGGTGTACCTAGAAAGCATGTAAAGAAAACGGGTCAACTACGAATAGTTGGTGAGTTTCACTAATTTAAATAAACCATGACAAATCATTATAGTAATCATATATTAGCGATGAAATTATGCTGAGCCCACAAGTGAAACCTCTGTTAACCCAGAGACACATCCAATAACCTCTGGGGACACTGTTAACCCAGAAACACATTTAATAACCTCTGGGGACACTGTTAACCCAGAAACACATCTAATAACCTCTGGGGACACTGTTAACCCAGAAACACATTTAATACCCTCTGGGGACACTGTTAACCCAGAAACCCATTTAATAACCTCTGGGGACACTGTTAACCCTAAACACTGTTTCGGGCCTTACAATGTTAACAACTCAGACAATTACCATCTTAATACATTACCGTACGATTCCCGTACAATAAACATTATATAAATACATTCATTTCCATGCGATCAGCATGTACTTAATCATTTTGATAGAAACATGCTTTCCGCCCCGGGAAAATATTTAAAACAGTTCAGTAAAAAGGGGCTCGTGAAACTCACCTTTTCGTGAGCAAATATGTAACACTGTGCACGGCTACCGGTCCGGATCTGTAATACGATCCCTAAGTCGTTACTATACAATTTCTATTAATATAACTTAAATTCGTGTTAACCGGTACGTCTGGGGACACTGTTAACCCAGTACCGTACACGATCCGGGGACAATGTTAACCCCGAAACACTTCTCAGGACTTAGATTGTGATATCACTTAGAGTTCTTTAGTCAAAACTACCTTTAGTTTGTTTTCCCGTTTTGCGTGCCTAGCACGGTTATCCGTTTTTATGTTTTAAAAAAAAATGAGTTTGGTCACACACGACCCGAAAATAGTTGTTACTGATATTTTAATTAAAGTGGTGAAATTAGAGCTCGGTTTAGACACCCCGTTTGGCCGCGGGGCCCGTTTCCGTCTTTAATACACCGGAAACTGCTAAATCGGGTAAAATTACCCAAATCATCCGAATTATTTTCGGATGATTTATTTTTATTTGATTAACTTAGTTTCATGAAAATAGTCCATTTTTAGGGTTTTTATACACCAGTCAGCTCGCTTAGGCGAACTTTGCCGGTTTACGCGTTTTAAGCTTTAAAAATTTGTTTTTATGTTCTTTTTAGCACAAATAATTATCCGTTTAGTCTCGGATCTTGAAATTTTGCACAAATAACTTTTTGACAGTAAGGAATTTTATAAAAATATTTCCAGAATTAATTTTTATATTTAACATTTATTTATCTATTTTTAAACGTCATTTAAACACCAAATATATCGAAAAAAACAAACGACCTTAGAAAAATCCCAAATTTTTCTGGGATGACCCCTGCCATCCACATAGTTCCCTGTAATTTTTCCAGAACCAAAATCTCATTTTTCATGCCATTTTCACCAAAACCGAGCTAGAAAACCCTAGAACTCGTTTTACCGAAAAGCCTACTTAGACTTCTCCAACGGATCTGAAATTTTGTGTGTGACTTTTATATGTTATAAAAAGCTTATCAGGAATTTTCCAGAATATTTCATGGTGTTTAACTATTTTTCATCATTTTTAGCCAAAACCGAGCATTAAATTCACCAAATATTCATCCTTTGTCCAAAAATTACCAAATTTTCACAGATCTCATATTTTCATGTGTAGATCATCTCTGTGAAATTTCATGACCCAACTCTAAGTCTATCACAATATGTCCAAATCATATAAATCATACGAAAAACCGAACTACTTTGTGTTTCTAGCGTTAAATCGCAAAGATCTTGCTTTCTAGCCTTTGCTAGCAACTAGATATAACACCTACAAGCACAATAACACCACACCAAGCAAGTTACACCCACAATCAAGCCATTTCTTTCATGGTTTCGGTTAAGACATCAAAACAAAGATTTTAACCGTAAAAATTTCTTTTTTGACTCTTTTAACTCCTTTCTTGGACCAAGATCCCTTGTATAACTTGTATACATCACTTGATCATGCAAGAATCGGTTTCATCTCGAGTTCTCACCCATTTTTCATTTGAAACCTCATTTTCTTGTAAAATGACTCGAGAAAAGAAGATGAACACGACTATAATACGATCTTTACCTCGGTTTCTTGGTGTAAATCAAAGGGAAGTTGGATGAATGTTTGAAGGGTTGAGAGAATTTGAGTTTGGTTGATTGAGAAAAAAGAAAATGGAAGCCAATGGGGAAACCCCTTGGTCCGATCGGTACATTAAAGGGTGTGGGGTGGGGCCCACACCTTCATTCTTGGCCACACATTCGGATTGTGTAATCCGGATAATGTTGTGGATAATCTGGTTCAGTTCGTTTTTCGGTTAAACGTTTAATTCCGCTCAAAACGAGGCCTAAACGGTCGTTTTTCGGCTTAAAAATAAAATTTATATAAAACCGATTTAAAAACTTTAAAAACTTAAACCATGACATTTATTGACTTAAAACATCATATTATTAATAACTGCACTTCTTTTTCGGCTTGATTGATCATCTCTTGCTTGGTTTGGTATTAAAGGTTTCGTTTAACGTACCGACGTACCATTAAATCGAAATTCTTTTTCCGTGCTATAATTCACTTATCCCGAAGCTTTAATGCTTCGTAAACATTACTAAACATCATATATTTCGTCTATAACGTAATCTCCGATTCATTCGGGTTTCAATAACCGTCAATCGGTTAACCGTACTTCCAATACGATTAACGGTATAATCGAGTATAATTCGTACCGTGAATCATACATACTCATATATACACATTATAATTCATATATTCAGTATTAAATAACACGTAAATAGTATATACCGGCTAGGGTATACCTGAATTTGCCGGAATCGTTACATTTATTTTGTATCTTTTAATTCTTGTTCGTGACGTTCAATTGCTTCGGTTTCATTTACCGCACTTTCGCTATTATTCTTGTTCGTGAGTTTCTCACACCCCCTTTTTACCCCATTTAACTATTTTGGGGGTATCATATATATCCTATCAACAATTCAATTTCGTTTATTCATTATTTACAAACTACAATTCGCTACATAGACTTGTGTGTTTACTTGTTACTTGTTACAAATTACTTGCTCATGGATTTCTTCAAGCTAGTATGATCATACGCCCCTGTTTGATCCCTTTATTTACATTCGTTCTAATCAATACCTTAGATCTGATCCAGATCTATATGTTGATATTAATTAAATGGATCTAACTCTTTCATACCTTAGTTTGATTGTTATGTAATATATATTATAAATAATATTAATCGTGAAGCTTGAGAGAGAGAGAGAATACTTTAAATATTTCTGAATACTGTTAATTCTCTCAAAAACTTCAACATTTTACAAGTGAACAGTGGTTCACTATATATAGAAGACGATCTGGTTCGCTAACATCCCCTAGCGAACCAGCATCCCCTTCGTTAAATAACATAACTTAACGAACCACCCCCTGATTCGTTAACATCCCCTAACGAATCAGGTTGGAAAACATTATAAAGTCCTAGTTCGCTAACATCCCTAGCGAACTAGACTTAACCTTAACGAATTAGTCTTAGTTCGCTAACATTCCCTAGCGAACTAGACTGAACATAACGAATTAGATAAATAAACATTAAATATTACATTAAAATAATCAAATAAACATTAATGATAATTACAAAGACTCGAGACGCAAAACCGTGCACTAACAGACACCCCCTCGTCTTGAGCTCTTTGTCTTTAACTTATTTGAAACGCTTTGTCTGCCAATCTCTGCAACTATGAATCCCATGTTCATGACACACACGAACAACACGTTGGAATTGCATAGCCAGGTCGTAATCTTCTTGGCGTTCAAACAAAATTTGCTTCCTGTGTAGCACGTCATTGTCTGTCTCTGATAAATTAACCAACCACATCGGATCAATTATCTTGATGAGCTCAGTCTGTAGTCCTCGAACACGAACAATAACGGCCTCGCCAGTACGATTGTCATAGTACCAACGGTTGAAAGACAAATAAATATCTTGCGGCATTGTCTTCACATGAACTCTTTTCATTGTCTTTGGTGGCTTCACTTTCAAAACAAGTTTCTTCCAGCCGGTCCTTGGATCAATCTCATCAGTACGTTTATGTCTTGGGACCTGGGGCTTGAAGAACTTGAAGCCATGATTGACTTCGAACAGTAAGTGTTGATGAAACCACTCAGCAGTTCGGTTGTCCCCACGATTGATAAATGGACGTCTCGCGAGGGTGCGTACATCCCAACGCGGTAATGTTAACACATCCATTATCCTCTCGTAATATTGCACACCTTTTTCCCATTTCACAATACATACCTTAAGGTCTAAATCATAGAGCCAGGAGACAATATCGCCATGTACCTTAGAAACAGTCTTGAAGGTAGTCATCTGATTTGCCTCAATCCAAGCAGCAGCGGCATCCTTTCTTTCTTTATCTACATACCGAAAAGCACTGATGATCTTACCCACTTTCTGGCGTTTGAACCATCTTTCAATGTCATCATCAGTCACTTCTTTGAGTGAAGGAACCGTTCGCTGCACAATCTTCTCCAAATCATCCTCAGTTTCTTTAATTTCGTCTTCATGAAATACCGGAGTACCTTGATCAACATTTGCGTGTTGATACAAGTCCGGGTACTCTTCAGCAGTAACATCCTCCATTTCAATCTCCTCGTTCTCATAAATAAAGTCTGTATTCACAAATACTGGATCATCTTCCATTTCGTTCTCATTGATCACTTCGACATCGGGCTCAGTCTCTAATGCAATCAGCTGATCGTCATTTAGCCCTAGTAGATTCGAGATCTGCTCCCTTGTCAAAGATCTAACCACAAACTCACTGATCTGTATCTCGTCTTTGTTCACCATACTTCTAACTATTCCCAATTCATCAATAAATATTACCATGTTAGCCTCAATCATCTCTATCGGCTTGGCCGCTGTTGGATCTTGAAATGAAATTATCTGTTTGTTTGAATCGTCAGTGCCACTCACACCAGCACCAGAGGATGAACCATGTGATTGTTTAGGCTCACCTCCTGCATCAGACTCGTCAGGATCATCATCATCATTTTTGAGTTTCTTGAGGGCATCTTCTTTACAAGTTAATTGTAAAATTAACTCATCTTGTTCTTTTAATTTCACCCCCTAAGACTCAACAATCGCACGCAACGACTTGGTCTCCTTTTGACAGAACGAAATGTAACTCATCATTTTTCTTTGATTCTCCATTCGTTCTTGATTGAGTCGGTCAACTGCCATTTGATTTTCATATAAGTGTAACAGATTAAGCAACATTTCTGTTTGACGTCCAGGTGACAAATTGTATACTGATGGATGAACTGGTTGAATAGGTCCCTGAGGTCGAGTGATTCTCATGAAAGAGACATCACTAGGCAGAGGCGGAGGAAAAGTAGTTGTTGGAAGAGGAGGAGGTCCCATTGTAGTGGTGGAAGAAACAGTTGACAATACAGCAGGAGGCCTCGGCATCTCGGTCAACGCCGTTTGAGGAATCAAGCCGAGCCTCTCATGTGACACCATCGTCGTTGTTAATGTGAGCATCGGGGTGCTAGTAGTTAGCGGCACCGCCGAGCTTTGAGTAGTTGATTGACGAGGTGGTGGTGATCCAATAATTACACCAGCCCCAGAGGATACACGGGGCTTCTTAGGTGGCTCATCAGTAGCTACAGCCTTGCCTTTTCTTTTTCGTTCTTGCTGAGCTTTCATGGTGGCAGCTAGAGCAGCATCGACTGCATCTTGTTGTTCTTTCAGAGCTCGCTCACCAGCTCCAACATCACCATCACCATTATTATCATCATCATCACCTCCATCATTGTTCCCACCTTCTCCCCCTTCACGCTCAGAATCCGAATCATCATGGATCCAACGCTCATTAGGAGGACATACATAATCTGGATTGATTATATGACCAATCATCCTTTTGTCCTGTGGCTTATCCTTCCGATAAATCAACATCCGATGTACCGTTTCAGCTTTCATATGTTCCATATCAAGAACACCGTTCACCAACGATCGATCAATCACCAAATCCGGTATCAAATCTTGAATAATTAATTGTAGATGCGTGGATACATCAAGAACTTCTTTGACGATAGATTTTGTTGAACTTGCTCTTTCAAATGATCAAAGATGAGTTCTGAATAGTTGAATGGCTTGTTCAGGATTAAAGCAACAAATGCTGATTGTAAGCTCAGTCTACATTCATCGAAACCACCGCGACGTCCACTCAAGCAATGAAGCAAGACATGCAGCAAGTACTTGTAAGGTGGACACAACCCATTTTTGTTCAACATTGATCGACGAATATCACCTCCATAACTTAATCTTGTGAATAGACCCCGAACCAGCGTCCAGTCAAATTCACTCGGGTAATCATCACTATCGTCAAATTGTAGTACACGACGAATAACCTCAACATCAATCGTGATCGGAAGCTGATTAATTGTAGCTTGAACCCAATTACTTTCCTCAACATATACTGCCGTGTTCCAGAACTGCCTGATAATACTAAGATACACCTTAGGTTTAGTAGTGATAGCATAATGTATCTTCGAACGACGTAAGAAATTCAACATAGCTCCGAACGTCCGTAAATCAGCCACGTCGTGATCGACATAAGCACAGATGTTGTGCTTCTTATCGAACGGTAATAAAACCATTTCAGCCTGTTGAGCTTGTTGTGGTGGTTGTACTTGTGGTTGTTCTTGACGAGGTTGTTCCTGTGGTTGTTCTTGTTCAGCCATGATTTACTGTATAAATAAAACGTATATGAGAATAGATATCACCATATATATTCAAAAAATAAATGTATTTAATCTAGTTACGCGTATTAAACGATTTGAATCCTTTAATTAAATTAAATGAATATACAATTTTTTTTTATGTCATTCGTTAAGAATCACACTGATTCGTTATACAAAGATAACGAATCAGGCGATTCGCTATCAAGTAAATAATTTAACGAACTGGACCTAGCGAATCACTAATTAAGTTAACGAACTAAACTCTAGTTCGTTATATTTTAAATGAATCAAACTCTGATTCGTATGACGTCTTATTCGCTAAGCTAGTTCGTATGAAATCTTAACGAATTGGACACGAAACAGTTCCAATTCGCTAAGACTAACGAATGGTCAAAATTATGACTTTTTCTTTGACTTCACAAAGTCAAGGTCAAAATTAACAAGAACAATAATAGTCAACATTGAAACCCATATTCAATTTGGCCATAATCATCGTTGAACTATCACGGTAATCAGCTCGTTGAGCTCGGAAACACATTCGTTAATGTAGGTGAATGAGATTGACACTCATTACCTATATGTACTCAGGATCAACGAGCCAACAGTAACCATCAAGAACACAAAACCATAATTAACCCAGCAAACAATAATCAAAAGATGATTAGAGTCCACCAAGGGTATCGGAAAGGGATTCCGATTAAAATTATATCAAAATCATACAATTAAAAACATAAATTACACACAAAACTGCTTCAGAAGTTCAAAACCCTTAAACCTCTAAATTTACATAATCTAACAGTTAAATCAATGTCATTTTTGACGAAAAAGATATCGCCAAACACATGTATACCTTAGAAACTCAAAGTAATCTTTGAAATGTTCAAACACAAAGATCGAAAATATCAGAGAGAATTTGAATAGTTTCTGAAATATGAAGAAAGAAGACGAATAGTGGAATCCTATTCGTTATCTTGTCTTATATAGCGATACACGAAACCCTAGGTACAGCTTGCACGAATCAGACGATTCGTTTAACTTAAAAGTTAGCGAATTAGCCCATTCGCTAACTCAATTCGTTACCTTATGTTAGCGAATCACAATGTGATTCGTTAAATTAAAGATAGCGAATCAAGACACGATTCGTGTCATGATTCGTTAAATATGTATAACGAATGGATGATTCGTTACAGAGTGCGGAAGCGAATTAGGTTAGCGAACCAGAAGCTAGTTCGCTAAAGAATCATCTAGTTCGTTAACCATACATAACGAATGGATTTTAGCGAATTAAACACCTTTTATTTAATTTTAAATTAAATAAATAAATGAATAAATTAATGAAATAAATCAATAAGTTAAATTATCGAGAAACCCTTATATCCCGACAACCTAATACGTTAAAATTGTTTCAGATTACCGAAACTTAACTTAAATTAAAAATTTTAGTATAAAAAAACGAAAATATTTTTTTTTGGTATTTTGTAAAAATTTAAGAATTAAAGAATGTATTTACAGAAAAATATCCGAACTATTAAAAAAAATAGGCAATCTTTTGGTATTTTTTTTAACGATTTTACCAAAAGCAGTACATATTTTTGTAATTTTGTCGAGTTTGAGCAGAGAATCATATTGACCAAATTGCCCTTCCATCACAGTTTTATATTTCAGCGATATTATGACTGGCGATAAGTCGGTCTTTGGTATTGTTGTCCACATAAATCTAATAACACACATTCAAGTATTTTTGTGATATGATTAAATAGTTCAATTAGAGCACAGAATATCAGAGATTATCAGCCTCTAATCTCGGTTCAAGCGTAATTTGATTTTTGCCAAATCACCCCAACTTGACTTAAGACATTATATTGTTGATCAAAACTTTTGATACCAATTGAGAAATTTTTAGCAATGCATCAAGTTTCTTTTACTGTTAGTGAGTATGCACGAGTCCATCTGTCGGCTTACATACATTGTATCCCCTGGGGTCCGTTTCTTAATGGTATTAAGACGCATGCAAGGGAGGAACAATTGTATGACTAACAGCGGATTTTGATCAAGTCAGTAATGTAAATTGTACGAGGTACAGCGGTGATCAAGTTTAATGACTTTGGGTTTGCTCTAGAAAGCGAGTGAAATATTCATGCATATGAATACCCAGATGATTAAGTCGCATAAAGTCTCACAATGTCCAGAATTTTAACGCTTGTTATTTGCTTTATTTGATTTTTGGGTGATCAACACATATAAGGCTTGAGTATGACTGGTTATTACATTTCTGCCATCCTCACTAAGACTTTTGCTAGAGACTAACACCCCTTTCAATTTGGCGTTTCTTTATGTTTATATCACATACTTTACTCTACTGGGTTGTTTTAAGACCTACCAATGCACCAATACAATTAAGCACACAATCTTTTAAGCTTACTTCTTGCTGAACTTGGGGTCAAGGAAATCAACGTATTATCATTTTCTCTTTTTGCTTCAAAAACTCAAAATTTGAGGAGCATAAAAACAAAATACAGATAAATTTAATCGCCCCAGTTAACTTAAGTTAATAAATAAATGGCTGACCATCAATTCACAAGTGAATCATAGGACCAAGATATGCAAGCATGCTTCACAAACTTAAATAACCGACGTAATTTTCAGCGAGAAAATAATCTAAAAATCTTTTTGTTTTTTCTCTGTACAAACTTTAAAACACAATATTTTTGTCTTTTTCGGTACAAAACATAAAACACATTCTTTTTGGTTTTTCAAAATTTTAAAATGTTTTTGGATTTTATCTATACAAACGAAAGCACATTCTTTTTGTATTTTCTATACTTTTCACCCCCTAAAATCTAAATCATAAAAAAAATAAGACTAAATCTATAAAGCAATTAAAAGATACTTATCCTAATTGTAGGATCTCAGCAAGGGTCTTCAATCCATTTAAACCAAGCAAAAAAGAAAAACGTGTTTTATCAAACGCTTTGGTAAATAGATCGGCTTTTTGAAAATCTGTGTGTACTTTCTCAAGATCAATTAATTTCTTTCAATAACAGTCCCGTATAAAATGATATCGAATCTCGATATGTTTCGTTTTAGAATGTTGTACGGGATTCTTGGTGATACTTATAGCAGCAGAATTATCAATCAAGATGGGAGTAGTAAGAAACTTCAAACCGTAGTCGCG
This sequence comes from Bidens hawaiensis, assembly GCF_021521415.1. Taxonomy (NCBI): domain Eukaryota; kingdom Viridiplantae; phylum Streptophyta; class Magnoliopsida; order Asterales; family Asteraceae; genus Bidens; species Bidens hawaiensis. The sequence continues at coordinate 234,192 of NW_027491630.1, read as the reverse complement.
AAGATGTTGTTGTATCCACAGAACCTGGGAACAGCAACTCGAGGCTGCAACATATTCAGCTTCGGCGGTTGAAGTAGAGACCGTTGTCTGCTTCTTACACTGCCAGGAAACAAGCCGGTTTCCTACGAATTGACATCCTACAGTCGTTGATTTGAAGTTGATCTTGCATCCACCATAATCTGAGTCTGAGTAGGCGGTAAAATCGAAAGAATTATCTTTGGGGTACCATAACCCGATGTCAGGATTTCCCCGTAGATATTGCAAAATACGCTTGACCGCCGCCAGGTGAGTCACTCGGGGACTAGCTTGGTACCTAGCACACACACAAACAGCAAACATTATGTCAGGTCGAGAAGCAGTTAAATACATTAGAGAACCAATCATAGCACGATAAAGGGTCGGATCAACGGTATCCTCCAATTCATCCGGTGATAAATTGTGACCCACTGGAAGAGGAGTTGAAGGGATTTTTCCGGCGGATATCTTGAATCGGCTCAAAACGTCGTTCACATATTTAGTCTGATGAATGAAGATTCCCTTATCGGACTGATGAACCTGCAGCCCTAAAAAGAAATTCATCTCTCCCATCGAGCTCATCTCGAACTTTGTTTGCATGGACTTCTCGAACTCCTTACATAAAGTGTCGTTTATAGACCCAAATATAATATCATCAACATAAATCTGGACTAGAAGAAGATCATCACCAACAGTTTTATGAAATAAAGTGTAGTCAACAGTTCCTCGTTTGAAGCCATTATCAGTCAGATGGTCGGCGAGTGTGCCATACCAAGCTCTCGGGGCTTGATGTAAACCATACAGGGCCTTGTTTAAACGGTAAACACGGTCAGGATAATCAGGATCTTCAAAACCAGGTGGTTGTTGAACAAACACTTCCTCATGTAATTCACCATTGAGAAAAGCACTTTTAACATCCATTTTATAAACCTTGATATTCTTGTAAGTAGCATAAGCCAGGAAGATTCGAATCGACTCTAATCTTGCGACTGGAGCATATACCTCAGTATAATCAATACCCTCTTGCTGATGAAAACCTTGCACCACTAGACGTGCTTTGTTTCTGACAATCACCCCTCGATCGTCCTTTTTACATTTAAATACCCACTTGGTCAGAATAGCTTTCTTGACTCTAGCAGGTTTGTCTATTAAATCCCAAACACCCAATCGTGCAAACTGCTGTAATTCCTCTTGCATAGCTTCTACCCAAGAAGGATCTTCAAGTGCCCTACGAGCTGTCGTTGGCTCAACTTGAGATAGAAAGCAATTGAATTTAGCAATATTCATAATTCCCGAAGAGTGTAAATTAGTGTAAGCACACAATACGTTATTGTCGCTTGACGAAGCAACTTGATGACGTGTACGAACGCCCACATCAAGTTCTCCAATTATATTGTCCTGTAGATGATATCCATGAATCCGAAGAGTAGGATTTTCAGGAACAACAACATTATCAAATAAATTAGTGTAATGTTCACCCAACTCGGGAGATGAAACATTATCACAATCAAGATCGATAATTTGAATCTCAGCTTGATCATCATCGGAAGAAGTAGAGGCACTATCAATAACAACTGGAGGAACAACTTGAGATTCTTCAGTTGTAGCATCGGGTTGAACTTCTTCTACATGATAATTTGAAGAGCTTGGAATGTTCAAGTGTTCTTCAAAGTAAGCTCTAACCAGATCTTCATCGATGTGATCAGTCGAAGGAGTAAACGAATTAAATAAACTATCGTAGTCAAACATCCAGTCTGGACCTTTCCCTTGAGGAGGAGTTGTGTACTTTTGACAGTCCACATGGTACCATTCTTCAACACAGCCAGATATAAAATTAAATACTCTTTTCTTTGGAGACGCATATCCCAAGAAATATCCTTCGATAGCCTTTTCATCAAATTTACCCGAATCCTTCTTCAACATTGTACACGGACATCCAAATGGTTCCAGGTACTTTAAATTAGGTTTTCTGTTATTCAAAATTCATAGCTTGTCTTCTTGATTCGTTTTACTGTTAGAACCCGATTAAGTGTGTAACAAGCTGTGTTCACTGCTTCACTCCAAAATTGAATAGGAAGCTTTGAATCAGCAAGAATTGTACGTGCAGCTTCAATCAGAGTTCTATTTTTCCTTTCAGCAACACCGTTTTATTGTGGTACATAAGGTGCACTATATTCTCGGTGAATTCCCTTTTGAATACAAAAGAAATCCAAAATAGTATTTCTGAATTCAGTACCATTATCACTTCGGATTCTCCTCACTTTTTGTTTGTACAGTGATTCTATCTTGGTAATAAGGTTTTTTACCAAAACAGGTGTTTGATCTTTTGAACTCATAAATAACACCCATGAATATCTTGAATAATCATCTATCACTACAAGACAATACCAGTCTCCAGAAACACTCGCACGATTCACTGGACCAAACAAATCCATATGAAGTCGTTCAAGAGGAGTATTAATGGAATTCAATAACTTAGATGGATGTGTCTTCTTCTTCTGTTTGCCCTTCTTGCATGCAACACAGTGATCAGATAACTTAAAGTTCTTTAACGAGACACCCTCAACTAAATTATTTGCCATTAAATAATCCATCTCTCTAACATGAATGTGACCCATTCTTCGATGCCATAGAATCGAGTCTTTCTCGGTTGCCTTTGAGACAAAACATGTTTCGATCGATGTTGATATCTTAGAACTCATGTTTAAGACATAAATATCATTTGATCGTGGTGATCGCATGACAACCATGTCCTCGGGAATAATAAAACCCGGTTTCAAGATAAGACACTCTTTATCAGTAAATATTGTAGTGTACTTTTTATCACAAATCTGCGATACACTCAATAAGTTATGATCAACCTTGTCACAATAATTTACTTTTTCAAATGTAATATGACCATTTGAAACATCTCCCTCTTGTGTGATCATGCCCCCAGAAATCCCAGCAAACGCTACATAACCACCTTGAATATTTCTTACGTTGGTTATTAGGTCGAGATTTCCGGTGATATGATGAGAACATCCGCTATCCATGATCCAGTTTTCACCAGAAATGGTCTTGGATGAACCCTACACATAAACAAAAGTGATTAGTTCAAAAAGGCAGCCCAGGCCTCAGTCTTGGGCACCTTTTGGTTTTCTCTTTGATCATTAAGTTTAACAGTTTTCAATTGTTGTTCAGCCACTTGTGAATAAGTTACCGGCTTCTTAGACTTTCGTCTTAAATAAGCTGCTTGAACAATGTTTGAATTCCTGTTTTGACAAAAAGGTTCAGTTGGAATGAATTTTGGTTTCACTTGACCGTGTGTCTCATTGATCTGAAACACCTTCCGAGGATTCACATCAGAGAACAAAATATGAGTATCATCAGCATACGACACAGGTCGTTTCAGAATCTCCTTAACCACTGGAATTGGCTTAGATTTGTCCTTGATAAAAGGATGAAGATTTTGAAAGTTCTGTTGATTACAATTTTTCACAACATGACCTTGTTGACCGCATAAAAAACACGTTCGCATGTCCACATGGTGATGTTTAGGAAAAATTGGAATAGATGATTGATGATGACTCACATTTTTAGTCATGCTCTTAGCAAACTCATCAGATAATTCAGATTTCTTCTTTAAATAAAAATCTAAATTAGAACTGTTTGAAAAACTTTTTAGTGTATCTGTTCCAGTTGACTTAACAAAGTTAATCTTCTTAGCTTGTTTTAAAAATTTTTTTGCCTTAGTCAATGGATCACACTGAACTGATGTTTTTGTTTGAGCATACACACGTTCAAGTTCTTGAATTTTTGAAGTTTCATTGACAAAAACACTCTCAATTAGCTCAGGCTTAATGATACTAATTGGAATATCTTTTTCAGTTAACATTGTGTCCATTCCTTTTAACTTAAAAACTCTAGCAGCAGATGGCTTAGAATTAGAAGGAATAATGAAACGCATTAGATCCTCATCAGAAATTTCCAGTTTAACTGACTTCTTTGCCTTCATAGAGTTCACTTTCTTTGAATTTTCTTTTGTCTCTTGAGGTTTGTGTGAACCATACACTGCTTCCTTAAATTCGTGAGGTTCGCACAGAATATGATTAGAACTGGGAATGTTCTTATTCTTGTCTATAATCTCTGGTTCAAACACATCCTCAATAATGACCTCGTCATTGTGTTCAACAAACACCTTTTTGCTTTGGACATGAGATTTTTGAGGAGCAACTTGGGGTTTAACAATTTCAGGTTTAACCATTTTAGGTTTCTCAGAGATCACAGATTCCTTTTGAATCAAATCCTCTTCTTTTCTTGCAAAAGGATTAATTTTATAATCATTATGAAAAGGTGGTGGAATTTCAACAAAACCAATACCTTTCTTAGTATCTTTTTGTTTTCCAGAAACTTCAATAATTTCATTTAATAAAAATGAAGAATTTTGAAATTTACCCAACTTGTTCTTCAACTCAAGAACCTCATTCTCAAGCTCAGTTATCTTAGAACGATGTTTCAAGATTTCCTGAAACTTTTGGTCATTAATGGTCATTTTCACAGATAACTCGGCTTTGAGATCATGATTACTTGTCGACAATGCTTCAATCTTTCTCGAGATTTCATTTGAGACTCAAGAGATTGTCGATAAGTGTCCTTAAGAGAAGCAATTTCTCATATAAGATTATCATTTTGTGTAGGTTCCCTGGACGGATCACACGAGATATCCCGATATACACAGGTGCGGAATCCCTGTGTAGATCGTTACGGACGTAGAACACAACATTTTGTTTTTTCAAAGCTTCTAACTTAGAGTTGTTAGATTTACAATCAACACATGATGCTTTAACAAATGAAGTAGAAGAAACAGAATTACTAACCTCATTGATCTTAGCCATGCAAGCAAACATTGATTTAGAAGACTTGTCGCATGAATCATCAGAATCAGATCCAGAATCATTATCTGAAGACATCACACTAGCAGTAGCATCTTGACAATCTTCATGTAACCCAAACATAGCTAAATTTGCTTGAACATCATTGCAAAGTAGTCGTTGTGACCAATCAGTCCTGTCTGCTAACATTGCTTGTGTTGTTGAAGAAGATGGTTTCTTTTCAGCATCACTTCCTCGTGGTGAAGAAGCATTTTGACTTTGACCACGAGGTCCAGTGTATTCTTTTCTTGGTTTGTCACATTCCTTTGCGAAATGCCCGAATTCTTGACAATTATAACACTTCACCTTCAATTTGTCAAAACCCAACTTCTTGTTTAACGCTGGAAGATCTTTTCCAGTTCTCTGCATGAATCTTTTAACCTTATGAACGATCATAGCCATATTCCATTTCAAATCCATGATCTCTAGATCATCCGGATCTATCTGATCATAATCCTCATCTGTTAACTCACTTGTGGCAATTTTACTACTCACCAAGTTTTCATATGAAGACATAAATGCCGTCAGAAAAGCAAAGTTTTGCTCAGCTTCCTTCATATTCACACTAGGAGGTGTAGCAAATGGATTAGTACTAGTAGAACTTCCAGAACCACCTGAATTACTAGGAGAGTAGAAACAAACTTTTGGATCATTAAATATAGCAGATTCTTTTTCACTTGCGACATGAGTAAGAAAAGCAGTGATTGGTGAGAATGTTGAACTCAGAGGCATACTTCCACCATAGAAAGCCGGATCTTGATTTTCTTTGGAAGATTTTTGACACTTAAGATCATATTCTCTAGCTTCGATCTTTTGTAGAAATTCAAGTGCTGTCAAATCTTCATTCAGAAAATAATCATTCTCTTTCAAAACCATGAGAAATGTTGAATAGGAACTAGGAAGCACACTCTTGATAGTGTCAATTTTATCTCTTTCAGAGATGTCCATTTTCATCTTGTCCATTTCAGCAATTAAGTGACTAAATCTTGTAGTTATCTCTTCAACTGTTATCCTCTCAATAAGTTAAAATTTCGAAATTGAAACTTGAGCATCACTTTCTTACTCTCAGCTGTGTTTCCCATGCTTCTCATCCGCAGATGTTGAAACAAAGATGCACATCTCTTGATACTACCAACTTGATGAAAAATATTCTCTGGTAAAGCCATAGTCAAAGTAGAATATGCTTTTATCTCGATTTCTAAAGCTTTCTTCTCTTCTTGTGAGTATTGAGAGACAGCCTTAGGAGTATACCCAATAGTATCATCACCAATCATTGGTGCAACATAAACTTCATCAAGACAATAAGAACAGTCAGGATGAACAGATCCCAAATGTGCACGAAACCGAGGTTCCCATTTGGCAAAGTCACTGAACTTCATCAATCTTGGACATTTAGAATGTGAGCCTATCTCGGTATCAAGTTGCAACATCTGTTGCATCAACATATTTTGAGACGCCAATGCATACATACCAGCCATCTTTGAAAATAAACAAATAATAAAATATCTTAACGAATCAATGAACAGTAATAGCGAACTGTGAACAGTTGTAGCGAATCAAGACTTAACGAATCAAGTCTTAACGAATGAGGAGAATAGGTTAACGAATCAAAAGTCAACTAAGCGAGTCAACTTTAACGAATCACAACTAAGTTTAACGAATCACCCAAATGGCGAAACAGATAACGAATGTGATAAAGGCTTAACGAATCACAAGTCAACTTAACGAATTGACTAAACTAATTGACCAAGTCAACTTAGCGAATTGATCAAGCGAATTGACCAAGTCAACTTAACGAATTGATCACACGAATTGACCAAGTCAACTTAGTGAATTACTACGGAGTACTTAGCGAATTAAGATAACGAATCAGCTACAGTTGATAGCGAATCAACACTATAGCGAATTATAATATAACGAATCAGGTTGTTACAACCGTTTGTAACAAACTTGATTCCTTTCTGCCACGTGGCAAAAAGTTGGTATGGCACAAATTCCAAGACAAACACGTGTCAAACGAATCAGTTATCTAGTTAACGAACTAGATAACACGAATTAGTTAACTCACACGAATCAGTTAGCGAACTGATTAGCGAATGGCACGAATTGATAGCGAATCAAATTAAAGACATAGCGAATCGCTTGAAACTTTATAGCGAATCGCATTCATCTTCAAGTCTTCAAACATTCAAGAACAATTTTCCAGAAATATGAAGCTCAAACCCAGAACCTTATCAATTCCAGATCTGTAATATACACTCAATTCTTAACCAAACTTAACAAATAACATACCAAACTCTTCGTAATCACAACGCGATTTCAACCCAACACATCTCGTAATCGATTAACACCATACACGAACCAATTTCGATCAAAACAACACCCCTGTTCACAGACTCAAACCGAAAACACAATACACATCACAAATCCAATCCACAATCCAATTCCACTCAATTGAACCTTAATAATACCTTAACTAAACCAGATTCAATCTAATCCATCCATATTCAATCCAAATCAACCCAAATTGATTCAAATTCAATTCAAACAGAAAATAAACATAAATACTATAACAATAACAATCAAACCAAGTGAATTGAGCCCCAAAAGCTCTGATACCACTTGTTTGATCCCCTGATTTACACTCGTTCTAATCAATACCTTAGATCTGATCCAGGTCTATATGTTGATATTAATTAAACGGATCTAACTCTTTCATACCTTAGTTTGATTGTTATGTAATATATATTATAAATAATATTAATCGTGAAGCTTGAGAGAGAGAGAATACTTTAAATATTCTGAATACTGTTAATTCTCTCAAAAACTTCAACATTTTACAAGTGAACAGTGGTTCACTATATATAGAAGACGATCTGGTTCGCTAACATCCTCTAGCGAACCAGCATCCCCTTCGTTAAATAACATAACTTAACGAACCACCCCCTGATTCGTTAACATCCCCTAACGAATCAGAAGGGAAAACATTATAAAGTCCTAGTTCGCTAACATCCCTAGCGAACTAAACTTAACCTTAACGAATTAGTCTTAGTTCGCTAACATTCCCTAGCGAACTAGACTGAACATAACGAATTAGATAAATAAACATTAAATATTACATTAAAATAATCAAATAAACATTAATGATAATTACAAAGACTCGAGACGCAAAACCGTGCACTAACAGCCCCCTTTACGCTCAATACATTTGTTGTTATGAGTGGAAAAGGGCCTCATTATCCGAGTACGTTGGTGCACAATCCCAACTGGAAAGGACCTTACTTGCGCTTATCTGAGTACGCTGGTGCACAATCCCAGTTGGAAAAGACATTACTTGCTCATTTACACTTGTTAATGGAATTGTATGAGTTTTATGTACGTATATCAAAAACTTGTGTGAACTCACCAACTATTCATTTAGTTGACTTTATTTATGTATATGTTACAGGTATAAATATTAGAGGATGAAACGAAGAAGAAACTAGAACTTAGGTTATATTAATAAATGAACAAGTTGTTAATTGTTCTTGTATTTTCTTGTATTTCTTGTTACAAACTTGTGTACTTGATGTTTAAATTAATTAATGATAGTATTGTCACTTAATAGTGTTACATGTGTTTTGGACAATCTGTACGTCACACTTGGGCGTATTCCGCTTTAGCTGGGGTGTTACATCGCACCACCAATATTGTCCTCTTTGCCCACGAGAAGCTCACGGATTTGTTTTTGGTTACCCAAGTGGTGACTTCCCAGGAGGTCACCCATCCTGCTACTACTTCCAGCTGATCACGCTTAACTGTTGAGCTCTCCTCTCGTCCACTACCATTAAGCCCAAAATACGTTGGTGATTTAAGAGGCATGGTATTTACTTATGAACCAATGATCTCTCTTGTCCACGGCCGATGTGCGATTTGCTTAGGATGTTATAAACACCCCCCTTTGGACTCATCGTCCTCGATGAGGTTTGCCCAACCATCCCATCCAAGATATGGGATTTGCCTAAGGTGTACCTCACGACACCCCTGGAGACTCACCTTCTCTGATGAGGTTTGCCACACCATCCCGTACGGCACAAAAGTGGCTCTAATACCACTTGTAACATCCGGCCCCTCGCACCACCAATATTGTCTGATTTGCCCACGAAGAGGTCATGGATTTGTTTTTGGTTGCCCAGGTGGAGACTTCCCAGGATGTCACCCATCCCGCTAATACTTCCAGCTGAGCACACTTAACAATGGAGCTCTCCTCTAGTCCACTACCATTAAGCCCAAAACGTGTTGGTGATTTAAGAGGCAGTGTGTTTAGTTATGAACCAATGATCTCTCTTGTCCACGGCCAATGTCGGATTTACCTAGGATGTTTCAAAACCTTAGAATGTTCAAGGTTAAAACCTAAGACCTTCAAGGTAAAAACATAAAACGTTGAAGTTTCAAATCTAATACTTTCAAGGTTAAAACCCCATTATGCTCATATAAAAATTTGATTTGATTGAAGATCGAAATGTGTAGGTTTGGATGAATTGATGATTAAAGGATCAATTTCAAGGTTAATTGATCAACTGGCTTCAGCAATTTCAATTTAAGTTTCAAATAGTTAATTGATTAATTGACTAAAATATATGAACCTGTGAATAACGATCAGAGAGTCATCGATGATCGTCTGGGAAGAGGACGATGCTCACCAAGGTAGACGATGGCTGCAACAATGGACGGTGGACTTTGATGGGACATCAGAGGTGATGGACGGCGAACAAATCGTGTAGTTGTGATTTTCGGGTTAGCGTGTTTTTGAAACTAAGGGTTTAAGAGTGTCCCCTACGTAATGTAAGATAAAAGATTATTGTATTTGATCATTTTCATATATATATATATATATACATATATATATATATAGTATCCATGTACGTATGTATGAAAGAAAGAAGTAGGTTAAGTATGTAACATGTATCTACGGATACGTATATATATATATACGAATGTAATGTATGTTGCCAGATTAACTAGAACTCATTCAACGTAGATGACTTTTAGTATGCACGCAGAAAAATAGGATGAAGGAGCTGGCTTGATGGGGACACATGGCATGGACTGAGCTGGCTGGCAATCGGCGAATAAAAGTTATGATGTTTTACGTTAAGATAATTTAAAAGTTTAAAGTTATGATTTTAATATTTTGTAATGAATGCTGATGTTTTTATATACAAAATGTTTTAATTCACAATGATATTTAGAACTGTGTTTATGAGTAAATCTAACGTCCAAAGTAGGGCTCCGGGACCGGGGCCTTACAATGGATGAGGTTGATTCGGACGAAGATGATGATAGTGTTGATGATATTACATGGATTTACAAGGAAATGACCAAAAGTATACAATCAAGACAACGCCTAGATTTACTATCTCCTAATGATTGTATAATTGAGCATATAATGCAATCAGTTAGGAGAATCATATATAAAATTGGAAACAATGGTGGTGATCCTTTAAAATTATTTGTCACCATCTAAATATTAATTCTGATCAAGGTCAAGAGAATGAATCTTCATATGGCTAGGATGCTATCAAGAGTACATGGGTAATTTGATTGATCGAAAGCCTAGTTGAAGATTATCTGACCAAATCTCAGGTGGCTGGGGGTGACAAAGGCTCTGAATGATGTTGAAGCCATCTGAATAAAATTATTAAAGATAAAGAAAGAAGGATTCAAGATCATGACCCAATAATATGCAATGGGGGAGTTTGTTAGTGCATAGATGTCTAGTGCTAGGGTCTTGTATGTATTCAAAATAGTTTGGAATGCAATTTTGTATGTTATAGCGCATAAGTCCATATGCAACGCATATGTACATATACGGTGTTATGCGCCGTATCTATCATATTCACCGTATGTGCGCTATCCAAGTCTATAAATACTAGACTTATGTGTTATGTTTAGGGGTTGTTCATTCCAAAGTACTTGAGTAGAAAGATTGTAATATTTGTTATGCACTGAAACTGTTTGGATTAATATAAAGAATATGAGATTCAAAAGATTACTTGTGCTCAATTAATCTCATTACGAATTTCGCACATAATATTGAAGAGTAGATAGTATTATATTGTCATATCGTTCCTACATGTCATTGAGACATTGTCTTTTCAACACCATACACTCATCTGCCCCCGCCGTTCTCCCTCAATCCATCTCTACCACCACTCGCCTACAACAACAAGCCTCCTTCACCATCACCGGAGTCTAAAAAGAGGGTCTTGCAACTCACACGAAAAACACGAACGTCGTTCCCCTTGTTTCATAGGTTTTTGTTTTGCTTTTGAAAAGGTTTAAAATTGAAGCCAATTGATCGGTTAATCTTTGCAATCGATTCAATGAAAATTAATAATCAAGTTGAAGTTTCAATCAATCAATTTTGAGTTTTGAATGATGGGTTGTAACCGTGAATGTATTACGATTTAAGCATGAACGTTTATGTTTTATTGACTGAACGTTTTAGACTTTAAACCTGAATGATTAAAGGTTTAACCTTGAATGTTTTAGGGTTGGGAATTTGACATGAATGCTAGAGTATTTTTTAACCTTGAACGTATTTTGTGTACGTAACGTACGTTAAGCAATTATTTGTACATAACATAACCCACATATATATATATATATATATATATATGATTAGGATCGTGTGAGAACCATTTGAAAATTGAGAAATTTAACAACCATTTTGAACCATAAAAAACCCTTCAAGAAAAAATAAAAAAATAATATAAAAATTTATAAAACTAAAACAAATGTGAAAGTAAAAAAGTAAAAAAATCAAACGTTTTATCTAGCACTCCGGCTTCATTAAAAAAAGTTCTCAATTTTGCTAAATGATGCACACACACACACATATATATATATATATACACATGTATATATATAATACTTATAAACAGGTATGTAGTTATATGTATATACAATGTTATTTTTATACACATATGTATAGTTGATTTAATGATAATTTACATACCTGTATAATATGTAACTAAATATTAGATGATAATATATATTTATGTATAATTTAGCAAAATCCAGAATTTTTTATGAAACCGGGATGCTAGATTAACATTTTGGTTTTGATTTTTTTTTTAATTTTAGTTTTTTTAATAGTTTTTGTGAAAAGGTTTCTAGTGATCCAAAATGATTCTTAAAGTTCTAAATTTCAAAAGGTTCTTTTAGGATCCTCACCCTACATATTTGTGTGTGTGTGTGTATGTATATATATATATAATAGATATTAGAGAGAGAATGTTGAGATGTTCAAAAATAAGTTTTTTACAATGTTTAATGCTTGAAGTATTAGTCACCATTGTATGTCTAAACCAATCCTTAAATCCATAAATGCTTCAATCGGCTCACACGACGTGGCATCTCAAACTATATTTAAAATTCAAATTTAAAAATTCAAAGATTAAGTTGTAAAACCCTCAAACGTAGCAGCGGCAATGATGAGAATCGTTTATTCTCCGGCGACTAAAAAACAATCCCAAAATCCCCTACGAAAGTGAGAATCGTTCCAACATATTTGCTAGTTGCTTCTCCCAAATATATCTCAGATATGGTGATCATCAGTTGAAAGTAAAAGAGGCAGACATCCCTAATACAACATTTCAGAATCAACACGGATACTGCGAGTTTCTCGTGATGTCGTTTTGGTGTTCAAACAGATTTAAGGCTTGAGTATGACAAGTCTATTGCATTTCTGCCTTCATCACCAAGACGTTGTAAGAGACTAACACCTCTTTCAATTAGGAAGTTTTATTTTTAAATCATATACTCTTCCTTACTTGTTTGTTTAAGACCTACGAATGCACTAATACAATTAAGCACACAGTCTTTTATGGCTATTTTTTTTACTGGATTTAGGATATAAATGATCAATGTACTATCATTTTCCCTTTATACTTCAAAAATCTTTTTGAGGAGCAATTTTTCAATGTTTTGAATTTTAAAATATTTCAATGTTTTTGGATTTTATATGTACAAACAGAAAGGATAATATTTTTGTGTTTTCCCATTTTTCTTCCCCTCAAAACCAATTTATTAAAGAAAGAAAATTTAACAAGCCAACTGTACGAAAACAATAAAAATGATACATTGCCATTTAAACCAAGCAAAAGATTAAGTCTTGTTTTATCAAAAGCTTTGGTAAAAAGGTCTGCCGATTGATGATCCATGTGTAGTGTAGGTGTAGGGTACGTCAAATACCGGCACGACCTTTTATTTGTTATATTATGTATTATATAAGAATATTATTGTCTACTAACTAGGCCCATTGGGCTGGGGGTTTGTGGAGTTAAACCCTAACCAGACCTGGCCCGATAAAGGTTAGGGTTTCATGATGGTGGCCATGAATTTCCTATATAAGGAGCCTTAATCATTCATTTGAAGGACCTTCTCTGGGACCCTTGGCCTCCAACAAATGTTTGTGTCTGTAAACAAGAGGAAAACTTATAGCAATTACCTCCACTCCTCCACTTTTCCATGGCAGGTTCTAAGCAATCGGAGAAGAAGATCAAGGCGTCGGTTCGTTCATCTCGAAGACCGGGGAACATTGACAGGATCCCACCCGGATTCATCTCAAGTTTCTTCATGTACCTTTTCAATTTCAGTTAGTTTCTTTTCATAACAATCACGGATAAAATAGTATTGAATTTCGATATGTTTTGATTTAGAGTGGTGCACGGGGTTTTTTGTGATACATATCACAACTGAGTTATCAATAAAAAATTAGAGTACTAAGAAACTTCAAACCGTAATCACACAAATGTTGTTGGATCCATAGATACTGTGAACAACAACTCGAGGTATCCACATATTCAGCTTCAATGGTTGAAGTAGAGACCGTTGTCTACTTCTTACATTGCCAGGTAACAAGCCTGTTTCCTAAAAATTGACAACCTGCCGTTATAGACTTGAAGTTGATCTTGCATCCTTCATAGTAGGCTTCTAAGAAAGTAGTAAGATCAAAACTATCTTCCTTGGGATACCATAAACCGATATCATGATTACCCCTTAGATAGTTTAAAGACGCTTCACAGCTGCCAGATGGTTCACTCGGGGACTCGCTTGACACCTGGCACAAAGACAAACAACAAACATTATATCAGGATGATGCAGTTAAATACATTGAAGAACCTGTTATTGCTCGGTACAGGGTCAGATGAGCGGTATCCTCCAATTCGTCCAATAAAAGATTGTGACCCACGAGAAGAGGAGTCAAAGGAATCTTTCTGGAACTTATCTTGAATCGGCTCAAGACATAGTTCACATACTTCGTCCGATGAATAAAAATCCTATCGTTAGACTAATGAACCTGCAACCCTAAGAAGAAACTCATCTCTCCCATCGAGCTCATCTCAAATTTTGTTTGCATCGAATTATCGAAGTCCATACATAACTTGTCCTTGGTTGAGCCAAATAAAATGTCATCGACATAAATCTGGACAATGAGCAAATCTTATCCGACCATCTTGTAAAAGAGTACAATCATCAGTCCCTCATTTGAAGCCACTATCAATCAAATGGTCAGCAAGTGTGCTATACCAAGCTCTCGGGGCTTGAGGTAGACCATATAGAGCCCTTTTTAATCGGTAAGCACGCTCAGGATAGTCCGGATCTTCAAAACCAGGAGACTGCTTCACATACACCTCTCATGAAGTTCCCCATTAAGAAACGCACTCTGAACATCCATCTGATAGACCTTGAAATTATTAAAGGCAACATTGGCTAAGAAAATACGTATACCCTCCAATATTGCAACCGGAGAATATACTTCAGCATGAGAGGTAAAGTCAGTAAGATGTCGGCGAAACAAATGACTTCAATTAGACCAGACCGACCCAGAGATGAACGCGCCCACGTGGGCACCACCAGATGTTGTAGATGAACCTACTAAAGACGAAATTGTGTATATCATAGCTGACCGCACCATGGGCTAGCCCCTACACCCACTGCACGAGTGGAATATTACTTAGTCAAGTAGAAAGGAACAAGGTCTTACGACACGGTCACTATATCTTTTCTTTTTTTTTATCTCTCCTCTATGGAAAGAAAGAGGGGATGATACGTGGCGTGGTATAATAACCTGATTGTTTAGTCAACAAGACGTACGTAAGTCGACATAGCTCCATGTATATGTTCTTTTGAGCTAGAACCAATCAAAAGTGCCCTCTTGCTTATTAAAACTGTGACGCCCGGCTAAAAATTTGCTTAAACCCGTACTAATGTAATCCGTACTTACCTAAATAAAACAATATAATATATAGGTGATATTATTTTAGTCCAAAAAATCCAAAAATATTTGAGATATATTTAACTACGTTCGAAAAGTTCAAATTTTGGCGCATAGAGAACACTACGCGAAACGACACTTGGCGACGACTTAAAAACGGATAAAAGTCCAAACGTGTCAGGAACAACTCGTAAAATTAAAACTTTTATGAAAATATTAATGATAATATATAAATTTTTTTTTAGAAGATTCGAACTACGAAATTTAGAAAATTAGCGAACTAAAGCCAATGTAGGATACCGTATGAGCCCGAAATCAACTATTTCCAAATATCAATTTCTTAGGCTTGTATTATCCGGAATTCAATATCGGATCAAACGTAACAAAATTTATTAGAAACAGGATTCGTTTGATTAGCTAAAGTTCGTTAGACGTTAAAACGGAAGCTTAATACATAGTTTAATACCCACACTTTGTCACAAAATATCTTCATTCACCCACGCCATCTGCCGACACCTCTCAACCCCACCTCCCTCTTTGTCTAATCACACACAAGAAGACACACAAGGCAATGATTGCATCATAATATTTGGACGATTGTTATTGTAACACATACCTACTCTGCACTCCAACTAACCACTATAACCCTCTCTCTCTTCTTCTTCTTCTTAGCTAGCCACCCCCCACCCCCACTTTATATTATTCATCATTTCAAAATCACACATCCAATAAGTTTAGTTAAGGATTTCTAATGAAAGCATAACCAATAACCAACAATCAAGAGGCTAAGGATCGGACTTTAAGCATAACCAAGTTCTTGTTTCCATACCCTTAGTCACAAAACCGAAAATCCAAGGTAACCTAGTTTAATATTAGGCATTTTAGTTTAAATAAGTTAGTTGAAGCTTGATAATAGTGTATTTGGTCTTGAACATGCAAAGTTTGATAAGGATGTATGAATGCATGAGTGTCGTGGGTATTGTGTTTGTGTGTGTGAAAGAGATTGATTGAATTGATAATATGATTGTTTATGGTCATATACTAGCATACTTTGTTGGTCCCGATCATATCGCTCAATCACTATGTCGTAAACCACACATTAAGTGTCGACAAGAGGGTTAACGACTTGCTAATTTTGGAAAGAACAATCTGGTATTAGTGGCGGAAACACTAACATACTAAATGGTATTAGTCCCGATCATTTCCATTAGTATAATGTAAGAAATAATCAGAAATCAATTAGGGTTTCAGAATGGAATGTTTGGATCTTTACTCTTTAGGCAGATTTCCGTACGGGAATATATCAGCCGTTAAAATCACAATCAGGTGTAAGGTCTAGGTGTCGTGTGTTATAGGCGTGCCCTAAATTATTCCTTATATAGTGTTAGTGCACAGTTTTGCGTCTAGAGTCTTTGTATTTATCGTTAATGTTTTATTTATTAATTAATGTAATATTAATGTTTATTATTAACTAGTTCGTTAAGGTTAAGTCTAGTTCGCTAGGGATGTTAGCGAACTAAGATATTATAATTTATTCCCTCCTGATTCGTTAGGGGATGTTAACGAATCAGGGGGTGGTTCGTTATATTAATTTTTGTAACGAAGGGGAAGCTGGTTCGCTAGGGGATGTTAGCGAATCAGATCACCTTCTATATATAGTGAACTACTGTTCACTTTAATGAAAGTTTTTGAGAATAATAGAAAGGATTTTGAGTAATTGCTCTCTCTCAAGCTTCACCTTAACATTATACATCTAATATATTGATAATATATACACATACATAACATTAAATCAAGGTTAATTATGAGCTAGATCTTTAATAGTATTAATTGGATATTAACAGATCTGAGATATATTAAATGTTATTGATTGTTAATCCAGGATCCAACAAGTGGTATCCGAGCTGTTGGTGCTCTTTACACTTGATTTGATGTGTTAATTGTTATTGTTATCAAGTTTTTTCGGTTTTTGTTTGATTTTGAATCAATTTTTTGTTTAGTTTGGTTGAATTATGGACGGATTGAATGGAATTTGTGTTGGTTAAGGTATTGGATAGGTGTGGATTAAGAGAGATTGAGGCTTGATTTGGATTTGTGTGGTTTGGTTTTGGTTTTGGTTTAAGTCCGAAACAGGGGTTTGTTTTTGGTCAAATTGATTTGGTTTAAGGTGTTAATCGGTTACGAGGTTATGTATTGGATTCGGATTTGGTTTACGAGTAGATTGGTAGGTTATTTGTGAATTTTGGTTGAGTAACGAGGTTGTATTACGAATTTGGTATTGTTGAGTTTCTGGGTTTGATCTTCAAAATTTCTGGAAATTCTTTTGAAGTTTTGAAGATTTGAAGATGAATGTAATTCGTTATCTTCTTCTTGGTGATTCGTTATCAACAGTGTTAATTCGCTACCCAGTTTGTTAATCAATTCGTGTGAGTTATTGGTTCGTGTTATCTAGTTCGTTAACTAGATTAACCGATTCGTGTGACACATGTTCTTCTTGGGATTTGTGTCATAACAACCTTTTCCACGTGGCATAAGGTGTCAGAGTTTGTTACAAACGGTTGTAACAACCTGATTCGCTATAGTGTGATTCGCTAGTCTACTGTAGCTGATTCGTTATATTAATTCGCTAAGCATTTCTTAGTGATTCGTTACTGATTATCATTTGATTCGCTAAACTAATCCTTTGTGATTCGTTTAGTCAATTAGTTAAGTTGACTTGTGATTCGCTAAACCATCATCTTATTCGCCATTTGGATGATTCGTTAACCTTATCTGTGATTCGTTAAGTTGACTCGTTAAGTTGACTTTTGATTCGTTAAAACACTCACCTCATTCGTTAAGGTACTTCGTTGCTGATTAGTCTTAACTTCGTTAAGGGTTGATTCGTTAAACATTATTCACGGTTCGCTATAACTGTTCACAGTTCGCTATAACTGTTCACTGATTCGTTAAGCTATTTCATATCTGATTCGTTAAACACTTAAATTTTTCAAAAATGGCTGGTATGTATGCATTAGCGTCTCAAAATATGTTGATGCAACAGATGTTGCAACTTAATACCGAGATAGGTTCACATTCTAAATGTCCACGTTTGATGAAGTTCAGTGACTTTGCCAAGTGGGAACCTCGGTTTTGTGCACATTTGGGATCTGTTCATCCTGACTGCTCTTATTGTCTTGATGAAGTTTATGTTGCACCAATGATTGGTGATGATACTATTGGGTATACTCCTAAATACTCACGTTTGATGAAGTTCAATGATCCAAAAGTTTGTTTCTACTCTGCTGGTAATTCGGATGGTTCTGGAAGTTCAACTACTACCAATCCATTTGCTACACCACCTAGTGTTAATATGAAGGAAGCTGAGCAAAATTTTGCTTTTCTGACAGCTTTTATGTCTTCATATGAAAACTTAGTGAGTAGTAAGATTGCCACTAGTGATTTAACATATGAGGACTATGATCAGATAGATCCAGATAATCTAGAAATCATTGATTTAAAATGGAACATGGCTATGATCGTTCGTAAAGTTAAAAGATTCATGCAGAGAACCGGAAAAGATCTTCCAGCTTTAAATAAAAAGTTGGGTTTTGACAAATTAAAAGTAAAGTGTTATAATGGTCAAGAGTTTGGGCATTTCGCAAAGGAATGTGACAAACCAAGGAAAGAATACACTGGACCTCGTGGTCAAAGTCAAAATGCTTCTACACCATGAGGAAGTGATGCTGAAAAGAAACCATCTTCTTCTACAACACAAGCAATGTTAGCAGATGGAACTGATTGGTCACAACGGTTATTATGCAATGATGTTCAAGCAAATTAGGCTATGTTTGGGTTACATAAAGATTTTCAAGATGCTACTGGTAGTGAGATGTCTTCTGATAACGATTCTGGATCTGATTCTGACGACTCTTGCAACAAGCCTTCTGAATCAATGTTTGCTTGTATGGCCAAGATCAATGAGGTTAGTAACTCTATTTCTGCTACTTCAGTTGTTAAAACATCATGTGTTGACTGTGAATCTAACAAATCTAAGTTAGAAGCATTGAAAAATCAAAATGATAATCTTATAAGAGAAATTGCTTCTCTTAAGGATACATATCGACAATCTCTTGATTCTCAAAGGAGATCTCGAGAAAAGATTGAAGCATTGTCGACAAGTAACCACGATCTCAAAGCCTAGTTATCTGTGAAAATGACCATTAATGACCAAAAGTTTCAGGAAATTTTGAAACATCGTTCTAAGATAACTGAGCTTGAGAATGAGGTTCTTGAGTTGAAGAATAAATTGGGGAAATTTCGAAATTCATCTTTTCTATTGAATGAAATTATTGAGGTATCTGGAAAACAAAAAGATTACAAGAAAGGTATTGGTTTTATTGAAATTCCACCACCTTTTCATAATGATTATAAAATTAATCCTTTTGCAAGAAAAGAAGAGGATTTGAGTCAAAAAGAATCTGTGATTTCTGAAAAACCTAAATTGGTTAAATCTGAAATTGTGAAACCCCAAGTTGCTCCTCAAAAACCTTATGTGTAAAGTAAAAAAGTCTTTGTTGAAAATTTTGACAAAGTGATTATTGAGGATGTGTTTGAACCTGAGATTATACACAAGAATAAGAACATTCCTAGTTCTAATCATATTCTTTGCGAACCTCAAGAGTTTGAGGAAGCTGTGTATGGTTCATTCAAATCTCAAATGAACAAGGAAGAAACTGTGAAAACCAAACCAGTGAGGGAAAATAAGTCAGTTAAACCAAAGATTTCTGACGAGAACTTAATGCGTTTTATTAATCCTCCAAGTTCTAAGTCTTCATCGGCTAGAGTTTTTAAGTTAAAGGGAATGGATACGATGTTCACTGAAAATGATATTCCAATAAGTATTATCAAACCTGAACTTATTGAGAGTGTTTTTGTCAATGAAACTTCAAAAATTCAAGAACTTGAACGTGTGTATGCTCAAACAAAAACCAGTTCAATCTGACCCATTGACTAAGGCAAAACAATTTGTAAAACAAGCTAAGAAAGTTAATTTTGTGAAGTCAACAGGAACAGATACACTTAAAAGTTTTTCGAACTGTTCTAATTTAGATTTTTATTTAAAGAAAAAATCTGAATTATCTGATGAGTTTTCTAAGAGCATGACTAAAAATGCGAGTCATCTTCAACCGTCTGCATCATTTATTCCAATTACTTCACAACATCATCATGTATACATGCGAACTTGTTTCTTATGCGGTCAACAAGGTCATGTTGTAAGGAATTGTAGTCAGCAGAAATATCAGAATCTTCATCCTTTTAACATGGACAAATCTAAGCCAATTCCATTGGTCAAGGAGATCCTGAAACGACCTGTGTCGTATGCTGATGATACTCATATTTTGTTCTCTAATGTGAATCCTCGGAAGGTTCTTCTTGTCAATGAGACACACGGTCAAGTGAAACCAAAATTCATTCCAACTGAAACCATATGTCAAAACAAGAATTTAAACATTGTTCAGGCAGCTTATTTAAGACGAAAGTCTAGGAAGCCGGTAACTTATTCACAAGTAGCTGAACAACAGTTGAAATCTAGCTGAACAACAGTTGTGAATAACAGTTGAAAGTCTAGCTGAACAACAGTTGTGAATAAGCCGGTAACTTATTCACAAGTTAATGATCAAAGAGAAAACCACAAGGTGCCCAAGACTGAGGCCTGGGCTACCTTTTTAAACTAATCACTTTTGTTTGTGTGTAGGGTTCATCCAAGACCATTTCTGGTGAAAACTGGATCATGGATAGCGGATGTTCTCGTCATATCACTGGGAATCTCGACCTATTAACCAACGTAAGAAATATTCAAGGGGGTTATGTAGCATTTGCAGGGAATTCTGGAGGCATGATCACACAAGAGGGTGAAGTTTCAAATGGCCACATTACATTCGAGAAAGTTAATTATTGCAACAAAGTTGATCATAACTTATTGAGTGTATCGCAGATTTGTGATAAAAAGTACACTACGATATTTACTGACAACGAATGTCTTATCTTGAAACCGGGTTATGTTATTCCCGAGGACATGGTTGTCATGCGATTACCACGATCAAATGATATTATGTCTTAAATATGAGTTTTAAAGTATCCGCATCGATCGAAACATGTTTTGTCTCGAAAGCAATCGAGAAAGACTAATTCTATGGCATCGTAGAATGGGTCACATACATGTCAGAAAGATGAATTATTTAATGGCAAATGACTTAGTTGAGGGTGTCTCGTTAAAGAATTTTAAGTTATCCGATCACTGCGTTGCATGCAAAAAGGGCAAGCAGAAGAAGCAGACACATCCCTCTAAGTTATTGAATTCCATTGATACTCCTCTTGAACGACTTCCTATGGATTTGTTTGGTCCAGTGAATCGTGCGAGTATTTCTGGAGACTGGTATTGTCTTGTAGTGACTGATGATTATTCAAGATACTCTTGGGTGTTATTTATGAGTTTGAAGGATCAAACACCGGTTTTGGTACAAAACCTTATTACTAAGATCGAATCACTGTATAAACAAAAGGCGAGGAGAATCCGGAGTGATAACGGTACTGAATTCAAAAACACTATATTGGATTTCGTTTGTTTTCAAAAGGGAATTCACATAGAATATAGTGCACCTTATGTACCTCAACAAAACGGTGTTGCTGAACGGAAAAATAGAACTCTGATTGAAGCTGCACGTACTATGCTTGCTGATTCAAAGCTTCCTGTCCAATTCTGGAATGAGGCAGTGAATACAACTTGTTATACGCTTAATCGAGTTCTAACTGTGAAACGACTCAAGAAGACAAGCTACGAGATCTTAAATAATAGAAAACCTAATTTAAAGTACCTGGAACCATTTGGGTGTCCGTGTACAATGTTGAAGAAGGATTCGGGTAAATTTGAAGAAAAAGCTATCGAAGGGTATTTCTTGGGATATGCATCTCCAAAGAAAATGGTTTTTAATTTCACATCTAGTTGTGTTGAAGAATGGTACCATGTGGACTGTCAAAAGTACACAACTCCTCCTCAAGAGAAAGGTCCAGACTGGATGTTTGACTACAATAGTTTATTTAATTCATTTACTCCTTCGACTGAACACATCGATGAAGATCTGGTTCGAGCATACTTTGAAGATCATTTGACCATTCCAAGATCTTCAATTTCTAATGAAGTTGAAGCTCAACCAGATGCTCCAACTGAAGAACCTCAAGTTGTTTCTCCAGTTGTTATTGATAATGTTTCTACTTCTTCGGATGATGATCAAGCTGAAGTTCAATTTATTGATCTTGACAGTGATAATGTTTCTTCTCCCGAGTTGGGTGAACATTACACTAACTTATTCGATAATGTTGTTGTTCCTGAGAATCCCACTCTTAGGATTCATGGATATCATCCACGGGAAAACATCACTGGCGAACTTGATGTGGGCGTTCGTACACGTTATCAAGTTGCTTCGTCCAGTGATAATAACGTATTGTGTGCTTATACTAAATTACATTCTTCGGGAATTGTGAATATTGCTAAATTCTATTGCTTTCTATCTCAAGTTGAGCCACTGACAGCTCGTAAGGCACTTGAAGATCCTTCTTGGGTAGAAGCTATGCAAGAAGAATTACAGCAATTTGCACGTTTGGGTGTTAATAGACAAACCTGCTAGAGTCAAGAAAGCCATTCCGACTAAGTGGGTATTTAAGTGTAAAAAGGACGATCGAGGGGTGATTGTCAGAAACAAAGCACGTCTAGTAGTGCAAGGTTTTCATCAGCAAGAGGGTTTTGATTACACAGAGGTATATGCTCCAGTTGCAAGATTAGAGTTGATTCGAATCTTCCTGGATTATGCAGATTATAAGAATATCAAGGTCTATCAAATGGATGTTAAAAGTTCTTTTCTCAATGGTGAATTACACGAGGAAGTGTTTGTCCAACAACCACCTGGTTTTGAAGATCCTGATTATCCGGACCGTGTTTACCGATTAAACAAGGCCCTGTATGGTCTACATCAAGCCCCGAGAGCTTGGTATGGCACGCTCGCCGACCATTTGTCAGATAATGGCTTCAAACGAGGAACTGTTGACTGCACTTTATTTTATAAAACTGTTGGTGATGATCTTCTTCTAGTCCAGATTTATGTTGACGATATTATTTTTGGGTCTACAAACGACACATTGTGTAAGGAGTTCGAGAAGTCCATGCAAACAAAGTTCGAGATGAGCTCGATGGGAGAGATGAATTTCTTTTAAGGGTTGCAGGTTCACCAGTCTGCTTACGGAATTTTTATTTACCAGACTAAGTATGTGAATGACGTCTTGAGCCGATTCAAGATTTCTGTCGGAAAAATCCCTTCTACTCCTCTTCCAGTAGGACACAATTTATCACCGGATGAATTGGAGGATTCTGTTGATCCTACCCTCTATCGTGCCATGATTGGTTCTTTAATGTATTTAACGGCTTCTCGCCCTGATATTATGTTTGTTGTTTGTCTTTGTGCTAGGTATCAAGCAAGTCCACGAGTGACTCACCTAGCTGCAGTCAAGAGAATTCTTCAGTATTTGAGCGGAAATCCAGACATCGGGTTGTGGTACACCAAGGATGATACTTTTGATCTTACTGCCTACTCAGACTCAAATTATGGAGTATGCAAGAACAACTTCAAATCAACGACTGCGGGATGTCAATTTTTAGGAAACCGGCTTGTATCCTGGCAGTGTAAGAAGCAGACAACGGTCTCCACTTCAACCGCCGAAGCTGAGTATGTTGAGAAAGTACATACTGATTTTCAGAAAGCCGATCTGTTTACTAAAGCTTTTGACAAAACACCTTTTAAATTTTTGCTTGATTTAAATGGATTGAAGACTCTCGCTGATATCCTTAAACAAGGATGACTATCTTTATTTTCTGTCATATTTTTCTTTTAAAATTTATTTTGGTTTTAAGGGGTGAAAATCTAGAAAATACAAAAAGAGTGTGTTTTTTTCGATTGTTTAGATAAAATCCAAAAACATTAAAAATTCAAAATTCAAAAATATTGTGATTTCTATTCTTTAATGTTTTTCGTTTAAATATTTAGAAAAGCCAAAAACATTTTAAAATTTTTTTGAAAAACCAAAAAAAATGTGATTTATGTTTTGTACAGAAAAATCCGAAAATCCAAAAAGATTGTGAAAGTTATTTTTTTTATAAGAAATTTGAAAAAGACAAAAATATTGTGTTTTTAAAGTTTGTATAGAGAAAAACCAAAAAGATTTTTAGATTATCTTCTCGCTGAAAATTATGTCGGTTATTTAAGTTTGTGAAGCATGCTTGCATGTCTTGGTCCTATTATTCACTTGTGAATTGATGGTTAGCCATTTATTTATAAACATAAATTAACTGGGGCGATTAAATTTATCTTTTCTTTACTTTATGCTCCTCAAAATTTTGAGTTTTTGAAGCAAAAAGAGAACATGATAGTACATTGATTATCTTGACCCCAAATTCAGCAAAAAGTAAGCTTAAAAGACTGTGTGCTTAATTGCATTGGTGCATTGGTAGATCTTAAAACAACCCAGTAGAGTATAGTATGTGAAATAAACAAAAGAAACGCCAAATTGAAAGGGGTGTTAGTCTCTGGAAAAAGTCTTGGTGAGGATGGCAGAAATGTAATAACCAGTCATACTCAAGCCTTATATTTGTTGATCACCCAAAAATAAAATAAAGCAAATAACAAGCGTTAAGATTCTGGACATTGTGAGTCTTTATGCGGCTTAACCGTCTGGGTATTCATAAGCATGAATATTTCACCCGCTTTCTAGAGCAAACCCAAAGTCATTAAACTTGATCACTGCTGTACTTCGTACAATTTAAATTACTGACTTGATCAAAATCCGCTGTTAGTCATACAATTTTTCCTCCCTTACGTGCGTCTTAATACCAATAAGAAACGGACCCCAGGGGATACAATATATGTAAGCCGACAGATGGACTCGTGCATACTCACTCACAGTAAAGGAAACTTGATGCATTGCTTAAAATTTCGAAATCGGTATCAAAATTTTGATCAACAATATAAAGGTTTAAGTCAAGTTGGGGTGATTTGGCAAAAATCAAATTAAGCTTGAACCGAGATTAGAGGCTGATAGTTTCTGATATTCTGTGCTTTAATTGAACAAATTAATCATATCACAAAAATACTTGAATGTGTGTTATTAGATTTGTGTGGATAACAATACCAATGACTGACTTATCGCCAGTCATAATATCGCTGAAATATAAAACTGTGATGGAAGGGCAATTTAGTCAATATGATTCTCTGCTCAAACTCAATAAAAATACAAAAATATGTACTGCTTTTGAAAAAATCATTGAAAAACACAAAAACATTGTCTATTTTTTTTGGACCGGATATTCTTTTGTAAATACATTCTTTAAATATTTTTACAAAAATTCCAAAAATATTTTCGTCTTCTTTGTACAAAATACTTAAATAATTTTAAGTTATGTTTCGGAAAACTGAAACGTTTTTCTTTTTTGGTATTTGGTTGTCGGGATAAAAGGTTTCTCGATAACCTAATATTTTCGTTTTTCTTTTTTGGCACTCTGTAACGAATCATCCCTTCGTTATGCATATTTAACGAATCATGACACGAATCATGTCTTGATTCTCTACCTTTAATTTAACGAATCAAGTAGCGATTCGCCAACATAAGGTAACGAATTGAGTTAGCGAATGGGCTAATTCGTTAACTTTAATTTAAACGAATCGTCTGATTCGTACAAGCTGCACCTCGGGTTGCGTGCAATGTTATATAAGACAAGAAAACGAACAGTCTTCCACTGTTCGCCTTCTTCCTTCATCTTTAAGAAACCCTGTTCAAATTTTCTCTGAAATCTCGACTTTCGTGTTTGGATATTTCAAGGATATATTTGAGTGTCGAAGGTATAGCCGATCATGGCGATATAGTTTTCGTAAAAAATGGCTACGAGATAGTTAAATTATGAACTTTTAAGAGTTTAAGGGTTTCCGATGTTTTGAAATCCATTTGTGTATAATTTATGTTAATAACTATATGATTTTGATGTCATTGTGATCGGAATCATATTCCGATACCCTTGGTGGGCTTTATTCATGATTTGATTGTTGTTTGCTGGGTTAATTATTGTTTTGTGATATTGGTGTTTACTGTGGGTTCGTCTAACCTATGTACTTAGAGATTTTGAGTCTTAATCTCACTTATCTTCGATTACGACTGTAATTCCGAGTACAACGAGCTCATTATTGTGATGATTCAATGATAGTTATGGCCTAATCGTTTCCGGGTTCATCTGGTTGACTATATGTGTTCATCCTAATTTTGACCTTGACTTTATGAAGTCAAAGAACAAGTCTTAATTATGACCATTCATTAGTCTTAGCGAATTGGAACTGTTTCGTGTCCAATTCGTTAAGATTTTAAACGAACTAGCTAAGCGAATAAGATGTTACACGAATCAGATTTGGATTCGCTTAAAATATAACAAACTAGAGTTTAGTTCGTTAAAATTAAATAGTAATTCGCTATGTTCAGTTCGTTAAGATATTTAATTGATAGCGAATTGCCTGATTCGTAATCTTATTGTAACGATTCAGAGTGATTCCTAACGAATGACATTAATTAAAGGATTTAAATCGTCTAATACGTAAATATATTAATTACACATATCTTTTGATTATATATTTTGAGATCTATTCTTATATTCGGTTTTCTTAATACAGTAAAACATGGCAGATCAAGAACAACAAAATCAACCACCACAAGAACAACCTCCACAAGGACAACCACAACAACAAGATCAACAAGCTGAAGTGATTTTACTGCCATTCGATAAGAAGCACAACATCTGTGCTTATGTTGATCATGATGTGACTGATTTGAGAACGTTTGGAGCTATGTTAACTTTCTTGTGACGTTCAAAGATATACTATGCAATCACTGCTAAACCTAAAGTGTATCTTAGTATAATCAGACAATTTTGGAACACGGCGGAATATGTTGAGGCAGATAAATGGGTTCGAGCTACAATTAATCAGACTCCAATTATGATTGATGTTGAGGTCATTCGTCGAGTACTTCAATTTGACGATAATGATGATAACCCGAGTGAATTTGACAGGACATTGGTTAGGGGTTTATTCACACGCTTGAATTATGGAGGTGATATTCGTAAATCTATGTTGAACAAGAATGGGTTGTGTCCACCATACAAGTATTTGTTGCATGTTTTACTTCATTGTATGAGTGGTCGTCGCGGTGGTTTTGATGAATGTAGGCTAAGTTTGCAGTCGGCATTTGTTGCTCTAATCCTGAACAAGCCCTTCAACTACTCAGAACTCATCTTTGATCATCTGAAAGAGCAAATTCAGCAAACTCTACCGTCAAAGAAGTTCTTGATGTACCCTCGCTTTTTACAGCTAATTATTCAGGATTTGATTCCAAATTTGGTGATTGATCGATCATTGGGGAACGATGTTCTTGATATGGAACATATGAAAGCTGAAACGGTGCATCGTATGTTAATTTATAGAAAAGACAAGCCACAGGATAAACGGATGATTGGTCATATAATCAATCCGGATTACGTATGTCCTCCTAATGAGCGCTGGATCCACGATGATTCGGATTCCGAGTGTGAAGGGGGAGAAGGTGGGAACAATGATGGTGGAGATGATGATGGTGATGGTGATGGTGATGGTGATGGTGAAGCTGGTGAACGTGCTCTTAAAGAACAACAGGATGCAGTCGATGCTGCTCTAGCTGCCACCATGAAAGCTCAGCTGGAAAGAAAAAGAAAGGGTAAAGCTGTAGCTACTGGTGAACCATCAATGAAGCCGCGCGTGTCTGCTGGGGCTGGGGTAATTATTGAAACTCGACGACGACGATGTTGTCACATGAGAGGCTCGGTCTTATTCCTCAAATGGCGTTAACCGAAATACCGAGGCCTCCTGCTGTGTCTACAGTATCTTCTACCACATCAATGAGACCTCCTCCTCCGCCAACAACTACTCTTTCTCCACCTCCGCCTAGTGATGTCTCTTTCATGTGAATTACTCGGCCTCAAGGACCTGTTCAACCTGTTCATCCATCCGTATACAAATTGCCACTAGGTCGTCAAACTGAAATGCTGTTAAATCTGCTACATCTATATGAAAATCAAATGGCAGCTGACCGTCAAACTCAAGAACGACTCATGGAGAATCAACGACGAATGATGAGTTATATTTCTTTTTGTCAAAAAGAGACTATATCGTTACGTACGATTTTTGAGTCTCAGGGGGTGAAATTAAAAGAACAAGAAGAGTTGATTTTATAATTAACTTGTAAAGAAGATGCCCTCAAGAAACTTAAGAATAACGATGATGATCCTGACGAGTCTGATGCAGGAGGTGAGCCTAAAAAATCGCATGGTTCATCCTCTGGTGCAGATGTTAGTGGCGGTGATGATTCGAGCAAGCAGATAATTATTTATCAAGATCCAATAGCTGCCAAGCCAATTGAAATGATTGCAGCTAACACAGTGGTATTTGTTGATGGATCAGGGGTAGTTTGTAGTGTGGTAAACAAAGATGAGATAGAGGCTGGTGAGTTTGTGATTAGACCCTTGACACGGGAGCAGATTTCGATTTTGCTTGGGCTGAATGACGATCAGTTGACTGCTTTAGAGACTGAGGAAGAATTGGAACTTGATCAGTTATTTATGAACACGAACTTTATTTATGAGGATGAAGAGATTGAGATGGAGGATGGTACAGCTGAAGAGTACCCGGATTTGTACCAACACGCAAACGTTGATCAAGGTGCTCCGGTATTTCATGAAGAAGTAATTAAAGAGACTGAGGATGACCTGGAAAAGGTTGTGCAGTGAACAGTTCCTTCACTCAAAGAAGTGACTGATGAGGACGTAGAAAGATGGTTCAAAAGTCAGAAAGTGGGTAAAATTATCAATGCTTATCGTTATGTAGATCAAGAAAGAAAAGATACTGCTGCTGCTTGGATTGAGGCTAATCAGGTGACTACCTTCAAGATTGTTTCAAAGGTACACGGTGATATTGTTTCATGGGCTTATGACTCTGACCTTAAGGTATGTATAGTAAAGTGGGAAAAGGGTGTCCAGTATTACGAGAGGATAATGGATGTTTTAACTCTACCGCGTTGGGATGTACGTACCCTCGCGAGACGTCCATTTATTAATCGTGGGGTCACCGAACGGCTGAGTGGTTTCATCAACACTTACTGTTCGAGGTCAATCATGGCTTCAAATTCTTCAAACCCAGGTCCCAAGATGTAAGCGCATTGATGAGATTGATCCAAGGACCGGCTGGAAGAAACTTGTCTTGAAAGTGAAGCCGCCAAAGACGATGAAAAAGGTTCCTGTGAAGAAAATGCCTCAAGATATTTATCTGTCTTTCAACCGTTGGTACTATGACAATCGTTCTGGAGAGGCCGTTATTGTTCGTGGTCGGGACTGCAGACTAAGCTCCTCAAGATAATAGACCTAATGTGGTTGGTTAATTTATCAGAGACAGACAACGATGTGCTACACAGGAAGCAGATTTTGTTTGAACGCCAAGAAGATTACGACCTGGCTATGTGTTAGTGCACGGTTTTGCGTCTCGAGTCTTTGTAATTATCGTTAAATGTTTATTTGATTATTTTAATGTAATATTTAATGTTTATTTATCTAATTCGTTATGCTATGTCTAGTTCGCTAGGAATGTTAGCGAACGAAGACTAGTTCGTTAAGGTTAGGTCTAGTTCGCTAGGAATGTTAGCGAACTAGGACTTTATAATGTATTCCCTCCTGATTCGTTAGGGGATGTTAACGAATCAGGGGGTGGTTCGTTAAGTTAATTTAAGTTAACGAAGGGGAAGCTGGTTCGCTAGGGGTTGTTAGCGAACCAGATCGTCTTCTATAAATAGTGAACCACTGTTCACTTGTAAACAGTTGAAGTTTTGAGAGAATTAACATTATTCAGAAATATTTAAAGTATTCTCTCTCTCAAGCTTCACATTAATCTTATATTGATAATATACATATTACATAACAATCAAACTGAGGTATAAAAGAGTTAGATCCGTATAATCAATATCAACATATAGATCTGAATCAGATCTAAGTTATTGATTAGAACGAGTGTAAGTCAGGGGAGCGAACAAGTGGTATCAGAGCTTTCGGGGCTCAAGTCACTTGGTTTGATTGTTATTATTATAATTTTTGATTTATTTTCTGTTTAGTTTGAGTTTGAATTAATTTGGGTTGTTTTGGATTGATTATGGATGGATTAGAGTGAAACTGGTTTAGTTAAGGTATTATTGAGGTTCAATTGTGTGGAATTGAATTGTGAATTGGATTTGTGATGTGTATTGGGTTTTCGGTTTGAGTCCGTGAACAGGGGAGTGGTTTTGGTTAAAATTGATTCGTGTATGGTGTTAATTGGTTACGAGATGTGTTGGGTTGAATTCGCTTTGCGATTACAAGCATTTTGGTATATTATTTGTTAGTTTTGGTTGACAATTGAGTGTGTAATACAGATCTGGAATTGATGTATTTCTGGGTTTGAACTTCATATTCTGGAAATTTGTTCTTGAATATTTGAAGATTTGAAGATGATGGCAATTCGCTATAAAGTTTCAAGCGATTCGCTAATTCTTTAACTTGATTCGCTATCAACTCGTGCCATTCGCTAATCAGTTCGCTAGCTGATTCGTGTGAGTTAATCAATTCGTGTTATCTAGTTCGTTAACTAGATAACTGATTCGTTTGACACGTGTTTGTCTTGGAATTTGTGCCATAACAACTTTTTGCCACGTGGCAAAAAGGAATCAAGTTTGTTACAAATGGTTGTAACAACCTGATTCGTTATATTATAATTCGCTATAGTGTTGATTCGTTATCAACTGTAGCTGCTTCGTTATCTTAATTCGCTAAGCATTCTTTAGTAATTCGTTAAGTTGACTTGGTCAATTCGTGTGATCAATTCGTTAAGTTGACTTGGTCAATTCGCTTTATCAATTCGTTAAGTTGACTTGGTCAATTCGCTTGATCAATTCGTTAAGTTGACTTGGTCAATTCGTTTAGTCAATTCGTTAAGTTGACTTGTGATTCGTTAAGCCTTTATCACATTTGTTATCTGTTTCGCCATTTGGGTGATTCGTTAAACATAGTTGTGATTCGTTAAGGTTGACTCGCTTAGTTGACTTTTGATTCGTTAACCTATTCTCCTCATGCGTTAAGACTTGATTCGTTAAGACTTGATTCGTTAAGTCTCAATTTGTTACAACTGTTCACAGTTCGTTACAATTAATCACAGTTCGTTACAACTGTTCACCATTCGCTACTACTGTTCACTGATTCGTTAAGATATTTTATTACTTGTTTATTTTCAAAGATGGCTGGTATGTATGCATTGGCGTCTCAAAATATGTTGATGCAACAGATGTTGCAACTTGATACCGAGATTGGTTCACATTCTAAATGTCCAAGATTGATGAAATTCAGTGACTTCGCCAAATGGGAACCTCGGTTTCATGCACATTTAGGATCGGTTCATCCTGACTGTTCATATTGTCTTGATGAGGTTTATGTTGCACCAATGATTGGTGATGATACTGTTGGGTATACTCCTAAATCTGTCTCTCAATACTCACAAGAAGAGAAGAAAGCTTTAGAAATTGAGATAAAAGCATATTCTACATTGACTATGGCTTTACCAGAGAATATTTTTCATCAAGTTGGAAGTATCAAGAGATGTGCATCTTTGTTTCAACATCTGCGTATGAGAAGCATGAGAAACACAGCTAAGAGTAAGAAAGTGATGCTCAAGTTTCAATTTCGAAACTTTAATTTATTAAAAGGAGAAACAGTTGAAGAAATGACTACCAGATTTAGTCATTTGATTGCTGAAATGGATAAAATGAGAATAGAAATTTCTGAAAGAGATAAAATTTACACTATCAAGAGTGTTCTTCCTAGTTCCTATTCAACATTTCTCATGGTTTTGAAAGAGAATGATTATTTTCTGAATGAAGATTTAACAGCACTTGAATTCCTACAAAAGATCGAAGCAAGAGAATATGATCTTAAGTGTCAAAAGTCTTCAAAAGAAAATCAAGATCCGGCTTTCTATGGTGGAAGTATGCCTCTGAGTTCAACAATCTCACCTATCACTGCTTTTCTTACTCATGCCGCAAGTGAAAAAGAATCTGCTTTATTTAATGATCCAAAAGTTTGTTTCTACTCTGCTGGTAATTCAGGTGGTTCTGGAAGTTCTACTAGTACTAATCCATTTGCTACACCTCCTAGTGTGAATATGAAGGAAGCTGAGCAAAACTTTGCTTTTCTAACGGCATTTATGTCTTCATATGAAAACCTGGTGAGTAGTAAAATTGCCACGAGTGAGTTAACAGATGAAGATTATGATCAAATAGATCCGGATGATTTAGAGATCATGGATTTAAAATGGAATATGGCCATGATCGTTCGTTAAACAAGAAGTTGGGTTTTGACAAATTGAAGGTGAAGTGTTATAATTGTCAAGAATTCGGTCATTTCGCGAAGGAATGCGACAAACCAAGAAAAGAATACACTGGACCTCGTGGTCAAAGTCAAAACGCTTCTTCACCACGAGGAAGTGATGCTGAAAAGAAACCGTCTACTTCTACAACCCAAGCGATGTTAGCAGATGGAACTGATTGGTCTCAAAGGCTATTGTGCAATAATGTTCAAGCAAATTTAGCTATGTTTGGGTTACATGAAGATTGTCAAGATGCTACTGCTAGTGTGATGTCTTCAGATAATGATTCTGGATCTGATTCTGATGATTCTTGTGACAAGTCTTCTGAATCAATGTTCGCTTGCATGGCTAAAATCAATGAGGTTAGTAATTCTATCTCTTCTACTTCATTTGTTAAAGCATCATGTGTTGACTATGAATCTAATAACTCTAAGTTAGAAGCTTTGAAAAATCAAAATGATAATCTTATAAGAGAAATTGCTTCTCTTAAGGACACTTATCGACAATCTCTTGAGTCTCAAATGAAATCTCGAGAAAAGATTGAAGCATTGTCGACAAGTAATCATGATCTCAAAGCCGAGTTATCTGTGAAAATGACCATTAATGACCAAAAGTTTCAGGAAATCTTGAAACATCGTTCTAAAATAACTGAGCTTGAGAATGAGGTTCTTGAGTTGAAGAACAAGTTGGGTAAATTTCGAAATTCTTCGTTTTTATTGAATGAAATTATTGAAGTTTCTGGAAAACAAAAAGATTCTAAGAAAGGTATTGGTTTTGTTGAAATTCCACCACATTTTCATAATGATTATAAAATTAATCCTTTTGCAAGAAAAGAAGAGGATTTGATTCAAAAGGAATCAGTAATTTCTGAAAAACCAAAAATGGTTAAACCTGAAATTGTCAAACCCCAAGTTGCTCCTCAAAAATCTCATGTCCTAAGCAAAAAGGTGTTTGTTGAACACAATGACGAGGTCATTATCGAGGATGTGTTTGAACCAGAGATTATACACAAGAATAAGAACATTCCCAGTTCTAATCATATTCTGTGCGAACCTCACGAATTTGAGGAAGCAGTGTATGGTTCACACAAACCTCAAGAGAAAAAGGAAAATTCAAAGAAAGTGAACTCTATGAAGGCAAAGAAGTCAGTTAAACCGAAAATTTCTGATGAGGATTAATGCGTTTCATTAATCCTTCTAATTCTAAGCCATCTGCTACTAGAGTTTTTAAGTTAAAAGGAATGGACACAATGTTCACTGAAAAAGATATTCCAATTAGTATCATTACGCCTGAGCTAATTGAGAGTGTGTTTTACAATGAAACTTCCAAGGTTCGTGAACTTGACCGTGTGTATGCTCAAGCGAAAGCATCAGTCTCATCTGATCCATTGACTAAGGCACAACAATTTTTAAAGCAAGCTAAGAAGATTAATTTTGTTAAGTCAACTGGAACAGATACACTACAAATTTTTTCAAACAGTTCTAATTTAGATTTTTATTTAAACAAGAAATCTGAATTATCTGATGAGTTTGCTAAGAGCATGACTACGAATGTGAGTCATCATAAATCATCTATTCCAATTACTTCTAAACATCATCTTGTGGACATGCGAACGTGTTTCTTATGCGTTCAACAAGGTCATGTTGTGAGAAATTGTAATCAACAGAACATTCAGAATCTTCATCCGTTTATCAAGGACAAATCTAAACCAATTCCAGTGGTTAAGGAGATTCTGAAACGACAAATGTCGTATGTTGATGATACTCATATCTTGTTCTCTGAAGTGAATCCTCGGAAGGTGTTTCAGATCAATGAAACACACGGTCAAGTGAAACCAAAATTCATTCCAACTGAACCTTTATGTCAAAACAGGAATTCAAACATTGTTCAGGCAGCTTATTTAAGACGAAAGTCTAAGAAGCCTGTAACTTATTCCCAAGTGGCTGAACAACAATTGAAAACTGTTAAAGTTAATGATCAAAGAGAAAACCAAAAGGTGCCCAAGACTGAGGCCTGGGCTGCCTTTTTGAACTAATCACTTTTGTTTATGTGTAGGGTTCATCCAAGACCATTTCTGGTGAAAACTGGATCATGGATATCGGGTGTTCTCGTCATATCACCGGAAATCTTGACCTTTTAACCAACGTAAGAAATATTCAAGGTGGTTTTGTTGCATTTGCTGGGAATTCTGGAGGCATGATCACACAAGAGGGTGATGTTTCAAATGGTCATATTACATTTGAAAAAGTAAATTATTGTGACAAGGTTGATCATAACTTATTGAGTGTATCGCAGATTTGTGATAAAAAGTACACTACAATATTTACTGACAAAGAGTGTATTATCTTGAAACCGGGTTACGTGATTCCCGAGGACATGGTTATCATGCGATCACCACGATCAAATGATATTTATGTCTTAAACATGAGTTCTAAGATATCAACATCAATTGAAACATGTTTTGTCTCGAAAGCAACTGAGAAAGACTCGATTCTGTGGCATCGACGAATGGGTCACATTCATGTTAGAAAGATGAATTATTTAATGGCAAATGACTTTGTTGGTGCATAATGTCAGTAGTTCATAGTCTAGTGTCTGTAATCGAGTCTGTAATGTTAATTATGTTTTATATATGTCTTAAGCGAAGTTGTTAACAAGTTCGCCTAGGCGAACTTGTTAGTCAAGCGAAGTTATGGACAACTTCGCCTGAACATGCCAGGCGAAGTTGTCGTGTATTTAAATAGGTTACGGATTAGCTTGTAAAAAAAGAGTTCGTGTGTTCGTTGTTCATCGAGTTCATTGTAACGTGAGGACGAGAGTCTGTAACAGTGATATTACATCACGTGTTTGAGTTATAATATATAACGTGTGTTCGTTTATTCGTGTGTTTGTTTGATTCGTTTTCTACGCTCGTAACGACCTACGCAGGGATTCCGCACCTGAGTAGATCGAGATATCTCGTGCGATCCGTCCAGGGAACCTACAATTGGTATCAGAGCATTGGCTCGATTGTGTGGTTCGGGATATTCACGCGGGTGTAGAAATCGTCCCGTTTCGACTATTCGCGGGACGTGTTTTCTGTGTTTTTGTGTCATTCTTACCTCCTACCATCGTATTCAACCCTTTACACCGTCAAAAACCTCGAAAAATCCAGATTCCAGATTTGCAGAAACTTGGTGTTCATCAGGCGAAGTTGCCGTCACTGTACGTAGGGTTTCGGCGAAGATATAAGGTTAAGCGAAGTTATCCACAACTTCGCCTACCTTCTCAAGTTCGCCTAAC
This sequence comes from Bidens hawaiensis, assembly GCF_021521415.1. Taxonomy (NCBI): domain Eukaryota; kingdom Viridiplantae; phylum Streptophyta; class Magnoliopsida; order Asterales; family Asteraceae; genus Bidens; species Bidens hawaiensis. Next base: position 198,181 of record NW_027491630.1, on the reverse strand, counting down.
TCAAAGCGAAGTTCTCTACAACTTCGCCTACCTCCTAAGTTCGCTTACTCTAAGCGAAGTTACACTCAACTTCGCCAAGTCACCCGAATTTAAGAAAGATCCAGCGAAGTTAAATCATAAGCGAAGTTATCCTTAACTTCGCCTGCAGTACTGTTCAGAAGAAATTTTTTTTTAATTTTTCGGGTTTCTTTGTTTTCGAGAAAGATGTCGTCAATTAACATCTCTGAGTTAGTAAAGATGGAAGTAGAAGCAGGGTTAGCTACTAAGGCCCCAAGGTTGCTGAAGGGAACCGATTTCGTTGCATGGAAGGATCGGTTCATACAATATGTCAAGTACCAGGATGCGAAGATGTGGGTGTGCATCCAGGATGGTTATATTCCACCAGTTATGGAGTACGAAGGTCGTGATCAGATCAAGAAGTACAGCAAAATGGAAGATGAAGAGAAAAAGATGTATGAGGCCGAGAGCAAGGCTCATGCTGCTATCACTATGGCTCTTCCACAAGAGATCCTTCATACTTTTAGAAAGTACACATCAGCAAGAGAGCTTTGGGAAGCTCTTGAGAACCGGTTTGAAGGAAATGTGGGAATCCGTGCTTCAAAGATCAAATTGCTCAAAACCCAGTTCTCGGTCTTCAAGTATTTGAAGAATGAATCTCTAGATGATATCATCACCCGATATTATCATCTGATGACTGAACTGAGCAACTATTTAATTTCTTACCGAGAAGAAGAGATAGTTGAGAAACTTCTTGATGCTCTCCCACCAAAATGGGAGATGTACATGGTGCTGATGAGGGAAGACAAAGACTTTCCCACATATGATCTGGAAACGGCAGTCAACAAGCTCCGAACCTTTGAGCTTAACATGGTTAGAAAGGAGACACCTACGGATCAGGTTCAAGATCCAGGTATGTATGGTGCTAAAGTCAACACTAGTTCAGGTTTGAAGACTGAATCAGCTGCCTACTACTCGAAGGGAGAGTCGGGCGCCAACTCATCACATGAGGGGCATGTGTCTGTTAACACAAATGGTGATGTTTGCTTTGTAGCAGGTGGATCTAGTGGTTCTAAACCGCAAGCAAGCAAGAGTAGTTGCTCTCCAAGTATTCCTAGCAACAACTACTCTAAGATGCCTATGAGTGTCAAATCTGCTGAAGAGCAGGTTGCTCTCTATGCTTCTTTTATTGCTTCCTATGAGAACTACATTCAGGGGAAGATTGTTGATCCAGCTATGTTGGATGAAGACTATGACCAGATTGATGCTGATGATCTGGAGGAAATGGATCTGCAATGGCAGATGGCTATGATCGTGAGAAGAGTGAAACGGTTTATGAGAAAGACCGGAAGAAAGTTTGTCGGTGGAAGACCAGGGTTTGACAAGACGAAGGTAAGATGCTACAATTGTCAGCAAAACGGTCACTTTGCAAAGGAATGCAGGAATGAGCGTGTAGAACGGAGTCAAGGCAGATCTACACAGCAAAGTGGGGGTTCTAAAGATTATAGTGCCATGATTTCCAGAGGAGATGGTGAATACAACTGGAACCTGCATTCTGAAGAAACTTTCGAACAGGCCAATTTGGCAAAGGTTGAAACTGAAGGAAGTGAGAAGGTTACCGGAGAAGAAAAAGCTCTTATGGCAGATGTTAAAAACCAGCTCTCCGAGGTATGTTCTAAACCTACTTGTTCAAAATGTGAGAACTTGTCTGAGCAATTAGCAACTATAACTGATCAGTATGTCAGTTTGGATGCTGAGTTTAAAACTTTAAAAGAAGATCATCACTTTACTAAAGCAAGAGAAAATAGCCATAAAGTTAAAATAAAAGCTTGTGAAAAAGATATTAAAAGTCTAAAAGCAAAACTTGCTGAAAAAATTGAAGTGATTGATCTAAGCTATGAAGTTTTGGAAGAAAAAACCAAGCTAATAGCTGAGAGAGAAAAACAGATTGCTGATCACCAGGTAAAAGTGGTGGAACTGAATAGAAAACTTGAGCAGTTCAGAAATTCCTCTGCTATTCTTGATCACCTTGTTAGTGATCAAGGTTCCTCTGTTAAGAGGGGAGGAATTGGTTATCATGAGGTTCCACCACCTTATAATCACAATTACACTTTTAATCCTAGTGTTCAGAAATCTGTTGACTTTGAGGTTGTTCAGACAGTTCCAGTTAAAGTAACTTGTAAAGAACCAAATGTTAGTAGAGGCGAAACAAGTTCGCCTGTTTCAAGTGTTAAAATTTCTGATCCGAGTCCAGTCTCATCAAGTTCGGATAAGTCATCCGAGCCTGGTAAGGCAAAAGAGGAGGCGGTATTGCCAAATGGTGGAGAGAAAGATAAATCAACTAAAAAGAGTTCTCCGCTAAACCCTTATGTCCCACCTTATGTGAGACAAACGGGCGGTAATAAAGCTTCGACATCTAAAACACCAGTTGATAAAAAGGTTGAACATAGGTGTTGCTTTAGGTGTAATCAATTAGGGCACCTAGTTGCAGATTGCCCTCTGAAGCAGCGATTCAGAGGTGTGAGGCCTACTAAAACTGAGAATAAGCCTAATGGTAATCATTATACTAGTAAAAATGAAAACCATTCAAAATTCAGAAATGTGACTAATTCAGGTTTTCATAGAAATAAATCTCAGTTTTTCACTGCTAATAACCAAACCGTAAGTTATAATTCTTTTAATTCACAAAGGTTTGGAAGGCCTTACAATCAATCTACAAGGAGGTATCCTAATAGGACTTACAGGAATTATCAAGAGACTAACTTTGGAAAGCCAAAGTTCGGGATGTATAGATCCAAGACCAATTGGTCTTGGGTCCCTAGATTCTAATCTTTTGCTTTTATTGTGCAGGAACAGTTGAACAGGGCTGCCAATAATCTTTGGGTTGTGGATAGCGGCTGTTCCCGGCACATGACGGGTAACAAATACTTGTTACACGATTTGAAACCTGTTCAAGGAGGGAGAGTGAGTTTTGCTGGTGAGAGTGGAGGAAAAATTACAGGAATGGGAACGGTGTCTAATGGAAAGATGACTCTAGAGAAAGTAAACTTTGTCGAAGAATTGAAGCACAATCTGCTGAGTGTGTCGCAGATCTGTGATAAGGAGTACACCGTTCATTTTACAAAGAATGAGGCGATTGTGTTGCAACCTGGTTTTCAGATACCAGAGGAGTGGATTGTGATGAAGGCTCCACGTGAAAGAAATACGTATATTATGGATATGAGGTCGACTGAAATGGCCACGGAAGCATCATGTCTTATGTCAAAAGCGAGCGAATCGGAGTCCGAATTGTGGCATAGAAGAATGGGGCACATTCATCTTCGGAAGATGAACCACATTGTCAAGAATGGACTTGTGCTGGGCGTTCCCTTGAAAAGTTTCAACTTTGAAGACAAATGTCTAGCGTGCAAGAAGGGAAAGCAGCACAAGAAATCCCATCACACCAAGAAGGTCAATTCTATTGTCAGTACTCTAGAATTGCTTCACATGGATCTCTTCGGTCCCGTGAATGCAAAAAGTCTAGGAGGTACTTCTTATTGCTTGGTGATTACTAATGATTACTCACGATATTCGTGGGTATATTTCCTGAAATCAAAAGATGAAACGGCTCAGATGGTGAAGAATTTGATTACCAAAGTTGAGAACGTTATGGATAAAAGGGTTAAGTTCATCAGGAGTGACAATGGAACGGAGTTCAAGAATTTTGAAATGGAGATCTTCTGCCTTCAGAAAGGGATTGAGCATCAGTACAGCGCTCTGTATACTCCGCAACAGAATGGAGTGGCTGAGAGGAAGAATAGATCGTTAATTGAAGGAGCCAGATTTATGCTGGCTGATTCGAAGCTTCCTGTGGTGTTCTGGGCTGAAGCTGTTGCTACAGCCTGTTATATCCTAAATAGAGTCTTGACGGTTAAAAGACTTAATAAAATGTGTTATGAGCTTATGCATGGGAGGAAGCCCAACTTGAGTGGTCTTGAACCATTCGGGTCCCCTTGTTCGATTTTAAAGACAAATTCTAAATTTGGTGAAGTAGCCGATGAAGGAATCTTAGTCGGTATGTGTTGTTGGGACACCCAACAGACGTGTCTTTAATACATCGACCAGCAAGGTTGAGGTGGTGTGTAACACCGATATCACAAGTTACCAACCGCCAAAACCAAGCAACGGACCTGCTGAGTTTTTCGACTATGATAGACTTTTTAAGTCTTTTAACATACCCTTTTTGGATAGTGCAGAAGAAGAAGAAAGAGTTGCTACGAAGATGATCCTTGATGAGGAAGAAAATCTAGTCCAAAGACAGCTGTTTGATAAATGTCAACCTTCCTCATCAAATGCTGTCGATACCCCTGCTGCCTCGACTGAAGAAGAATTTTTCAATCCGTTTCACTCTCAGCAAGAAACAATCATTGACGAGCTCTCGTCTAACTTGGAAGACAATTTGCATGTCGGTTCTGTTCCGACCACGAGAATTCATAAAGATCACCCTTTGGAGAATGTGATTGGTGATGTGTCCTCCGGTGTACAAACAAGACGTAGCTTGAACGAGCACACCTGTGTTTACACAAGCATTAAGGAGACAGGCATAATCAACGAATGCTTGTACACCTGCTTTATCAGCCAGATTGAACCGAAGAATTATCAAATGGCTCTCAAGGACAGCTCGTGGGTCGAAGCTATGCAAGAAGAGTTGGCTCAATTCAAGAAAATGGAAGTTTGGACTTTGGTTGAAAAACCAAAGAATGTGCATGCGATAGGCACAAAATGGGTTTTTAAGTGCAAGAGAGATGAGAAAGGGATTATTATAAGAAACAAGGCGAGGCTAGTCGTTAAAGGTTTTAATCAACAAGAGGAGATTGATTATAATGAAGTGTTCGCTCCTGTGGCAAGATTGGAAGCCATTAGACTGTTTTTGGCATTTGCTGCTTATAAGAAGATGAAGGTTTTTCAATTGGACGTGAAGAGTGCGTTCCTAAATGGGAAAGTTGATGAGGTAGTGTATGTTGAGCAACCTCGGTGGTTTTCCTGACCCAGACTTTCCTGACCACGTGTACAAGTTAAGCAAGGCGTTGTATGGACTACATCAGGCACCTCGTGCCTGGTACTTAACTTTATCAGATTACTTGCTTGAAAATAGGTTTGAAAGAGGAAAGATTGATAGCACACTGTTCTTCAAGAGAGAAGGATGCGACTTCCTGCTGGTGCAAGTCTACGTGGATGACATTATTTTTGCTGCATCAAAAGTCTCCATGTGTCAAGATTTTGAGGACGTCATGAAAAAGAGGTTTGAAATGAGTGCTATGGGTGAACTAACTTTCTTTTTAGGTTTGCAGGTTGATCAGAAGAAGGATGGGATGTTCATTCATCAGACCAAGTATGTCCATGATGTGCTCAAACGATTCAAGATGGAGGATAGCACTCCATTCGATACTCCAATCTGCGTCAACCATAAATTGGGTGCTGATTCTGACAATGACGCAGATGTGGACCCAACTCAGTATCGGGCTATTATAGGTTCTTTAATGTACTTAACTGCTTCTAGGCCTGATATTATGTTTGCAGTTTGTCTTTGTGCTCGTTTTCAGGCAAACCCAAAGGAATCTCACATGAAGGGTGTGAAGAGGATCTTGCGGTATCTCAAAGGCAAACCGAAGCTGGGGTTGTGGTACGCAAAAGGAGGAGACTTGGAGTTGGTCGCTTACACAGATTCTGATTATGGAGGGTCCAATCAGAGTCGGAAGTCAACAACTGGAGGATGTCAGTTTCTTGGTGGCAGATTGGTGTCGTGGCAATGCAAGAAGCAGACTTCGGTCGCAATTTCAACCTGTGAAGCAGAATACATGGCAGCATCCAACTGCTGCTCCCAGGTTCTTTGGATTCAACAACAGTTGCGCGACTATGGTCTGAATTTCTTACTTACTCCTATTTGCATTGATAACACAGCTGCTATCTCAGTAACTAACAATCCCGTGAAGCACAGTAAAACTAAACATATTGACATACGTCATCATTTTATACGGGATTGTGCTGAGAAGAAACTGATTGTGCTTGAAAAGGTGGATACGCTTGATAATTTCGCTGATTTATATACTAAAGCGTTTGACAAAACAAGATTTCAAAACCTTATTGAGCTGAATGGGATGATCAATCCCGAGTAACCATGCTTTTTATGTTCGTTTATTAAAAAAAAAAAAAAAAAAACGTCACTATCGCTTAGAATTATGTCGGTTGCCTCAGTTTGAAGGACATGTCTTAGGATATGTTTGGTCCTCTTTTCTACTTGTAGAATATGAGGATAGTCATTAACCAGATGACTGAAAGTGACCGGGGAGGTTTATGATGAGTTTTCATTCTTTCGCTTAAAATTAGTCGATCATACTTAGTTAGAAGGACACATACTAGTATGTGGTCGGTCCAGCTGATCCATTGGATCTTCGGGATAGCCGTTTACCTGAAGACTTTGTTTTGGTCGGGGCGATTGATGTTAAAATTTTTTTTTTAAGGGAAATGAAATTATTTTTCAAGTCTACTACTTCGTAAGAAGTACGTTTGCTATGTTTAACAGAAAATTGATCCAACCTTGGAAAATGATAGATATACTGATTCTGTGTGCTTAACTAGTGAAGTTATTAGGCTTAAAAGGCTTTAGGACAGTCATTGTATGTCATGGTAGCTTCCTATGGTGCGTAAAAGTAGATGTGATACAAACTAAAACTACTCGATTTTACGTGGAAACTCCTTAAGAGTTTTGCATGTCTTCATATATATCTTTCCGAATGATAGGCAGAAAAGCGATTACCCAGTCAAACACGAGACCGTGTGTGTCCTGATTCCCGTGAAGATAGCGTTTCAAGAAACTGCAGTGATCCAGATTCGGGACTTGCAGTTGTTTACTACTCTGAAGTCTATGTAAATTTTTATTAAAAAAAAAAAATAAAATAAAAAAGTAAATAAAAAAAAAATCTTATGAGTTATTGAAACATTCTAGAGCTGACAGTGACAAGACTTGTCAATCATGGAGTAAGAAAGAGAACGGGAAGCAGATGAAGAGTACTTACAAACTTAATCAGACACTATGGGTCGAGGTCAATTCGGGGTGACTTGGGGAAAGCCAAATACGCTTTGAGAATAGATAGGAGGCATCATAATCTCTGAGTTGTTGCCCACTTAAATTTTGAGGCATAATTGAACCTAACTCGTATCACAGAAACGATGAAAACCATTTTAAGTTATTTACCTGCTTACAACCTGTTTCTTTATGTCATAATACAGCTAAATACGGATCTTTGTGACAGTCACGTAATTAGTATGATTCCTGTTCGGATCTTTTCTAAAACGTAGTAGTCCCGGTCGAGACTGAAATTTGATCCCTTGTACTTTAAATTGTTAAAAGTTTTCTTTTTATGTAGTTGTATGCTTTTATATCTGGTTACTTGGACTTGATCGTGTCATTTAATTCTCAAAGGGAAGTTTTAAAAGTTAATTGAAAAATGTTCAAATTATAAGGTTTGATTTTGTAAATATAGGCGAAGTTGTTAAACAGGCGAACTTGTGAATAACTTCGCCTAGGCGAAGTTAACCGTAACTTCGCCTGTATAACTCAGCCCCTATATAAACGACCCTAAAGGTCAAACTGTTCATAATTTTCAAATTCAGCGAACTTATCCTCCGTATTTATCGGCGAACTTATCCAGTTTTCCGGCGAACTTGTCGTTTTTTTCCGATTTCTTGTTCTTTTTCTCAGTTTCCGTTAACGATTCAAGGTTCGTGGTGTTGATATTTCGTATAACCAATGTTCTTTATTGTTTATCAAAGGTCGTTTTGACCCGGTTATGGACCTCGGACCTTCGGACCGTTCAATCGGCTTTTTCAAACTTGTTTTACGTGGTTCTAATCAGTTTGATCGTCTAAACAACCTTAAAATCATGTGTTTCGGATCTCTCAATCGTCAAACTAACCATGAAACATCAGATTTTTGAATTTGAATCTGCTTACTGTTGTCGATTCAGATTCAGGCGAACTTAGGGTTTGGGCGAAGTTATCCGTAACTTCGCATAAGGCTTAACTTCGCCTGAGGCGATGTTGTGGTGAGGCGACGTTATCATTAACTTCGCCTGGACCTTTTCACTTTTTAGTTATTAGACGAACTTAAAGATGAAGCGAAGTTGTTCCCAACTTCGTCCCAACTTTAACTTCGCCTATACAGATTTTATCACAACTTCGCTCATGGTAACAAGTGAACTTGTGTTATGCCTTAACGTTTATCTAACTTGGTTCGTTTGTTGCAGATATAGCTGCAGTAGCAGGTGCTGGAGGCGCTGGAGGAGATGATGGAGGAGATAATCAGAGGCAATTCTTCCCGGGTCACAACATGTATATCACCTTAGACCCGGAAGCAAGCGGTGTTGAGGATTACCGCGAGATAATCACATTCCTCCTTCGCTCAAGGATATTCCACGCAATCACTACGACTCTGCCGATATCCTTACCCAATATTGAGGATTTCTGGCAGACGGTGGAATACGATTGCCGCGTTGAGCCCCCGGTTATGCGAGCAACCGTCAACAATCAAGAAGTTCAGTTCTCTTCTGAACAAATACGGGTGGCTTTACGTTTCGGGAATGAGACTCGGGATTACCCGACGGACTTTCTGGCTCCTTTCCGAGATGGAGCATTTCTACGAATGGGCTATTCTGGTCCGTTGGGCGATACACAAAGGAGGAAGGGGTTCCTGCTCGATCAGTGGCGCTTCCTCATGCACGTAATGATTGTCTGCATGTCAGGGAGGAAGGCTGGCACTGACGGAATGGGCGCGACCATGCAGTCAGCAATGACTGCTCTGACATATAATAAGCGCTATAGCTTTAGTCAGATGGTTTTCTATGAACTTGATCGTCAGAGAAGGGCGATGGCACGTGAGAGATTCCTCATGTATCCAAGATTCATTCAGATGATCTTGAATCATGTTGCTCCCACGTTGCCTCAACGACGTCCAATCAGATACGTGGAGAGTGTGAGCAAGCGTATCTTCGCCCAATGCAGAACTTCGAGCGCTAGAAGCAAGCCTGAACTGCGTCCTAGGCATACTCCACTGTTTGGGTATTTAATCAACCCGGAGTATGTTCCTGCTACTGGGGACGAGTTCAGAGACCCTCAACCACGACAGGCGGGAGCACCTCAAGCTGTACCTGCTGCACCTGTTGTGTCGGCTGAAGAGGATGTAGACCTTGATGCTGCATTTGGCGGCCAAGGATTTTTTGATATGGACCGGTTTGATCCGCAAGAAGAGGTGCAGGTCTCTGCTGCACAGGGTCCGGATATGAATGTTACTAGAGCAGCTACGACGATGGCTGACTCTGATCTTGATGATGTAATGGATGAGGCAAGACGTATGATGGTGACTCGAGAGAGGACGTATGGGAAGAGAAAGAGGACGGATGACGACAGTGAGTCAGAAGAAGAAGAAGATATTCATAAGTTGATCAGACGTTCATGACGGGAAAGGACAGGTGCAGGTATGGGAGCAGGTGAGAGTTCAAGAGTCGTACGTTTCGCTCAGCCCTCACTGTCAGGTATGTCGATTGTCCCTACATCAGTACAGGTTACAAGTTTAAGCGCCGCGGATGTTCCCGTGGTGGCTACATCGTCTTCTTTCGGCATCCCATCCACTACTTTCCAGCTGATGACTCCGGAGATTGTGTCTTTACCACCTCCAACTCTTACTCCTTCAGAGGTGGTTGCACAATTTGTAGAGTCCACAGTCGTTGCAACTGCAGGGTTGTCGGTCACGATACCACCTGCGGTTACGTCCACAACTACTTTTGATGTCCCGGTTACATGTGAAATCCCACCTCAGTATTCTCAAGACATATCTCACATGAGGTTCGATTTCGATGCAACCCTATCAGACTCGGAGAGAATAGCTGCACTGGAACGGGTCGTGGCAGAGTAATCGAGGATAAACTTTATCCAGACCCAGGCTATTAAGCGCCTAGTAACAGAGAATCAACTACAGTCGTCCCTCCTGATTGAACATGGGAAAATTATAGATGCTATGAAGGAGTTCTTGGCATCTCAGGGGGGACGAGCTCAGGACAAAGAAGAAGAGTGACAGAGACGATGATCCCAATGCATCGAAAGGTGCAGGTGGTGAGTTGCCAAGAACTACTCAAGCTCTTGGGACTTCCACAGCTCAGGGGGAGTCTGCAGGCGCAGGTGGTGATGGTAGATGACGAGGAGATGGGAGATGAGTTGATCGATGCCTTGAAGGAGTTGGATGATGATATGTTAGATGATGAATTTATGTGTGAAGATGATGTTCTACCAGTCGAAGAGATTGAGAAGATTGGTGCACAGATAGTGATAGAGGATGATGTTGAAGAAGGTGAAATAGTAGAAGAGAATGTGGAGCATGACATTCCAGATGTTGAGAAAGCCGATATGGGTAATGAGATGGCAAATGATGAGACTGAATGGGAGGAGCAGCCTAGGTGGAAGGAAGGCTATGCTCATTGGTTTATCAAAACGAAGAAACCAGTGGTACCTACAATGTTCAAGAAAAGTTATAATATTAAAGAGTACGCTGAGTCAAAGAAAGGAATTATTTGTTGGATATATGATGAACAGCTAAAAGTGTTCGTGGTGAAAAGATATGATGGTATTCAATACTTTAAGAGGACGTTGAGATCTCTCAATACCTTGCCTGAATGTGAGGTGAAGGATTTGGCTAGATTGGGGTTGATTAATAGAAGCGACGACAACATGGCCAGAGTTATTGGGAAGATAGTATGGAAAGAAAGTATTAAAGAAAAGATGTTTGAGTTATTAAAGCCACAGAAGGGAAAGCTAGTGGAAGATAAAGAAAGGGGAATGAGAGCAGATGGCAAACCTTGGATGGTAATGAAGTACAAACCGATTCGGTGTCTTAAAGATGTGCCGATGAAGACAATGCCCAAGGATGTGTTGAAGAACCTTAAATGGTGGTATGTTGATTGCCAGACTGCTGAAGCCGTGATGGAAGACGAAGACGAACAAGAAGTGCTAAGAGTGTATGATCCGATGCATCTTGTTAATTTATCGAAAGCTGATCTGCAGGTGTTAAATGAAAAGAAGATATTTTATATTCCTGCTTGGAAAGACGAAGCGAGGAAATATCAGCAAGTAGTCACGGTATGTGTGAGAGAAGGAGTACATGCATGAAGACAAAGAGATTGAAGGTTACAAGACACGTGCTTGAAGATCAAGACATGAAGCTACTGCCAAGGGGGAGTCTGTTGGTGCATAATGTCAGTAGTTCATAGTCTAGTGTCTGTAATCGAGTCTGTAATGTTAATTATGTTTTATATATGTCTTAAGCGAAGTTGTTAACAAGTTCGCCTAGGCGAACTTGTTAGTCAAGCGAAGTTATGGACAACTTCGCCTGAACATGCCAGGCGAAGTTGTCGTGTATTTAAATAGGTTACGGATTAGCTTGTAAAAAAAGAGTTCGTGTGTTCGTTGTTCATCGAGTTCATTGAAACGTGAGGACGAGAGTCTGTAACAGTGATATTACATCACGTGTTTGAGTTATAATATATAACGTGTGTTCGTTTATTCGTGTGTTTGTTTGATTCGTTTTCTACGCTCGTAATGACCTACGCAGGGATTCCGCACCTGAGTAAATCGAGATATCTCGTGCGATCCGTCCAGGGAACCTACAGACTTAGTTGAGGGTGTCTCGCTAAAGAACTTTAAGTTATCTGATCACTGTGTTGCATGCAAAAAGGGCAAGCAGAAGAAGAAGACACATCCATCTAAGTTATTGAACTCCATTAATACTCCTCTTGAACGACTTCATATGGATTTGTTTGGTCCAGTGAATTGTGCGAGTATTTCTGGAGACTGGTATTGTCTTGTCGTGACAGATGATTATTCAAGATATCCATGGGTGTTATTTATGAGTTCAAAAGATCAAACACCTGTTTTGGTAAAAAACCTTATTACCAAGATCGAATCACTGTACAAACAAAAGGTGAGGAGAATCCGGTGTGATAATGGTACTGAATTCAAAAACACTATTTTGGATTTCTTTTGTATTCAAAAGGGAATTCATCTAGAATATACTGCACCTTATGTACCACAACAAAACGGTGTTGCTGAAAGGAAAAATAGAACTCTGATTGAAGCTGCACGTACAATGCTTGCTGATTCAAAGCTTCCTATTCAATTTCGGAATGAAGCAGTGAACACAGCTTGTTATACACTTAATCGGGTTCTAACAGTTAAACGACTCAAGAAGACAAGCTATGAAATTTTAAATAACAGAAAACCTAATTTAAAGTACCTGGAACCATTTGGGTGTCCGTGTACAATGTTGAAGAAGGATTCGGGTAAATTTGATGAAAAGGCTATCGAAGGTTATTTCTTGGGATATGCGTCTCCAAAGAAAAGGGTATTTAATTTTACATCTTGCTGTGTTGAAGAATGGTACCATGTGGACTGTCAAAAGTACACAAGTCCTCCACAAGGGAAAGGTCCAGACTAGATGTTTGACTACGATAGTTTATTTAATTCGTTTACTCCTTAGACTGATCACATCGATGAAGATCTGATTAGAGCTTACTTTGAAGAACAATTGAACATTCCAAGCTCTTCAAATACTAATGCAGATGAAGTTCAACCCGATGCTACAACTGAAAATTCTCAAGTTGTTCCTCCAGTTGTTATTTATAGTGCCTCTACCTCTTCCGATGATGATCAAGCTGAGATTCAAGTTATCAATCTTGATTGTGATAATGTCTCATCTCCCGAGTTGGGTGAACATTACACTAATTTATTTGACAATGTTGTTGTTCCTGAAAATCCTACTCTTCGGATTCATGGATATCATCCACAAGACAATATCATTGAAAAACTTGATGTGGGCATTCGTACACGTCATCAAGTTGCTTCGTCAAGCGACAATAACGTATTGTGTGCTTACACTAATTTACACTCTTCGGGAATTGTGAATATTGTTGGTGCATGTTTTGTGGCCGTCGCTTGGCGAATAGTTTAGATTGTTTATGTTGTATGCTGTACACCTAGATAGTGGTCCACGCCGAAAGTCATCCATTCGAAAGAGCATTTTCAAATGGATACTCATTCGATCGAACCAGTCTCTGATTCGATCGAATGAGTCTGCTATTCGATTGAATAGGACTCATTCGATCGAATGAGTCCTGATCGAATAGCAGTGGGTATAAATACCCAGCTTTCAGGCGTGGTTTGTTAAGGATTTGCGTGCCCGGCGCCCAGGTGCTGTCCGGATGAGGGGGGAGGCCATGCTCGACCTCCCCCTGCCATAGATCGTGATTTCAGTGTTTAACAAGCATGTAATCTTTCGTTTTTATCAATGAAATCGTTTGTTTCGTGTTTGTTTCTATCCGTCTTTGGTTATCAAACCTTCCGTCTCGAACCGGCTCGGATCGTCTCGGTCCCGACTGAACCAACAATTGGTATCAGAGCCACGGTTACCGCTAGAAGGGTCTAACAACCGATCTAGCAAGCCGAGCTCTTGATTTTATGCGTTATGGACGTTAAACTGTTGGTGTGTTCTTCGTGTTCTTCGCGTTTTCTGGGCTGGCGATGAAGGAGTCGAATCTGCCATTCGATCGAATAGGCCTATTCGATTGGCTGATTCGATCGAGTAGGCCTTCCCGCTCAAAAGTGTCACATTCAAACGCCAGTTTTCCCGCCCATTCGATTGACTTCATTCGATCGAATCAGATTGTATTCGATCGAACTGGTTTTCCCGCTCAAAGTGTCAAATTCAAATAGCTGATCGAACCAGTTCTTCATCCGATCGAATCTGTGATTCATTCGACCGCTTACACGAAAATTTGCCCAAGCCATTTTTATCAGTCGGGAAGTCTTCTGAAAAAGTTTGGCAAAAATAAAATTTTTTTTTCGACAAAATTTCCGGGAAATTTTCGGTTAATTTTCGGGTCAGTGATGAAGATTTTTCTGGACATCCTATACAAGTTGATTACAATCCAGAAAAAGTTTGGTGACAGTGAAATTTTCACTGATATTTGCCGGCAAAGTCAGAGCGTTTAAATGTTTAATGGTTAAAGCGGCAAATTGGGGCAATGAACAAAGCACAATCACCTGAAGGAATTATCGTTTACAAGTTTAATGGATAACCCCTTGTTCATTGAGCTTCTACAGTGGTGATTGTTATAAGAACACAGAAGAACAGAGAAAAGTGATTACTGATGAGTTATGATGTTATTGGTTTGGTATGTACACATTGGCTATTGTTTCTTTTTCTCCGCTGTTCGAGGATTGAGCCTGAAAATGTTGGCTACGAGCAACATCTGGGATGCTTCTTTAATAGGGTTCAATCTTGTACCTGAAAATGTTGGCTACGAGCTTCAGAAGAGGCTTCTGTAATAGGGTACAAGTATGGTTGAATCTGAAAATGTGGGATACGAGCTTCTGGGTGTTACTTCTGTAATAGGGCACAATCTTTGGCTGATGGGGTTGAAGAAATGTAGATCATTCAACATGTCAGACCTTGAAATATGAATATCAGTAATCGAGTTAATATGTGGGGTAGTCAGGAGCATCTGACTATTTATGGGCCAACCAAGTTTAATTTATTTTCCGCATTCTGAAGATTCTGCTTTGTGGAGAGAATCTGAGTTTGAGTTATTGTGGGGTAGTCAGGAGCATCTGACTATTTATGGGCCAATCATGTTAAATATTTATTTTCCGCATGTGAGAATTCCGCTTTGTGGAGGGAATTCTGTTGAAGAATGGTGATTCGCAATCACGAAGTTAATGATGTGTCTTTGTCTCCGATGATGAATCTGCATACAAACTAATCTGTTAAGGGGGAGTAGCTGTGGATCGGAAGCCTCTGTCATTTGCCCAATACATTATTAAGTCAGCGGAAGACGATATGAGCTTACACGTCTATATATTGGGATACACGCTAACGCTGAGGGGGAATTTCTATAGTTGGTTGTTTTTAAACAGATTGTTTTGTCTGAAGATGTCAGCAATGGAGAACACTTTGCATCATTAACTGAGAGTTCAGTCCAAGGGGGAATCTGCTGCAATGATGGTATTCTACCACGTGATTATCAAGCCAGAGCAGAGATTGACTGAAGATTGCAAGAGGTGTTTACAGCAATTCGCAAACAACGTCCAAGGGGGAATATGTTGGTGCATGTTTTGTGGCCGTCGCTTGGCAAATAGTTTAGATTGTTTATGTTGTATGCTGTACACCTAGATAGTGGTCCACGCCGAAAGTCATCCATTCGAAAGAGCATTTTCAAATGGATACTCATTCGATCGAACCAGTCTCTGATTCGATCGAATGAGTCTGCTATTCGATCGAATAGGACTCATTCGATCGAATGAGTCCTGATCGAATAGCAGTGGGTATAAATACCCAGCTTTCAGGCGTGGTTTGTTAAGGATTTGCGTGCACGGCGCCCAGGTGCTGTCCGGATGAGGGGGGAGGCCATGCTCGACCTCCCCCTGCCATAGATCGTGATTTCAGTGTTTAACAAGCATGTAATCTTTCGTTTTTATCAATGAAATCGTTTGTTTCGTGTTTGTTTCTATCCGTCTTTGGTTAACAAACCTTCCGTCTCGAACCGGCTCGGATCGTCTCGGTCCCGACTGAACCAACAAATATTGCTAAATTCAATTGCTTTCTATCTCAAGTTGAGCCAACGACAGCTCGTAAGGCACTTGAAGATCCTTCTTGGGTAGAAGCTATGCAAGAGGAATTACAGCAGTTTGCACGATTGGGTGTTTGGGATTTAATAGACAAACCTGCTAGAGTCAAGAAAGCTATTCCGACTAAGTGGGTATTTAAATGTAAAAAGGACGATCGAGGGGTGATTGTTAGAAACAAAGCACGTCTAGTGGTGCAAGGTTTTCATCAGCAAGAGGGTATTGATTATACTGAGGTATATGCTCCAGTTGCAAGATTAGAGTCGATTCGAATCTTTCTGGCTTATGCTGCTTACAAGAATATCAAGGTTTATCAAATGGATGTCAAAAGTGCTTTTCTCAATGGTGAACTACATGAGGAAGTGTTTGTTCAACAACCACCTGGTTTTGAAGATCCTGATTATCCTGACCGTGTTTACCGTTTAAACAAGGCCCTGTATGGTTTACATCAAGTGCCTAGAGCTTGGTATGGAACACTCGCCGACCATCTGACGGATAATGACTTCAAACGAGGGACTGTTGACTGCACTTTATTTCATAAAACTGTTGGTGATGATCTTCTTCTAGTCCAGATTTATGTTGATGATATTATATTTGGGTCTACAAACGACACTTTATGTAAGGAGTTCGAGAAGTCCATGCAAACAAAGTTCGAAATGAGCTCGATGGGATAGATGAATTTCTTTTTAGGGCTGCAGGTTCATCAATCTGATAAGGGAATCTTCATTCATCAGACTAAGTATGTGAACGACGTCTTGAGCCGATTCAAGATAACTGCCGGAAAAATCCATTCAACTCCTCTTCCAGTGGGTCACAATTTATCACCGGATGAATTGGAGGATACCGTTGATCCGACCCTTTATCGTGCTATGATTGGTTCTCTAATGTATTTAACTGCTTCTCGACCCGACATAATGTTTGTTGTTTGTGTGTGTGCTAGGTACCAAGCTAGTCCCCGAGTGACTCACCTGGCAGCGGTCAAGCGTATTTTGCAATATCTACGGGGAAATCCTGACATCGGGTTATGATACCCCAAAGATAATTCTTTCGATTTTACCGCCTATTCTGATTCAGATTATGGAGGATGCAAGATCAACTTCAAATCAACGACTGCAAGATGTCAATTTTTAGGAAACCGGCATGTTTCCTGGCTGTGTAAGAAGCAGACAACGGTCTCTACTTCAACCGCCGAAGCTGAATATGTTGCAGCCTCGAGTTGCTGTTCCCAGGTTCTGTGGATACAACAACATCTTCGCGACTACGGTTTGAAGTTTCTTACTACTCCAATCTTGATTGATAATTCTGCTGCTATAAGTATCACCAAGAATCCCGTACAACATTCTAAAACGAAACATATCGAGATTCGATACCATTTTATACGGGATTGCTATGAAAAGAAATTAATTGATCTTGAGAAAGTACACACAGATTTTCAAAAAGCCGATCTATTTACCAAAGCGTTTGATAAAACACGTTTTACCTTTTTGCTTGGTTTAAATGGATTGAAGACCCTTGCTGAGATCCTACAATTAGGATAATTATCTTTTAATTGCTTTATAGATTTAGTCTTATTTTTTTTATGTTTTAGATTTTAGGGGGTGAAAAGTATAGAAAATACAAAAAGAATGTGCTTTCGTTTGTATAGATAAAATCCAAAAACATTAAAATTTTCAAAATTCAAAAAATATTGTGATTTCTGTTCTGTAATGCTTTCCTTTTAAATATCTAGAAAAACCAAAAACATTTTAAAATTTTGAAAAACCAAAAAGAATGTGTTTTATGTTTTGTACAGAAAAATCTGAAAAACCAAAAATATTGTGTTTTAAAGTTTGTACAGAGAAAAACCAAAAAGATTTTTAGATTATTTTCTCGCTGAAAATTATGTCAGTTATTTAAGTTTGTGAAGCATGCTTGCATGTCTTGGTCCTATGATTCACTTGTGAATTGATGGTTAGCCATTTATTTATTAACTTAAGTTAACTGGGGCGATTAAATTTATCTTTATTTTGTTTTTTATGCTCCTCAAAATATTGAGTTTTTGAAGCAAAAAGAGAAAATGATAGTACATTGATTATTTTGACCCCAAGTTCAACAAAAAGTAAGCTTAAAAGACTGTGTGCTTAATTGCATTGGTGCATTGGTAGGTCTTAAAACAACCCAGTAGAGTAAAGTATGTGATATAAACATAAAGAAATGCCAAATTGAAAGGGGTGTTAGTCTCTAGCAAAAGTCTTTGTGAGGATGGCAGAAATGTAATAACCAGTCATACTCAAGCCTTATATTTGTTGATCACCCAAGAATCAAATAAAGAAAATAACAAGCGTTAAATTTCTAGATATTGTGAGTCTTTATGCGGTTTAACCATCTGGTTATTCATATGCATGAATATTTCACTCACTTTCTAGAGCAAACCCAAAGTCATTAAACTTGATCACCGCTGTACCTCGTACAATTTACATTACTGACTTGATCAAAATCCGCTGTTAGTCATACAATTGTCCTCCCTTGTGTGCGTCTTAATACCATTAAGAAACGGACCCCAGGGGATACAATGTATGTAAGCCAACAGATGGACTCGTGCAAACTCACTCACAGTAAAAGAAACTTGATGCATTGCTCAAAATTTCTCAATTGGTATCAAAAGTTTTGATCAACAATATAATGGTTTAAGTCAAGTTAGGGTGATTTGGCAAAAATCAAATTACGCTTGAACCAAGATTAGAGGCTGATAATCTCTGATATTCTGTGCTCTAATTGAACTAATTAATCATATCACAAAAATACTTGAATGTGTGTTATTAGACTTATGTGGACAACAATACCAATGACCGACTTACCGCCAGTCATAATATCGCTGAAATATAAAACTGTGATGGAAGGGCAATTTGTTCAATATGATTCTCTGCTCAAACTCGACAAAATTACAAAAACATGTACTGCTTTTGGTAAAATCGTTGAAAAATGCAAAAAGATTGTCTATTTTTAATTTTTCGGATATTTTTTTCTGTAAATAGATTCTTTAATTCTTAAATTTTTACAAAATACCAAAAATATTGTCGTTTTCTTTATACAAAATATTTAAATAAAATTTAAGTTATGTTTCAGAAATCTGAAACAATTTTAACGTATTAGGTTGTCGGGATATTAGGATTTCTCGATAATTTAACTTATTGATTTATTTCATTAATTTATTCATTTATTTATTTAATTTAAAATTAAATTAAAAGGGTTTAATTCGTTAAAATCCATTCGTTATTTATGGATAACGAACTAGGTGATTCCTTAGCGAACTAGCATCTGGTTCGCTAACCTAATTCGCTTCCGCACTCTGTAACGAATCATCCCTTCGTTATACATATTTAACGAATCATGACACGAATCGTATCTTGATTCGCTATCTTTAATTTAACGAATCACATTGTGATTCGCTAACATAAGGTAACGAATTGAGTTAGCGAATGGGCTAATTCGCTAACTTTAAAGTTAAACGAATCGTCTGATTCGTGCAAGCTGTACCTAGGGTTTCGTGAATCGCTATATAAGACAAGATAACGAATAAGCATTTCACTGTTCGTCTTCTTTCTTCATTTTTAAGAAACTGTTCAAATTCTCTCTGATATTTTCGATCTTTGTGTTTGAACATTTCAAAGATTAATTTGAGTGTCTAAGGTATACATGTCTTTGGCGATATTATTTTCGTCAACAATGACATTGATTTGATTGTTTAATTATGTAATTTTAGAGGTTTAAGGGTTTTGAACTTCTGAAACCATTTTGTGTATAATTTATGTTTTTAATTGTCTGATTTTGATATAATTTTGATCGGAATCTCTTTCTGATACCCTTGGTGGACTCTAATCATCTTTTGATTATTGTTTGCTGAGTTAATTATGATTGTGTGTTCTTGATGGTTACTGTTGGTTCGTTGATCATTAGTACACTTAGGTAATGAGTCTCAATCTCATTCACCTACATTTACCAATGTGTTTCCGAGCTCAACGAGTTGATTATCGTGTTGGTTCAACGACGGTTATGGCCGAATTGAATCTGGGTTACGATGTTGACTATTATTGTTCTTGATAATTTTGACCTTGACTTTGTGAAGTCAAAGAAAAAGTCATAATTTTGACCATTCGTTAGTCTTAGCGAATTGGAACTGTTTCGTGTCCAATTCGTTAAGATTTCACACGAACTAGCTTAGCGAATAAGACGTCACACGAATCAGAGTTTGATTCGTTTAAAATATAACGAACTAGAGTTTAGTTCGTTAATTTAATTAGTGATTCGTTAAGTTATTTACTTGATAGCGAATTGCCTGATTCGTTATCTTTGTATAACGAATCAGTGTGATTGTTTAACGAGTGACATTTAAAAAAAAATTAAATTAATTTTCTAATTAATTAACTAAATTGAATATTCAATTACTTTAATTAAAGGATTTAAATGGTCTAATATGCGTAACTAGATTAAATACATATCTCTTTTGAATATATATGGTGTTATTTATTCTTATATACGGTTTTTAATTTATATAGTAACAATGGTTGATCAAGAACAACAAATTCAACCGCCACAAGAACAACCGTCACAGGAACAACCACAAGTACAACCACCACAACAAGCTGAACTGGTCTTATTACCGTTCGATAAGAAGCACAACATCTGTGCTTATGTCGATCATGATGTGGCTGATTTAAGGACGTTCGGAGCGATGTTGAATTTCTTACGCCGTTCAAAGATACATTATGCAATCACTGCTAAACCTAAGGTGTATCTTAGTTTAATCAGGTAGTTCTGGAACACGGCGATATATGTTGAGGAAAGTAATTGGGTTAAAGCTACAATTAATCAACTTCCGATCACGATTGATGTAGAGGTCATTCGTCGGGTACTTCAGTTTGACGACAGTGACAATTACCCAAGTGAATTTGACAGGACGCTGGTTCGGGGTCTATTCACAAGATTAAATTATGCGGGTGATATTCGTCGGTCCATGTTGAACAAGAATGGTTTATACCCACCTTACAAGTATTTGCTGCATGTCTTGCTTCATTGCTTGAGTGGACGTCGCGGTGGTTTCGATGAATGTAGACTGAGCCTACAATCGGCATTTGTTGCTTTAATCCTGAACAAGCCATTCAACTATTCAGAACTCATCTTTGATCATTTGAAAGAGCAAGTTCAGCAAACTCTACCGACAAAGAAGTTCTTAATGTATCCACGCTTTCTACAATTAATTATTCAAGATTTGATACCGGATTTGGTGATTGATCGATCGTTGGTGAACGACGTTCTTGATATGGAACATATGAAAGTTGAAACGGTGCAGCGGATGTTGATTTATCGGAAGGATAAGCCGCAGGACAAAAGGATGATTGGTCATATAATCAACCCTAATTATGTATGTCCTCCTAATGAACGCTGGATCCATGATGACTCGGATTCCGAGCGTGAAGGGGGAGAAGGTGGGAACAATGATGGTGGGGATGATGATGGTAACGATGGTGATGATGGAGCTGGTGAGCGAGCTCTGAAAGAACAACAAGATGCAGTTGATGCTGCTCTAGCTGCCACCATAAAAGCTCAGCAAGAAAGAAAACGAAAGGGTAAGGCTGTAGCTACTGATGAGCCACCTAAGAAGCCCCGTGTGTCCTTTGGGGCTGGTGTAAATATTGGTGCACCACCACCTCGTCAATTAACTACTCAAAGCTCGGCAGTGCCGCTAACTTCTAGCACCCCGATGCTCACATTAACAACAACGATGGTGTCACATGAGAGGCTCGGCTTGATTCCTCAAACGGCGTTGACCGAGATGCCGAGGCCTCCAGCTGTGTTGTCAACTGTTTCTTCCACCACTACAATGGGACCTTCTCCTCTGCCAACAACTACATTTCCTCCATCTCTGCCTAGTGATGTCTCTTTCTTGAGAACCACTCGGCCTCAGGGTCCTATTCAACCAGTTCATCCATCTGTATACAACTTGTCACCTGGACGTCAAACAGAAATGCTGCTTAATCTGTTACACTTATATGAAAACCAAATGGCAGCTGACCGACTCAATCAAGAACGACTCATGGAGAATCAAAGAAAAATGATGAGTTACATTTCGTTTTGTCAGAAGGAGACCAAGTCGCTGCGTGCGATTGTTGAGTCTCAGGGGGTGAAATTAAAAGAACAAGATGAGTTAATTTTACAATTAACTTGTAAAGATGATGCCCTCAAGAAACTCAAAAATGATGATGATGATCCTGACGAGTCTGATGCAGGAGGTGAGCATAAACAATCACATGGTTCATCCTCTGGTGCTGGGGTGAGTGGCGCTGATGATTCAAACAAACAGATAATTTCATTTCAAGATCCAACAGCGGCCAAGCCGATAGAGATGATTGAGGCTAACACGGTAATATTTATTGATGAATTGGGGATAGTTAGAAGTATGATGAACAGAGATGAGATACAGATTGGTGAGTTTGTGGTTAGATCTTTGACAAGGGAGCAGATCTCGATTCTACTTGGGCTGAATGACGATCAGCTGACTACATTAGAGACTGAGCCCGATGTCGAAGTGATCAATGAGGAAGAAATGGAAGATGATCCGTTATTTATGAATACGGACTTTATTTATGAGAACGAGGAGATTGAAATGGAGGATGTTACTGCTGAAGAGTACCCGGACTTGTATCAACACGCAAATGTTGATCAAGGTGCTCCGGTATTTCATGAAGACGTAATTAAAGAAACTGAGGACGATTTGGAGATGATTGTGCAGCGAACGGTTCCTTCACTCAAAGAAGTGACTGATGATGACATTGAAAGATGGTTCAAATGCCAGAAAGTGGGTAAGATCATCAGTGCTTTTCGGTATGTAGATAAAGAAAGAAAGGATACTGTTGCTGCTTGGATTGAGGCAAATCAAATGACTACCTTCAAGACAGTTTCTAAGGTACATGGTGACATTGTCTCCTGGCTCTATGATTCAGACCTGAAGGTATGTATTGTGAAATGGGAAAAAGGTGTGCAATATTACGAGAGGATAATGGATGTGTTAACATTACCGCGTTGGGATGTACGCACCCTCGCGAGACGTCCATTTATCAATCGTGGGGGCAACCGAACTACTGAGTGGTTTCATCAACACTTACTGTTCGAGGTCAATCATGGCTTCAAGTTCTTCAAGCCCCAGGTCCCAAGACGTAAACGTACTGATGAGATTGATCCGAGGACTGGCTGGAAGAAACTTGTGTTGAAAGTGAAGCCACCAAAGCCAATGAAAAGAGTTCCTGTGAAGACAATGCCGCAAGATATTTATCTGTCTTTCAACCGTTGGTACTATGACAATCGTACTGGCGAGGCCGTTATTGTTCGTGGTCGAGGACTACAGACTGAGCTCATCAAGATAATCGATCCGATGTGGTTGGTTAATTTATCAGAGACAGACAATGACGTGCTACACAGGAAGCAAATTTTGTTTGAACGCCAAGAAGATTACGACCTGGCTATTCAATTCCAACGTGTTGTTCGAGTATGCCATGAACACGGGATTCATAGTTGCAGAGATTGGCAGACAAAGCGTTTCAAATAAGTTAAAGACAAAGAGCTCAAGACAAGGGGGTGTCTGTTAGTGCACGGTTTTGCGTCTCGAGTCTTTGTAATTATCGTTAAATGTTTATTTGATTATTTTAATGTAATATTTAATGTTTATTTATCTAATTCGTTATGTTATGTCTAGTTCGCTAGGAATGTTAGCGAACTAAGACTAGTTCGTTAAGGTTAGGTCTAGTTCGCTAGGAATGATAGCGAACTAGGACTTTATAATGTATTCCCTACTGATTCGTTAGGGGATGTTAACGAATCAGGGGGTGGTTCGTTAAGTTAATTTAAGTTAACGAAGGGGAAGTTGGTTCGCTAGGGGATGTTACGAACCAGATCGTCTTCTATAAATAGTGAACCACTGTTCACTTGTAAACAGTTGAAGTTTTGAGAGAATTAACATTATTCAGAAATATTTAAAGTATTCTCTCTCTCTCAAGCTTCACATTAATCTTATATTGATAATATATATATTACATAACAATCAAACTGAGGTATAAAAGAGTTAGATCCGTATAATCAATATCAACATATAGATCTGAATCAGATCTAAGTTATTGATTAGAACGAGTGTAAGTCAGGGGAGCAAACACTATGCAATTCCAACGAGTCGTTCGTGTGTGTCATGAACATGGAATTCATAGTTGCAGAGATTGGCAGTCCAAGCGCTTCAAATAAGTTAAAGACAAAGAGCTCAAGACGAGGGGGTGTCTGTTAGTGCACGGTTTTGCGTCTAGAGTCTTTGTATTTATCGTTAATGTTTTATTTATTAATTAATGTAATATTTAATGTTTATTATTAACTAGTTCGTTAAGGTTAAGTCTAGTTCGCTAGGGATGTTAGCGAACTAAGATATTATAATGTATTCCCTCCTGATTCGTTAGGGGATGTTAACGAATCAGGGGGTGGTTCGTTATATTAATTTATGTTACGAAGGGGAAGCTGGTTCGCTAGGGGATGTTAGCGAACCAGATCACCTCGCGAGACGTCCATTTATTAATCGTGGGGTCACCGAACGGCTGAGTGGTTTCATCAACACTTACTGTTCGAGGTCAATCATGGCTTCAAATTCTTCAAACCCCAGGTCCCAAGACGTAAGCGCATTGATGAGATTGATCCATGGACCGGCTAGAAGAAACTTGTCTTGAAAGTGAAGCCGCCAAAGACGATGAAAAAGGTTACTGTGAAGAAAATGCCTCAAGATATTTATCTGTCTTTCAACCGTTGGTACTATGACAATCGTACTAGAGAGGCTGTTATTGTTCGTGGCACTTTAATGAAAGTTTTTGAGAATAATAGAAAGGATTTTGAGTAATTGCTCTCTCTCAAGCTTCACCTTAACATTATACATCTAATATATTGATAATATATACACATACATAACATTAAATCAAGGTTAATTATGAGCTAGATCTTTAATAGTATTAATCGGATATTCACAGATCTGAGATCTGTTAATAGTTATTGATTGTTAATCCAGGATCCAACATATAGGCCTGCCCTGACACCTGACATTCCTTCTAGAAACCCTAATGATAGTAACATTACATATTCAAACAAAATACAAAAGATTCTAAGTGTAAACAGGTCTTCGGGCAAGCTTTGCAGCTTTTGTCTTCATCGAGCAGACCTGGTAACCAAAGTGTGCTGGGGAACGGTTCTCCTGGCAGACTTTACTTAGAATATTTTCCAAAGAAAATATTCACCTAGCAGACTTCAATCCTCTTGACCATAGCAAACTTTGCTCGATATAGTCCTACGAGCAAACTTGTTCTTCAGATTTCCCTTCAACTCTTTGTTATAATAACTTATTTGAACAAACCAAAGTGCGCTGGTTACACTGTAGCTTGTGCTGGTAGCACTGTAGCTTGCTCTAAGTTGAACCTTACTAGAATAAGTCCTTAACATATTTCTTTATCAACTTTCTTCAAGCTTGCTGGGAACTCTGTTTATTAAGAATAAACCTTGCTAGATCTTCCAAAAGACTTGGTATCAACTTGGTTTAGCCAATGGTTTGCTGGGAAACAAACCTTGCTTAACTTGAAGAACAACCTTGCTAGACAAAGTGAACCATGCTCGGTTTAACACTTAAGAGGAATTCTAGAAGATAATCTTGCCCAGAAGGCAAAATACCTTGCTAGGATAACTAAAAGTTTGTTGGGAGGTACAAGTGTGCTCGGTTTCCATAATTAACCTTTTCAGAGAGGCTGAGAAGATTCCAATATACCTTATGTCTTTTCTTGTCATATCTTCGACCCAATAATCTCCCCCTAGATTGTAACACCTCAGTTGTACCAAAACACCTCTAAGGTTACATAAATTTAGCCAAAATACACATAAAAATTCAAAAGAGAAATTACATAACATAATCAAAGGTATGGCAAGTTGGAATTCTATCCCATGGATATTACAAAGTAAACCTAAGTTAGAAAAGTAATCTTATCTCCTTGAGCTTGAGGCTTCTTGTCTTCTATCCAACTTGACTAATGCAGCCCTTTCTTTGAACAAAAATAATTCCCTTTGGTGATGATGATTGGGGGGGGGGGCAGGGTCCACCTGAATATATCCCCCAAGTCTTCATTATGCAGGAATTCAAATTCTTCATCTTCTTTAATAATGTCCAAGGCAAGCCCATCAGAATTTCTGAGAATGTAGGATTCATCTTGGTCTTGATAATCAATGCTTGCAATCCTTCCATTTCTCTGGACTTCACAATTTGGCCTTGACATTTTCCGCCTCATACTCAGACATTCCATCATAATTGCAAGAGGGTTTTTGGATTTGGTCTTTGACTTGTAAGTTTCTTCAACATATCTGATCTCCCTCATCTGTTTCACCCTTTTTTTCCTTTCAAATTAAGAGAGTTCCAATTTCCTATTTTTACTCAACAATGGGAACCCTTTCCTGGCTTCATTCCTGAGATGCTTGGATAATTCAATCTGTTGTCTTCCTGCAAACCTATGTCTGATATGATAGTCATACAAATTCATTGTTGCCATCTCAGCCAGTTATTCTTTTTTAAAATCTGCAAATTCATCCTTGAACAGAATATCCTTCAACTCTCCACTCTTCATAACCATCTTTAAAGTTTCAGTTTGAGAATAAATAAGAGCCTTTTAGGTAGTTCCACATCAGATGGTGGCCTTTATTGTCTCTGGTGAGTAGCTCTAGTGGTAGGGATTAGGACACATACTGTTGAGGGTCTTGAAATATGAAACTATTCAGAAACAGGGACCCTCACATGCTCATACTTCTTTTCAAACATTTCAATGATTTTCTCTTTTTGGCAGCACTACAAGATTCAAATAGTTTTCACCCTCTTTGGCCATTGTAGTTATCATTCCCATTATTTCATCATCAGTTGGACCTTCAGGGACAGATCTTTGTGTAATAATATTCCCCTTGGGTCCTCACTGGAATTGTAAGAGTTTCCTCTGTTCTTCTTCCAGTTTTTCCCTTTCAACTTTTTCCTCATAAAATAATTGTTTCAATTGGTCTTTACCAAGATTGTCAAAAACTTCTTCTACCATGCCTTTTATAAGCATCAAGTCTTTAAGGGTCTTGACCTTGTTCTCTTCTTCCCATGGCTCAAGATTTTCAACTGGTTCCTCTTTTACAAATACCACATGAGGAACCTTGGATGATGTGGCTTTGCTTGATCATGTTTGTTCTTTTCAGCTTTAAGCATGGATAGCTTCTCTGATTCGCTCAGATTTTTCGTTTCATCCCTTCTACCCCTTGCCTCCATCAACCTATCAAACAAAATCACCTGCTCATCTTCCCATTTCTTCTTCTTTTCAGCCTTCTCTTTTTCAGCCAGAGTAACAACTCTTGGCCTTTTTGTAGATCTTTCAAATTCATCCTTCCTTGAAAATATTCTAAAGTGAGTTTCAACGTGTTCCTCATCTGTCAATGGAGCCAGGATTTCAAACTTATATCCATGGTTAATTAATCCTAGAATTTTTGGATCATTCCTCCTTTCAGCATTCAACATTGTATGTATGTTCTCACTGTGTTCATCTGTCATTTCAACATTGTGGAGTCAACAATGTCGTCTACTTCATCAGAGAAATCATCTAGAGCCTCTATTCTTGATTAATTTAGGCTCATCTTGTACACCATCAGGCCTAAAGCTTTGTAAAGGAACAACCTTGATAGGATTATCCTTTGGACTTTCAACAATATAATCAGGTCTTTCAAAGTTAGCCTTAACAGGACTTTTTTCACATTGGGACTTTCCACCACATGCTCAGCTTTCTTAGGATGTGCACTCTTGCTTCCCCTAAAGTATTTCTTTCCATATTTGCCCCATATTTCAGGGTTCCATTCTTCTGGATTTTTCTCAAAGTCCTCCTCTGTCTCATTGACCAAGGCTTTAGTAGCAATTCGTGTGATTGACTCTCCAGCTTCATCAGTCACCACTTATTTTTCATTATTTTTAATGTCTGGTTGGGCTTGTTTTAGATTAGAGATGACTAGAGCCAGGGTGTTGTCAACTTCTTCAATTTGTTTAAGCTTAATCAAGCTTTCAATCACCTCTTGGTCTAGCTCTCCTTATTCGTTCAAGGTTTTGGAAATCTGAGCCTCCTCCATCAGAATTTCTTGTTGTACAATCTCCTGCTCAGTTAAGGATTTTGCAATCCTTTCTCTTTCCAATATCTCTTTTAAAGTGTCAGCATGCCTTTGGCAGCTTGTTCATCAGTTTCATTAACATCCAATATATCATCCATAGACTTTTTCTTTTGAGTTTCCAGGGGATGCAATTGTTCATCATTTTCAGTAATGGCTTTCCCCTTAGCCTTCCACCTTTCCTCATCAGTTTCCCTCAGCATTTCTGGTTCACTAGGAAAATTTCAAATTTGATCAATTATTTCCTCCAACTCCACATCAATAACATCATCCTTTTTCTTAGAAGTTTCATCATTATTATCTTCCTCAGTCAACACTACCTCCTCAGTATGACCTCATTCATCCATATAATTACATCAGTTTTTGGCTCAGTACCAATAGCATCAGTTGTTATGGCTTCAATCAATTCATTTTCAGTGTCAGCCACACTTTAATCATTATCAGCCTCTTTCTCCAACTCCTTCTCTCTCTCTCTCCTCATCCACATTTTTCTCAAACAAAGACTTCTCAACATCATAGTCTTGCTCTCCTCTATCAGATTGATCTGAATCATAATCACAGTCATCGATCCTCCTTTCTTTACTATCATCCTCCTCATCACTTCCTCCATACATATCACAAAGTGCTTTCAGTGTATCCTCCTCCATCACTTCATCTCTCACATCAACATCCCTCAAAATATTGACAACAGAAGGATTCTCCCTCTGTTTTGGTACAGCTGAGGTCTTCTCAACCTTAGCCTCCAGGGTTTGACTTCTGTTTTGTGCTTGTGTTAACTGTTATCTCAACTCATCATTCTCCTTTTTTAGATCTTCGTTTTACCTCCTCAAATCAACATTCTTGACCACTTCATCCATGTATCTGCTAAATAAATGAGCTCCAGGGGAAGGGGATCGTGAATGAGTGTCTCAAAATGGGTCAGGGATGGTTGTTGGGGGTTGAATAGGTTCATTTGGTGGGCTTTCAATGATGGTTGTGCTTGTCGAGTGTAAAGGGTTTATGTTTTCGGATTGATGGTAAGGATTTGTAGGTTTGAATAATTTCAAAGATTGGTTGGTCATTTGTTTGGGATTGGCTTGGGGATTGGTAGGGTGTATTGGGCAGGTTTAGTAGGTGTGCTAGGATGAGTTCTGGAATATATGGTTCATGGAAAGGTAGGTCATGGGTTGGGATAATAGGTTGGTTTAGGATTTGTGTTAAGGGTGGGCTTTAGGTTTGTGTTTGGGTTTTGTCTTGGTTTTGGATTTGGGGTGAGCTTGGTGGTGATTGGGTCTTTATGGGTGGGGATGGGATAAACGGTTAATTTTCTTGTGGTGGGGATGGTGTTTGGTGTTGTGGTGGGGATGGGATTTGTTCTGGGGTGGGCTATTGGGTGAGTCTGGTGATGTAGGTATGGGTTTGTTCAAAATCTCCCCCTGTGCTTCTGCATCAACAACCTCATCATCAATCAAATTTCCTTCAAGTCATCCATCTCCTCCGGCACCTCCATCATCCCCATCATTAGAATCATTATCAAAATTACCATCATCATCATCACTCTCCTCTTCCTCCTCAAAACTTATATTTGGAACAGGCATTATAGAAAAATTGTAGTCCAAAAGCCTTGGCAAAATATCAAACTCCACATCAGGGTTGAATCGGCTTGTTGATGCCAACTTTGCTATCCTCTTATAGACATTTGGATCTTGAAAAATATGTGTTGTTCCAATAGTTGGCAAATAAGGTAATACCCGATTGAAGATGATCTGTAGAAACCATGGATACACCAAGAATTTATCTTTGTCTTCCTTCCGCAATTTTTCGGCTAAGCCTTCAAATATCATCTTTGAAAAGTTGAATAGCTGTCTGAAGATGACAGCCACTATGGCATTATGATGTGGTCTAAAATACACATATTATAATATAATTATTTCCTACACTTTTGAGTTGCTTTAGGGTTATTTTTGTTAAATTATATGCGTTCGTGATTCATGTTTAAAGTTTGGGTTTCAAGTGACAACGAGCTAATACGAATTGCATTTACTAAACATTAGATAGACGGATGAAAAATTCTAAAAAGTTGTTATTTTGATAGGCAGTTCTTTGAAAACCAATTATATATTGGTTAATAATTTTGAACTATTTACATAAAAAAGAAAAGAAAAAAAAACATATGTGAAATTATTGTACGTAAATTTTGAAGACTCCTTTATCTCATGTTCATTTAATTTATTTTGATTATATATTCAAATACAGTTAACACCCACGAGTGGACCGACTATGACTTAATTGGGTTCCAAATGAGTAAATGGACTAAACCAGCCCAAGTGGAAGGAATTATGTGTCGGTGAGATTAATTGTGAAGCAAGAAAATAAAAGGCGGCAATTTGGAGTCTTAATTTATATAGAAGATCACTATTATATATATAGATAGTTGGTGCCGAGAAGAAAAAACCCTACGGTTGGAACAGAGAGTTTGGACGGCAACATAATTACAATTATTCTTTGAGTTCCAACTGGAGAATTACTAGAAGATTTGAAGGCCAACTACTGGTAATCAACGATAGTAATTTTGGAGCAGAAAAATAGCATCTTTTGGTTTGTCAATTATTAACTTTACTTATTAATCATTGTTTTCGACATTCAAGAATTATTAGACATGAATTTGGCTACTATATATTTTGATTTGGCTTATATTACGTTGAATATTATGAGTAGTTAAATCGTTAGAACTACCTATGTTTGGTTGACTGACGATGTGTTGACGTTTGTTTTGGGTTGATTAACGAACATATAATTGATTTTCTAATTACTTGGTGTTTTTGGTTGTTTGTGGTAGACGTCACCATATGGTTTGATTGGTCAGAGTTGTTTATGTCAGTAGTGAATCTCCTTTTAGTTGGACCAAGACATTAGGAGTTGGTTTATCTTTTTGGTCTAGTCGATTTAGTTAGCCGTTGCGAGACCACGTGCGGTTTCCAAGCCGTTGATTAGGTTATTTTGTAAGCCAAGTTATTTAATCTTTAATATTGAATTACCCCATTTTCCCTAGGTTTGTTAGGATTACGAGCTTTAGAGGAATTTTTGATTTTGATACGGACCAAGTAATAAATCAATTGGCTACTTAGAAAATCAACCGTGCTTTATTATTCTTTCTAGATGTTTTTAGGGGTCTTTAGTAAAACTGACCGTGGGGACCTATTTTCCCTTATTATTGTCTAGTTAGATTATCTTTTGAAGTTTTATGTGTTCGTTGTCACCCGAGCGTCGTTGATAATCGTTAAGATACCTTACCTAGGTGGTTCACCTTCATCATATTTGAGAGCTCCGTTAGTGTCGTAAGTGTCGTTAAGTTTTCTCGTTAGTTTCCTTAAGTTAAGTAAGTTAGTTAAAGTAATTAAAATTAAAAAAAATAATAGTAATAATAATAATAATAATAATAATAATAATAATAATAATAAAATCAATTATATAATTTAAGGTAGGACTTGGATTAGGTTTTATAATCTGAGCCGTTCTCACGTGTCTTCAAGTTCGATATCCGGACTTTCCTGATCTTTGCTATACGCAACCGGTACACTTGCCGTTTGTATGGACTAGGATAGATTGTTTGGTTTTTAAAGCTTAGTTGCGATTCGTGTTTTATTTATATATATTTTTTTGCACATCAAGTTTTTGGCGCCGTTGTCGGGGATACGGTTTGAGGCGATTAGAGAACAACCCGAGTTTAGGGACTTACCAGTTTCTTTTTACTTGCTTATTTGCTTTTATTTGTTTTTAGTTTAATTTTAGCCTAGTTAATTTTAGTTTTTCTTTTTAGTCGTATGCGTCATACCCGCTCACAAGGACCGCCGAAGCTTGAAAGGTCTGACGATACCGAGAAAGTCCAGCCCGAGAGAGAGCGTTTTGTTTCACCGACAGGTTCTGATTCCTCTTCTTCTGTTTCTTCCACTTCTTCTAGGGATAGGAACATGGGTGATCAACCGCCTAGGAGAGTAGTAGCTGACTATGGTAGGCCTACAACGAATCCTCATTCAAGCATCACCTAACCGAACGGTGCCGCCGCTGGCAACTGGTCCATTCCTACTCACGTCATGCAACTCATCAAAAGTGCACTCCAATTCAAAGGGCTAGAGAGCGAAGATCCATAAAACCACATCGACATGTTTGTTCAAATCTGTGAAACTTTCAATATCGGCAACATGAACGATGAAGCCATCTATCTCCGTCTTTTTCCCTTCTCACTTTCTGGCAAAGCCTACAAATGGCTTAAGTCACTACCTTCTGGATCCATCACCACTTGGGCGGGCCTTCTGTTGGTGCATTTTGTGACCGTCGCTATGCAATTCTGACCAGCGGAACGCCACAGGCGAAGTTAGCACAACTTCGCCTTAGGCGAAGTTAGAACAACTTCGCCATAGGCGAAGTTAGCACAACTTCGCCTACTGAAGCCCAGGCCCGAGAATGTTTATATATATATACGTGTGTCTTGTTTAGGTTTTAGTAATCCAGAAATTAGTGTGTGTTTTGAGCAGTTTGTTTGTTTAGAGAGAGTAAGAGACAAGGAGAGTCGTGTGAGACGACCCGAGGTAGAGCTCACCTCGGGTCAGTCGTGTTTTCTGTTTGGTTACGGTATGTAACGTGTTTGTTTGATTATTATATAAGAATCTGCAGATTTGATTATCCCGTTCTTGTATTTGTTCGTGTATTTGTTCGTGTACGTGTTTGTGTTCTTCATCTTTACACCAATAAACGAGTCTAGGAGGATTCCGCACTTCTAGACCTCGTGCGGATCTCGTATCGATCGGCGACGCCCCGGGGGGACTTACATGTGGTATCAGAGCCTTAGGCTCTTATGCTATGGTTCGAGATCTGCGTTTTGGTGTTTCTGGCACGTTTCTGATCGTTTCTGGCCGATCAGCGCCGCAGGCGAAGTTATGGGATTCAGGCGAAGTTTCCGTCACTGTTCGTAGGGTTTCGGCGATGTTATTGGCCAGGCAAAGTTAGCAGCCAAGCGAAGTTATGGCCAGGCGAAGTTATTGAGGGGCGAAGTTGACTTTTAGGCGAAGTTGACTTTTAGGCGAAGTTAACTTTAGGCGAAGTTAACGAGGAAAAAAAAAAAAAAAAAAAGAGTATTTTGGTGTTTTCGTCTGTATGGCCCGGTGTACACGATTATTGTGAGACCGAAGATGTTGTTCCGTCAACGAGTGAAACTTGTTATCTCTGGGTCTTACGTATGAACAAATATGTGTCAACTCTGGATATGGAGTTGAGTTTGGGAATGGGATATTGATTGAAACTGGATATTGACACATATTTGGGTGTTTGTGGGCAATGAAATTGTTATTGTTCTAGGTTGACCAACTGAAGAAAGTCAAATTGAACTAAAGGTTTTTGTCATTACTGGATTGCGGTCAGAGCATATTATTTATGTTATTTTCAAGGCGTTCGAGAATTGGATCCTGAAATGTGATGCTTATTTATTAGAGTGAAAATTCTGGAACAAGTTGGATTTAATCGGGAACTAAAGTGTTTATGTTCTTGATCGTTATCCCTGGTGATTGAAGTTGCTTCGGATTAATTAATGGTCATGTGTTAGATTCTGTCAAGGTGGTTTTGTGATGAAATTGATCACTTGATGTTGAGTAGTTGAAGATTAAACCTTATCGTATGCCGACGAGGTGGTGAAGTTGTGGAGGAAGCCCAACTTCACGTGTTGGTGAAGTCAGATGGACTCACATGATTGGTTGAGATGATCTATTGGCACGAGGATGCATGCATTTCAAAGACCTCAATCGTTATAGTCGGAGAAGCTTACACTGAAGGGAAGATCTGATATGGAAGACGCTGGGTGATTGGTAGATTTGTGAAGCTACATGACAGATTCAGACACGGCTGGTTGACTGCAAACAGAAGATCATCAGTTAAGAGGGGGACTGTTGGTGCATGTCGTGTAACAGATGATCTTTTGTGTTTGTTAGAATTGAGAGAAACGGTCAAAGGGGAGACTGTTGGTTCATTTTGTGATCGTCGCTATGCAATTCTGACCAGCGGAACGCCACAGGCGAAGTTAGCACAACTTCGCCTTAGGCGAAGTTAGAACAACTTCGCCATAGGCGAAGTTAGCACAACTTCGCCTACTGAAGCCCAGGTGTAACGCCCTGAAATTCGATTAGTAAACTAAGATCGTGAAATCATCGGAAACTATAGACTTTGGGTTCTGGACGATAAGTTCGGAACCCATATCATTGGAAAAATCTGTTTTTATCATTTAAAATGTTTATTTCATAAAACGACATTTACGCCTGAAAAATATTAATTTTTATGCTTTCGAAAAATAAAATGTTTTTATTTAAAAAGATTTCAAATAATTATTCGAAAAATGATTTTATAAAAGTTTTGCTGAAAAAGTTTTAGTTTGTTTAAAAACTTATGAACTCGACTAGTCTTGACCCGTAGGTAGCCTAAACCCGAACCCGAGTCACCCGAGTATTTAAGCGGGAAATCAAGTGTTCTTGCACCACCTCTTTCATTTTCACCAACACTTTCACAAAACCCACCCAAACACTCTCATTCTAGAGAGAGAAACTAGAGAGAGAAGTCTTCAAACTTCAAATCCGAGTCCACAAATCTGTTTGTTGTTGTTTTTGGTAAGATCTTCTTGAAAATCATACGTTTTTATCATCAAATCCGGTCCCGAATCGAGCAAAAACCCCAACTTTTGTGTCAAGTGTGTTCTTGGTCAAAAACCGTCATTTTTGGTGTCAAAATGCAAGTTTTTGTTGTTATAAATACTAGGAATCATTAGGTCTTTGAATTCCGAGCATTTCCATGTATAAAACATCAATTTTGGTCGAAAAATCACAAAAATCGCGATTTCCCGTAGGTTTCTCCGTCACCCGGCTTGAAGGAGTCGAATCAGATCCTATTCGGTCGAATCAGATCCTATTCGGTCGAATCAGATCCTATTCGGTCGAATCAGATCCTATTCGGTCGAATCAGATCCTATTCGGTCGAATCAGATCCTATTCGGTCGAATCAGATCCTATTCGGTCGAATCAGATCCTATTCAGTTGAATCAGATCCTATTCAGTTGAATCAGATCCAGCCTCCTGTTTTTTTTTTTTCAGCTTTAAAACCCAGTTTTTGCTCGAGGTCGCGTAGGCTTGTACTCTTAGACTTATAACACGTTGTTAACCTATTATGCCCTATTCTAGACTTAGAGGATCAACAAATTGGATAGCACTCGTCGCCTCTAGCAGCCTTACTAAACCAACAAGGTGAGTTCATAGCCCCTATTTAAGCTTTTCAAAACTATGGGGGTGGAAACATGGTAACTTTACACGGTTGGACAAAATCATTTATGCAAACACTCTTTAAACTATAAACCTTTGGATTTCTACACACGTGCGGAAATCCACAAGCTTTTTGGTAATCTATAAACTTTGGAAATCTATGAACATGGGGAAACCCATCAACTTATGGAGATCTAAGAACATTGGAAATCAATGAGTATGGGAAATTCTATGAACATTGACATCATGGGAATGGGAATCATATTCATGTCATCATAGTCATCGTGTCAGTATGGAAATCTAGAGATCAAAGCATCATGAGTTGAATTGGACGTGAGAGTCTATTCTACTCTCGGTAGAACTCACGACCATGAGTGGCAATTCTATTCTCGGTGGCACTCGTAACTCATGGGATTCTATACTAGTCTCGGTGGAATCCATAACTCTTGAGGACCTATACTAGTCTCGGTAGGGACCAAGAGAACCCAGGATTCTTTGGGGAGTCTATCCTACTCTCGGTAGAACCTAGCTGAGTCCTGGATGGCAAGAGCGAGGTAGTCTTGGTTTAAGTCTTGCGTGGGTTCAAATCAAGTCTTGTGTGATCATTGGGCTTCGTCATCATTCATCATCATTCATCATCATTCATTCACCATCATCTTGGATACTAGTAACA
The DNA here is from genome assembly GCF_021521415.1 of Bidens hawaiensis. Classification (NCBI taxonomy): domain Eukaryota; kingdom Viridiplantae; phylum Streptophyta; class Magnoliopsida; order Asterales; family Asteraceae; genus Bidens; species Bidens hawaiensis. Next base: position 162,313 of record NW_027491630.1, on the reverse strand, counting down.
CTTGGTATCTTGGCGTTGGATTATCTAGTAAACTTAGTATGCTCTAATTCATATGTCCTTGTTTATGCTTAACTGTTATGTGCTACATGTACCGTTGGGAGACCACAAATCTTTGAGTAATCTTATCACATACGACTCTAGTGGGAGAGTAATAACCTCGCTGAGAGTCCAGGAGAACATTTCATGTTTTACTTACTACAAAAACCTCTTTGGGAAAACCAAGAGATCTTTTCTTACAAGCCTTTTTTTTAAAAACCGGGTATTATACCCAAACATAGTAGTATAAATTGTAGGAGTGGTGGGTTAGCCGCAGGTACACCCTATATATAAACCCCTACAACCTATACTAGTATGTTTGTGTATAAACTCTTTTTCTTTAAACCTATGAATTCACTCATCTACTTTATGTAGTTGACAGTTTGTTACATGTTTTCAGGAAATAAAGCAGCAGGAAATCCCTAGCAAGTTTAGAGGCCTTAGAGAGATGAAGGCTAGGCTAGAAGTTGTTTGGAACTTGATATTTTGTTTTAAAACAATTTGTTTCATGTTACCTGGTTGATGTAATATTTGACATTTTGGTTATGTTTATGCATTTAGACTTTTATACTATTGTGCTCAACAATCACGACTTCGTCGCCGCGCCTCGATTTTTCCGCCATCGCGATCGGGGTGTGACAGATTGGTATCAGAGCCAATGGTTATAGGGAATTAGGAAACCGACCTAGACTATAACCTAGGATCCTTGACTCTAGATAGCTCATGCATCACAATCACATGCCTACACTTATATACGTGCTACGTGCTTATGTGCTGCATATTAATTGTAAACCTCTGAGTCATTCAGTCATACCAAAATCTTCGGTCATCAAGCATTCATATCTCTTGAGTCATGTCATTCTGTATTCTTGGTATAATCTATGTCCTCTATTCTTAAATCTTTGGCGTATCATTGATTCTATCTAACGCTCGTTTTTCGTCATGCGTAGAATGCCTCCCAGACGTGCACCCGCTCCCATGGACTCCGCTGAGTTAGCCAACCTTATAGCCCAGCAGATCGCGGCTGTGTTACCAGGCATGGTAACAACCATCAGCCAGGGGCTGAGGCAAGAAGGAACCTCTGGGGCCAACCAAACTCCAGCTCAGAACGCAAATGAACCAGCGAATAAGCCATACAAGGACTTCATGACTACAAAACCCACCAGCTTCAGCGGTACAGAAGGCGCCGTTGGTCTCCTCCAGTGGATCGAAAAGATGGAGGCAGCCTTTGTTATAAGCTCGTGCCCTGAGGCACTGAAGGTCACGCACGCGGCAAGCATGTTGTTTAAACGCGCGCTGACCTGGTGGAACAACGAGATAAGAACCCGTGGGCGTGAAGCTGCCCTGGCCATGACCTGGACGGAATTTGTAGTATTGGTTACCCGCGAGTTCGTACCTCGCAGTGAGGTGCAGAAACTTGAAGCTGAGTTTTGGGTGCACAAAATGAAGGGCGCTGATCACCAAGGGTACACGGAGCGTTTTCACGAGCTCTCCCTTCTCGTACCACACCTGGTCACCCCTCCCTCCCGGGCTATTGAGCTTTACATCAATGGCCTACCTGACACTGTTCGTGGAATCGTTATCGGGGCTGACCCATCAACCCTGCAAGCGGCGATTGAACTAGCTGCCCGACTGACCCAGGATCAGGTTAAGACTGGGGTCCTAGCCAAGGACACGGGCAAGGCCGCTGAGGGCTCATCCAAAAAGAGCAACCGCATCAAAAAGCGTAAGGCTAGCAGTTACGCGATGGTTACTCCCGCAACCCCAATCAGCTCTGTCGCTCCTGCTCCCACCCCTTCTGGAAGGCCAAAGAGGGAGTACACTGGGGTTCACCCCAAGTGCGGCACTTGCCAATTTCATCATCCTGCCGGAACCCCGTGCTGGAAATGCACGAGCTGTGGACGTTTGGGGCACCTAGCGGAACGCTGCAGATTTCAAGGTAATCAACTGGCGATACAGAGCAGCAGTTCCCAACCCAGCAACACTCGAGGCTGTTTCGAGTGTGGAGCCACGGACCACTTCAAGAGCAGGTGTCCTCGTCTTGCAAATCTTCCACCGGCCCGAGGCTGAGCCTTTACTATTGGCGCTGCTGAAGCTCGCCAAAATCCTGACGTCATTACTGGTACGTTCATTCTCAACAATCTCTGGGTTTCTATTCTATTTGATACGGGTGCAGATAGAAGTTTTATTTCTAGCGCATTGGTCCCATTGCTTAATCTAGGAACTTCCGTCTTAGACCCCGCTTTCTCTGTCGAATTGGCAAACGGAGAGTCTACCCAAGTGAACGAAATCGTTCGCAATTGCACGCTTACGTTTGATCAGACGCCTCTTAGCATTGACCTCATCCCTATGCAACTAGGAAGTTTCGATGTAGTTGTGGGGATGGATTGGTTGTCCAACAACCACGCGGAAGTAGTGTGTGCCGAGAAACTCATCCGCGTTCCTTGTTCTTCTGGCGAGTCTATAACTATTCAAGGAGAGAGATCAGGCAGATGTCTGAAATTAATCTCCTGCTTAAAAGCCCGGCGATGCCTTCGAAAGAAGTGTCCCGCCTTCCTAGCTCATGTCTCCATCAAGGAATCAAAGGGGAAGAAGCTCTCAGATGTCCCCGTCGTGCGTGAATTTCCAGACGTTTTTCCTGAAGACTTGCCCGGACTTCCTCCTAGCCGACAAGTCGAATTCCACATCGATTTAGTTCCCGGTGCAACCCCCGTGGCAAAATCTCCGTATCGTTTGGCTCCGTCAGAAATGCAGGAATTATCGAGCCAGCTGCAAGAACTACTGGACAAGGGTTTTATTCGCCCTAGTTCATCTCCATGGGGAGCTCCAGTCCTCTTCGTCAAAAAGAAGGACGGATCTTTCCGGATGTGCATAGACTATCGTGAGCTTAACAAACTCACCGTCAAGAATCGGTATCCACTACCGAGGATTGACGATCTTTTCGACCAGCTGCAAGGAGCCACCTACTTTTCCAAGATCGACCTACGCTCAGGTTATCACCAAGTGCGCGTCATGGAGGACGACATCGCGAAAACCGCTTTCAGAACTCGATATGGACACTACGAGTTCCTAGTCATGCCATTTGGTTTGACGAATGCTCCCGCGGTGTTCATGGATCTCATGAATCGCGTTTGTCGCCCATACCTGGACCAGTTTGTTATCGTCTTCATTGACGATATTCTCGTTTATTCCCGCTCTAAAGCCGACCATGAGCTTCATCTCAGGCTTATCTTGGATCTGCTGAGAAAAGAGCAACTCTACGCCAAATTCTCCAAATGCGAATTCTGGCTAAGGGAAGTTCAATTCTTAGGTCACATCATTAACAAGGAAGGCATTCATGTCGACCCTGCCAAGATTGAAGCCATCAAGAATTGGGAAGCGCCTACGACGCCGACCGAAATTCGTTCATTTCTTGGTTTGGCTGGGTACTACCGTCGGTTCATCTCGAACTTTTCAAAGATCGCGTTGCCCCTCACAATGTTAACTCAAAAAGGGGAACCGTTCATTTGGAGCCAAGAGCAGGAAGAGGCTTTCCAAACATTGAAACATAAACTCTGTCATGCTCCAATCCTGTCGCTTCCTGAGGGTAACGATGATTTTGTTGTTTATTGCGACGCCTCGAGCCAAGGTCTAGGCTGCGTCTTAATGCAACGCGGAAGGGTCATCGCTTACGCCTCGCGTCAACTCAAGAGTCATGAGAGGAATTATGTCACTCATGACTTGGAATTGGGTGCTGTGGTCTTTGCCTTAAAAATATGGAGACACTACCTATACGGTACGAAATGTGTCATCTTCACCGACCACAAGAGCCTACAACACATCCTCAATCAAAGGGAGCTAAACATGCGACAACGTCGATGGGTTGAACTCCTAAGTGACTATGACTGCGAAATCCGCTACCACCCTGGAAAGGCTAACGTAGTGGCTGACGCGTTAAGTCGCAAGGAAAGGACCCAGTTGCATGCGATCCGTATTCAGTCCAATCTTCCCTCCATGGTTCTTGAAGCTCAAAAGCAAGCGATTGCTGGTGGTGATCTCAAAAATATGCTATCTTGCGGTGCCGAACGGAAGTTTGAAACCAAGTCTGATGGTATACTTTACTACTTAAATCGCATGTGGATTCCAAACTCTGAACCACTTCGAGAACTCATCCTGAACGAAGCGCACAAATCCAGATACTCTATTCACCCAGGCAGTGATAAAATGTATCAGAATCTCAAGTCTCACTTCTGGTGGCCGGGTATGAAGAAAGACATAGCTTTATACGTCGGTAGATGTCTAACATGCTCGCGGATCAAGACTGAACATCAGAGACCATCTGGCCTGCTACAACAACCGATCATACCGCAGTGGAAGTGGGACGAAGTCGCTATGGACTTCATTACCAAACTCCCGCGGACACCCAGCGGTTATGACACGATTTGGGTTATCGTGGATTACTTGACCAAATCCGCTCACTTTCTCCCTGTCCGTGAGGACTACACCACGGAGAAGCTGGCGCGGATTTACATTCGTGAGATCGTAACCCGTCACGGTGTGCCTAAGGGCATCACGTCTGACCGTGACCCCACTTTTGCGTCAAGGTTCTGGAAGTCATTTCAGAAAGCCTTTGGGACAAGTGTGAAACTTAGCTCTGCCTATCATCCTGAATCGGATGGACAGAGCGAAAGGACCATACAAACCGTGGAGGATATGCTCAGAGCCTGTATCCTTGAATTGGGTAGTAGCTGGGAGACTCACCTTCCTCTTGCAGAGTTCTCATACAATAACAGCTATCATGCTACCATCAAATGCGCACCATTCGAGGCACTCTATGGCAGGAAATGTCGTTCTCCACTGTGTTGGTCCGAGACCGGAGATTCTCAAATCATCGGCCCGGAACTGATACAGGAAACCACTGACAGTATCGCCATCATCCAGCAAAGACTTAAGGACGCCCGCTGTCGACACAAGTATTATGCTGACAAACGCCGCAAACCTCTGGAGTTCCAAATAGGCGATCACGTAATGCTCAAAGTTTCCCCCTGGAAGGGCGTTGTTCGCTTCGGGAAGAAGGGAAAGTTTGCTCCAAGGTACGTGGGACCTTTCAAGATCATCGAAAAGGTCGGACCCGTAGCCTATCGCCTGGAATTGCCTCCAGAACTCAGCCGTGTTCACAACGTTTTTCATGTGTCGCAACTCAAAAAGTGCCTCGTTGACGAGACCGCTCAAATCCCGATCGACACGGTTCACATCGACGACAAACTACACTTTGTTGAGGAACCTGTCGAGGTCCTAGATCGGGAAGTCAAAAAGACTAAGCGAAGCCGGATACCTATAGTCAAGGTGCGATGGAACAACCATCGTGGACCCGAGTTCACATGGGAACGAGAAGATAAGATGAAGGAGGAATACCCTCATCTGTTCGCATAGTCATCATCTTTGTAATTCTAGAAATCTTGGAGTCTATGTAATCGTAATCATGTAATCAGGGACCAATATTATTCAATAAAGTATCATGTTGTTCCTATTTGCTTATAAATATTCTCTTATTTGCATAACACCAAGTTTGGCTACTCATGACTCGTGCTGGAAAACACAAGTCGTGCATACTTAATCATGTAGACATTGGAGTGAACTATGTATCATTGAGCCAAAATTTGTCATTATTCTAGCATTCATAAAGCATGGTTGTGTGTGTGTGTGTGGTGTCGTGTCAATTCTCTAACCGCACGCAATAGAGTTTATACATTGATACAAGGTGAGCTCGTAATTATAGTCCGGAATATAATTGCATCAAGGTCACAGGTGTATACGTGTATAAACAATTTGCTATTGTGTAACTATGAGTCGTGAACTCAAGGTTTGTGTAGGGAATTAATCAATGAATGTTGAAGGAGTGGTGGGTTAGCCGCTGGTACACCCTGTATATAAACCCCTTCAGCACAAGTTGGTTATGTCTGAAGCGAGACTTGGAATTAGGGACTCATAGTTAGCGTGGCAGCTGTGAGACGTTAAATTCAAGAGTTATTGAGGGAATTATTCACAGAAGATTGAAGGAGTGGTGGGTTAGCCGCTGGTACACCCTATATATAAACCCCTTCAATCCGAAATGAATATGTCTGATGTAAAGCTTGAAGGTGATGCCTTGTAGTGGAAAATAGTGTGTCGTCCTGTGTGTCATTGATCTAATAGGAGTCGAAAGAAACACTCAAGTGGGGTTGAAGGGGTGGTGGGTTAGCTGCTGGTACACCCTATATATAAACCCCTTCAGCTTGATTTGGGTGGTATCCAAGATGAATATTAGAGGTAGTGGCGCATAGTGGTCATCATGGGATCGTGTAATCTAAATCAAAACTTAATCAAGTATACAAAAATCTAAATTTCGGGACGAAATTCCTCTAAATTGGGGAGGATGTAACGCCCTGAAATTCGATTAGTAAACTAAGATCGTGAAATCATCGGAAACTATAGACTTTGGGTTCTGGACGATAAGTTAGGAACCCATATCATTGGAAAAATCTGTTTTTATCATTTAAAATGTTTATTTCATAAAACGACATTTACGCCTGAAAAATATTAATTTTTATGCTTTCGAAAAATAAAATGTTTTTATTTAAAAAGATTTCAAATAATTATTCGAAAAATGATTTTATAAAAGTTTTGCTGAAAAAGTTTTAGTTTGTTTAAAAACTTATGAACTCGACTAGTCTTGACCCGTAGGTAGCCTAAACCCGAACCCGAGTCACCCGAGTATTTAAGCGGGAAATCAAGTGTTCTTGCACCACCTCTTTCATTTTCACCAACACTTTCACAAAACCCACCCAAACACTCTCATTCTAGAGAGAGAAACTAGAGAGAGAAGTCTTCAAACTTCAAATCCGAGTCCACAAATCTGTTTGTTGTTGTTTTTGGTAAGATCTTCTTGAAAATCATACGTTTTTATCATCAAATCCGGCCCCGAATCGAGCAAAAACCCCAACTTTTGTGTCAAGTGTGTTCTTGGTAAAAAACCGTCATTTTTGGTGTCAAAATGCAAGTTTTTGTTGTTATAAATACTAGGAATCATTAGGTCTTTGAATTCCGAGCATTTCCATGTATAAAACATCAATTTTGGTCGAAAAATCACAAAAATCGTGATTTCCCGTAGGTTTCTCCGTCACCCGGCTTGAAGGAGTCGAATCAGATCCTATTCGGTCGAATCAGATCCTATTCGGTCGAATCAGATCCTATTCGGTCGAATCAGATCCTATTCGGTCGAATCAGATCCTATTCGGTCGAATCAGATCCAGCCTCCTGTTTTTTTTTTTTCAGCTTTAAAACCCAGTTTTTGCTCGAGGTCGCGTAGGCTTGTACTCTTAGACTTATAACACGTTGTTAACCTATTATGCCCTATTCTAGACTTAGAGGATCAACAAATTGGATAGCACTCGTCGCCTCTAGCAGCCTTACTAAACTAACAAGGTGAGTTCATAGCCCCTATTTAAGCTTTTCAAAACTATGGGGGTGGAAACATGGTAACTTTACACGGTTGGACAAAATCATTTATGCAAACACTCTTTAAACTATAAACCTTTGGATTTCTACACACGTGCGGAAATCCACAAGCTTTTTGGTAATCTATAAACTTTGGAAATCTATGAACATGGGGAAACCCATCAACTTATGGAGATCTAAGAACATTGGAAATCAATGAGTATGGGAAATTCTATGAACATTGACATCATGGGAATGGGAATCATATTCATGTCATCATAGTCATCGTGTCAGTATGGAAATCTAGAGATCAAAGCATCATGAGTTGAATTGGACGTGAGAGTCTATTCTACTCTCGGTAGAACTCACGACCATGAGTGGCAATTCTATTCTCGGTGGCACTCGTAACTCATGGGATTCTATACTAGTCTCGGTGGAATCCATAACTCTTGAGGACCTATACTAGTCTCGGTAGGGACCAAGAGAACCCAGGATTCTTTGGGGAGTCTATCCTACTCTCGGTAGAACCTAGCTGAGTCCTGGATGGCAAGAGCGAGGTAGTCTTGGTTTAAGTCTTGCGTGGGTTCAAATCAAGTCTTGTGTGATCATTGGGCTTCGTCATCATTCATCATCATTCATCATCATTCATTCACCATCATCTTGGATACTAGTAACACTTGGTATCTTGGCGTTGGATTATCTAGTAAACTTAGTATGCTCTAATTCATATGTCCTTGTTTATGCTTAACTGTTATGTGCTACATGTACCGTTGGGAGACCACAAATCTTTGAGTAATCTTATCACATACGACTCTAGTGGGAGAGTAATAACCTCGCTGAGAGTCCAGGAGAACATTTCATGTTTTACTTACTACAAAAACCTCTTTGGGAAAACCAAGAGATCTTTTCTTACAAGCCTTTTTTTTAAAAACCGGGTATTATACCCAAACATAGTAGTATAAATTGTAGGAGTGGTGGGTTAGCCGCAGGTACACCCTATATATAAACCCCTACAACCTATACTAGTATGTTTGTGTATAAACTCTTTTTCTTTAAACCTATGAATTCACTCATCTACTTTATGTAGTTGACAGTTTGTTACATGTTTTCAGGAAATAAAGCAGCAGGAAATCCCTAGCAAGTTTAGAGGCCTTAGAGAGATGAAGGCTAGGCTAGAAGTTGTTTGGAACTTGATATTTTGTTTTAAAACAATTTGTTTCATGTTACCTGGTTGATGTAATATTTGACATTTTGGTTATGTTTATGCATTTAGACTTTTATACTATTGTGCTCAACAATCACGACTTCGTCGCCGCGCCTCGATTTTTCCGCCATCGCGATCGGGGTGTGACACCAGGCCCGAGAATGTTTTATATATATATACGTGTGTCTTGTTTAGGTTTTAGTAATCCAGAAATTAGTGTGTGTTTTGAGCAGTTTGTTTGTTTAGAGAGAGTAAAAGACAAGGAGAGTCGTGTGAGACGACCCGAGGTAGAGCTCACCTCGGGTCAGTCGTGTTTTCTGTTTGGTTACGGTATGTAACGTGTTTGTTTGATTAATATATAAGAATCTGCAGATTTGATTATCCCGTTCTTGTATTAGTTCGTGTATTTGTTCGTGTACGGGTTTGTGTTCTTCATCTTTACACCAATAAACGAGTCTAGGAGGATTCCGCACTCCTAGACCTCGTGCGGATCTCGTATCGATCGGCGACGCCCCGGGGGGACCTACATTTCAATATCGGCAACATGAACGATGAAGCCATCTATCTCCGTCTTTTTCCCTTCTCACTTTCTGGCAAAGCCTACAAATGGCTGAAGTCACTACCTTCTGGATCCAACACCACTTGGGCGGGCCTTCAAGAGAAATTCATGACCAAATCCTTTCCACCATCTAAATCTGCTCGACTCCGTGAGGAGATTTGTTCCTTCGGCATGAGGTCCGACGAGTCTTTCGGGGAAGTTTGGGAAAGATTCAAGGACCTCCTTCTTAGTTGTCCTCACCACGGTTTAGACAAGTGGATGCTCATCGAGAAATTCTACAATGGAGCCACACAGCACATGAGAGAGATGTTGAACCAGACTGCTAACGGGAACCTCCATAAGAACAAAGATCTCGATGAGTGCGTCGTCCTTTTTGATGATCTAGCAGCGAGCTACGAGGGGAACGGGGGCAGAAATTCTTCCACGTCATCGAGAGGAGTACATCAGGTCTGCAGTCACAGATTGATGCTATGAACAAACTCATTAGATATCTTACTGTTAAGAGCGTTGCGAAGTGTGAGGTTTGCCGAGGGGGTCACGACACCATTGGCTGTCCTGTTAAGCCGGGTAACAATCAGGAGGAAGTTGACTTCGTCAACAACCCCTTGAGATATCAAAACCCCTCCTTTGGCGGGAACACTGGCTGGAGAAATCATAGTAACTATCGTGGGGGACAAGCTAGTGGCTACCAAGCCCAATACCAAAACGAGCGTCGAGAGAATCTATTCGGGCAGGGGAGTTCAGGTCAGGAAAGTTCAGAACAAGTGGGGAGAGAGGAGAAGACAGCCTCACTGGAGGAGATGATGGCTGAGCTGCTGAAGCGAGATGAGAGAAACAGAGTGACAAATGAGAAGAAATTTGCGGAACACGATGCTATGTTGAAGAACCAAGCCACATCTCTAGAAAATCTTGAGCGTCATGTCGGAGAGATTGCAGTCAGTTATCCGAGAGAGCACCAGGTTCACTACCGAGTAATACTGAGAAAAATCCAAGAGGGTTCGCCAAATCGGTGACTACTAGGAGCGGTGCTAGAAGAGAAAAAGAGGCTGGACCTTCGAGAGTTGTCACACCTGCGGTTGATGAAGAAGAGCAGGTGGACGAGGAGATCCAAATGGAGCCTCCTCCGGTCGAGGCACACCAGCAGACTATTCCAGTGAGTACGAAGCCGGCCGCTAAACCTTTATCATCATCTAACCTACCTCTGAGAGTCTACAAACCCAAATTGCCTTATCCTGGGAGACTCCTATCGGACAGAGACGAGGAGCAAAACTCCAAGTTCCTTGAACTTCTCAAACAGCTTCACCTGAACATTCCTTTCCTTGAGGCGCTCACTCAAATGCCCAAATATGCCAAATTTCTCAAGGACATTCTTTCCACTAAGGAGAAGCTAGATGAGGTCTCTTCTATTCCGTTGAGTGCTGGGTGCTCTGCCGTGTTGCAGAGCAAGTTGCCAGAAAATATGGTTGATCCTGGGAGTTTTACAATTCCCTGCATCTTAGGCGACGATACGGTTCGACATGCTTTGGCCGACCTTGGGGCCAGCATCAATCTTATGCCGTATTCTGTTTTCAGTAAGTTGGGTCTTGGCGAACCGAGGCCAACCCGAATGAGTATCCAACTTGTTCGCATCGACAAGTTCATCTTCCCAGTGGAGTTTTTCATATTGGATATGAATGAGGATGATAGTGTCCCGCTCATTTTAGGCTGACCATTCCTTGCCACCACACAGGCGTTGATCGACGTCTGTGAGGGCAAATTGATTCTGAAAGTTGGGGATGATAACGTCACCTTTGACGTAAGACAATCACTTAAGCATCCCAAGTTGGCGGACGACTCCCTGTATTTCGTTGACACCATCGTATCGCATGTGCGGGAGTTTTTCACTAACATCTGTGGAGGACCTACCTTGGACCCACAAATTCTCGATATGGAGATTTCAGAGGTCGAGATGGTTGCCATGACCGCTCCATAATTGATGGATGACACCGTGTCACCACGCCTAGATTCAGAGTCAGCTGTTGAGATCGTGCGAGACGATCCGAGAGACCGACCTTCCGTTGAGAGCCCTCCTCCTTCCTTAGAACTTAAGGATCTACCCGATCATTTGGAGTATGCATTTCTGGACGAAGAGAGGAAGCTACCTGTCATCATCGCGTCTGCTTTGACGGAAGTTGATAAGTTGAAGTTGTTGAATGTGCTAAAAGCGCACAAGGAGGCGATAGCATGGAAGATTATCGACATCAAGGGGATTAATCCCACGTTCTGCACTCATATGATCCTAATGGAGGATAACTTCAAATCCGTCGTCCAGCCTCAACGGAGGCTTAATCCGAAAATGTTGGAGGTTGTTAAGAAAGAAATCAATAAACTCCTTGATGCGGGAATCATTTTTTCCATCTCTGATAGCGCCTGGGTGAGTCCGGTCAAAGTGGTTCCCAAGAAGGGTGGCATGACTGTTGTCACCAATGAACGGAACGTGCTTATTCCCACTAGGACCATGACCGGTTGGAGAGTCTGCATCGACTACCGCAGACTGAATGATGCCACTAGGAAAGATCACTTTCCTTTGCCCTTCATTGGTCAGCAGTACTACCGTTTTCTAGATGGTTTCTCCGGGTATTTCCAAATCCCGATCTCTCCCGATGATCAGGAGAAAACCACATTGACCTGCCCCTACGACACGTTTGCCTATAAACGCATGCTCTTTGGACTCTGTAACGCTCCAGCTACTTTCCAGCGATGTATGGTGGCGATCTTTCACGACATGATCGAGGATTCCATGGAGGTCTTCATGGTTGATTTTTCTGTCTTCGGGAATTCTTTCGATGATTGTGTCTCTAACCTTGATAGGATGATGGCTCGTTGCGTTAATACCGACCTAGTCCTCAACTATAAGAAGTGTCACTTCATGGTACATGAGGGCATCGTTCTTGGACATAGGATCTCGAGTGCGGGGATCGAGGTCGATTGAGCTAAAATTGAAACCATTTCTAATCTTCCCCCGCCCACGTCTGTGAGATCCATCCGTAGCTTCTTAGGTCATGCTGGTTCTTATCGCTGGTTCATCAAAGACTTCTCAAAAATCGCGAGACCGATGACCAAGCTACTAGAGAAAAACACTCCATTCGTTTTCTCGGAACAGTGTATCGAGGCGTTTGATCTTCTGAAAGACAAACTCGTTAACGCCCCGATCATGATTGCTCCTGAATGGTCTTTGCCATTCGAATTGATGTGCGACGCGAGCGACTATGCCATTGGAACCGTGCTTGGACAGCGGAAGGAGAAGCACTTCCACCCGATCTACTATGCAAGCCGGACTCTAAACAGTGCTCAGGAGAATTTCACTACCACAGAGAAATAGTTGTTAGCTGTAGTGTTTGCATTCGATAAGTTCAGGTCTTATCTTGTTCTGTCCAAAACATTCGTCTACACGGATCATGCTGCCATTTGTTATCTTTTCAGCAAGGAGGATGCTAAACCACCTCTCATACGATGGATCCTGCTACTTCAGGAGTTTGATATCGAAATCCGTGATAAAAAGGGAGCCGAGAATGTAGCGGCCGATCACTTGTCACGTCTTGAGAGAGCCGAGATTGGAGATGCTGGGGTCATCATCAATCACCATTTCCCGATAGAGAATCTCATGTTTGTCAGAGCTCAGGATGACGGCTACCCGTGGTTTGCCGATTTCGCTAAGTTCCTCGTCGATGGTTCCCTCCCTAAGAGGATGTCTCACCAGCAAAAGAAGAAATTCTTTGCTGACGTAAAGTTCTACATTTGGGACGACTCATTTCTTTTTCGTATAGGTGTTGATCAGCTAGTGAGGAGATGGGTAGATGTTGAAGAGGGGTGGCGAATTTTGAGCCACTGTCATGAGGGACCGACAGGAGGTCATCATGGCGCTGTTCTTACTGCTAAGAAGGTCTTTGATTCAGGATTCTATTGGCCATCAATTTTCAAAGATGCTCATGCGTTCGTTAAAAGCTGTGACCGATGCCAACGTGTTGGTAACATCTCATCCCAAAATGAGATGCCCCAAAATGCAATTCAGGTATGCGCGATTTTTGACATTCGGGGGTATTGATTTTATGGGCCCGTTCCAGTCGTCTAGAGGGTACAAGTACATACTCGTGGCTGTTGATTACGTCTCCAAGTGGGTCGAAGCCAAAGCCTTGCCCACTAACGATGCCCTAGTTTTAGTGAGATTTCTGAGAAATCTTTTCTCTCGTTTTGGTTACCGAAAGCCTTGATCAGCGATCGAGGTACTCACTTCTGCAATGCGCAGATGGAGAAGGCGTTGCAACGTTATGGGGTCACCCATCGGATTGCGACTGCCTACCACTCACAGACCAGTGGGCAGATGGAAGTGAGTAACCGGGGTATTATACACATTCTTGAGAAGACGGTTGGGCAAAACCGAAAGGATTGGCCGACAAATTAGATGATGCTTTGTGGGCTTTCCGTACAGCGTACAAAACTCCGACCGGTTCCACACCGTTTCGGATGATTTATGAGAAAGCATGTCATCTGCCTGTTGAGTTAGAGCATCGTGCTTCTTGGGCGCTTCACACAGTTAACCATGATCTTTCGACTGCTGGAGATAACCATTTCCATCAAATACATGAGTTAGAGGAACTTCGCGATTATGCCTATGCACATTCGTACAATTATAAGTTGAAGACCAAAGAGCTACATGATAGGAAGTTGAGAGGAGATAAACAGTTCAAGTGTGGGGACGCCGTTCTCTTGTTTACTTCCCGACTGAAATTATTTCCGGGAAAGCTTAAGTCCCGATGGTATGGACCGTACACGGTCAAGGAAGTTTTCTCGTACGGAGTAGTAGAGGTTGAAGATAAGAATGGAAGCTTCAAAGTTAATGGTCATCATCTGAAGCACTACATTGGTGAGAAGGCGAGCATGGAGGAATGCGAGGTTTTGCGCCTTACAGCATCTTTGAGTTAGAAGTGAGAGAGGGGTTAGGCTGAGGACCCGTTAAACCAAGCGCTATTGGGAGGCAGCCCGAGTTTTTGTTTATCTGTTTTTATTTTCCTTACAAAGGATCCTCCCAATTGAAGCCACTCGTACTCAATCTCCATTCGAGCAGCTGATTTTGAGGGTATTATATTTGTCTTTATTTATAAAATAAAATAAAATAATTAAAAAAAACCAACAAAAGCCAAAAAAATTATAAAAAAATCATAAACACAAAAATATATTTATTTCTTATGATTTTTGATTTCTGTTTTGTACGCCGCTACATGCGAGCGAGTTTGAGTTATTACAGGTATTAGTATGCTCATGATAGCTCTGATGGCATTTTGGAGTTGGTTCTCCCGAGGTTGCGGCCGCGAATGTAATGTTATAAGGTCGCTCGATTGATACACAGCTGATGAAGAATCTGCATATAAACCAGGGGAGTAACCCGTTCTCCATTTTACTTTTTGCTATTTAAAAAATATGTATTGAAAGTTATGTATGTTTATTCTCAAAAGTTGTTCAAGAAAAAGTAAATGTTTGTGAAGAAAGTTATGTATTGTAAAATGCCAAAGAAGCATTCTTTAAAGTTAGTAAAAGAGGCCAAAGATGCACATACTAGACGGGACTTAGAGTTTACGTGTTAGCAAGGGGATAGTGACTCTGCGGATACATTATTGAGCTTGAAGTTTCTTAGTCAATAAATATCAAATTACGGATTTATAGGACAAAGTCCAATAATATTTAGGAATAGTTCGTACGGTCTCCACATAACCATTCATCCATCTAATTTCACCGAGTGCATCTAATTAGTACCATCAACAAGTCCTTAGCTTATGGTGATTTGTCGAACCAGTTTGCTTCGACTCTAGTTCTTCTAGATCTCTTTGTCTGAGATGGGGTAGGTGTAGCCGTAGCTTTTAAACTTAAAACGCTTAATGCAATTGGGGGCTTGATTGGTTAGTGGTTGGGTTTAAGTGGACAACAATATCGGCAATCGCGGTCAATATGTCGAGTTGTTTCTATTGTTTTAATAATATTAAATAATCTGGGAGTTTGTTGTTTTCACTTGGTTATGATCCTGTGTAGACTTCTTTTTCAGGGACGAAAAATGTTTAAGTGTGGGAATATTTGATGTGGTCTAAAATATACATATTATAATATAATTATTTCCTACACTTTTGAGTTGTTTTGGGGTTATTTTTGTTAAATTATATGCGTTCGTGATTCATGTTTAAAGTTTGGGTTTCAAGTGACAACGAGCTAATAGGAATTGCATTTACAAAACTTTCTATAGACGGATGAAAAATTCTAAAAAGTTGTTTATTTTGATAGGCAGTTCATTGAAAACCAATTATATATTGGTTAATAATTTTGAACTATTTACATAAAAAAGAAAAGAAAAAAAAAACATATGTGAAATTCTTGTACTTCAATTTTGAAGACTCCTTTATCTCGTGTTCATTTAGTTTATTTTGATTATATATTCAAATACAGTTAACACCCACGAGTGGACCGACTTTGACTTGATTGGGTTCCAAATGAGTAAATGGACTAAACCAACCCAAGTGGAAGGGATTATTTGTCGGTGAGATTAATTGTGAAGCAAGAAAATAAGAGGCGTAAATTTGGAGTCTTAATTTATATAGAAGATCACTATTATATATATAGATAGTTGGTGCCGAGAAGAAAAAACTCTACGGTTGGAACAGAGAGTTTGGACGGCAACATAATTACAATTATTCTTCGAGTTCCAACTAGAGAATTACTAGAAGATTTGAAGGCCACCTACTGGTAATCAACGATAGTAATTTTGGAGCAGAAAAATAGCATCTTTTGGTTTGTCAATTATTAACTTTACTTATTAATCATTGTTTTCGACATTCAAGAATTATTAGACATGAATTTGGCTACTATATATTTTGATTTGGCTTATATTACGTTTAATATTATGAGTAGTTAAATCGTTAGAACTACCTAGGTTTGGTTGACTGACGATGTGTTGACGTTTGTTTTGGGTTGATTAACAAACATATAATTGATTTTCTATTGTCAAGTTCATAGTATTGTGATTATATTCTATGATTGCTATTGAGTTTGTTCATTATTATATTAATTAAATCCCGTGTGATTTTATCTTTACATGAATTAGTTTCGTGTTTTGTTTAGGATTGCATGTTAGACTAATTACTTGGTCTTTTTGGTTGTTTGTGGTAGACGTCACCATAG
Source organism: Bidens hawaiensis (assembly GCF_021521415.1). Lineage (NCBI taxonomy): Eukaryota > Viridiplantae > Streptophyta > Magnoliopsida > Asterales > Asteraceae > Bidens > Bidens hawaiensis. The sequence goes on along the minus strand of NW_027491630.1, from coordinate 145,856 downwards.
GGTTTAATTGGTTAGAGTTGTTTATCTCAATAGTGCATCTCCTTTTAGTTGGACCAAGACATTAGGAGTTGGTTTATCTTTTTGGTCTAGTCGATTTAGTTAGCCGTTGCGAGACCACGTGCGGTTTCCTAGCTGTTGATTAGGTTATTTTGTACGCCAAGTTATTTAATCTTTAATATTGAATTACCCCATTTTCCCTAGGTTTGTTAGGATTACGAGCTTTAGAGGAATTTGTGATTTTGATACGGACCAAGTAATAAATCAATTGGCTACTTAGAAAATCAACTGTGCTTTATTATTCTTTCTAGATGTTTTTAGGGGTCTTTAGTAAAACTGACTGTGGGGACCTATTTTCCCTTATTATTGCCTAGTTAGATTATCTTTTGAAGTTTTATGTGTTCGTTGTCACCCGAGCGTCGTTCATAATCGTTAAGATACGTTACCTAGGTGGTTCACCTTCACCATATTTGAGAGCTCCGTTAGTGTCGTAAGTGTCGTTAAGTTTTCTCGTTAGTTTCCTTAAGTTAAGTAAGTTAGTTAAAGTAATTAAAATTAAAAAAAAATAATAGTAATAATAATAATAATAATAATAATAATAAAATCAATTATATATTTTAAGGTAGGACTTGGATTAGGGTTTATAATCTGAGCCGTTCTCACGTGTCTTCAAGTTCGATATCCGTACTTTCCTGATCTTTGCTATACGCAACCGGTACACTTGCCGTTTGTATGGACTATGATAGATTGTTTGGTTTTTAAAGCTTAGTTGCGATTCGTGTTTTATTTATATATATATATTTGCACATCACATTAGCAAGATCACAACTCATCAAAGTCCATGAGCCTTTCCTTAGTCCAAACCCTTGCACAATATGGTGTATCAAGAAACGGTAAATATTAAGAAACATGCCCTTTTTGAATTGTCCCTCATGAACGTCACCCTAATATCCCATCGTTTCTTGGAATATCTTTAGCAAACGATCAGTTGTGAAGTGTATTGGGTTCTCCACATTATCTTGTAGTTGCAGGATTGTCCGTATAAGTTGTTCCGTTATTATAATCTCATGGTGTGCCACTGTAACCTCTATCCGCCTACCTCCTGCATCTTCGTATAATTGGGCAGAATGGTTCATGTATATGATTGGACTTTAAGTTAGTGCAAAATGGATATTCGATTGTTGTAACCACAGGATCATCGGTTCTACTGGCCGGTTATCGTAAGTTACTTGAAGAAGAACACACATATTGTGTTTCTCTCGAACGGATATGCTGGAACAACCGCCATATTTGTACATACACAAACACAAACACATTCAAAGTAGAAATTAGTCTAAAGTTCATAACTTTGATAAATTTGACTAAAGGAATCTGTTAACAAACTGTGGTAAACAGAAATTAAACTTGCTGCTTCGTTAATATCACAAATCCCATTTTAAGTGCCATGAAATGACTAAAACACTCTTTTTTGTTAATAAATTAAATAAAGCAATAAAGGAAAATTACAAATATGTTATTAAATCTTGAAGGGTATTCTAGACAATTAACCCAATAGTTGATTGTAAGTTGCAAACGGGTAGCTTGAGCTTGGTCGGGTTGTGTCGTATGGGTCTGAATATGTTGTGAGCAAATTAGGCCATTTTAAAAAGGATCAACTAGCGCATTTATCTTTTTTTATAAAGTTTGTAGGCCTGATGTATAGAATAATATAGCATTCATCATTATACATTAACTAGTTGGCTCACTTGCCGCGTTGCAGCGTACTTGGATTGCCAGCCGAGTGTCACAATGAAATTTAAAAGTTTATTTGCGAAATACATAATGAAAACTATTAACTCTCCAAAACACCACACGTCCACTATATGCAACAAAACACAACAATAGACACCCTTTATGTTGTCAGATTTCGTAGCAAGTGGAATTAGATATGATTGTCAGATTTCGTAGCAAGTGGAATTAGATATGGCAATTGATGTGATGTGAAAAAAGAGGGTGATGCATGTTGACTTGTAGCTAGGCTGCAGCAGTGCGTTAGGTGACGTCTTTTCCAAAAGGTTTTGTTATGTTGTACAAAATTGCAGCATTTTGTCGGTCAGTCTTATTGTTTGGAGGATGTTGCCCGGTAACTTAGGTCTTCTATGTTTTGTAGCCTGAAATATGCATCTTTGTTAGTGTTGGATGGTAGGTGTGTCGAATATTTTTTGTGCATGTTTACCTCAAGTTACCCAAAAAAAGTTACCTTAACCAAAAATAGTTACCTTCTACTGGTTACCATCACTACTAAGAGGAAGACGGATTATCTTCTGCAAGTAATGATCGATTGATCGTTAACATACAAAATAATAGCAAATGGTCAAATGTGTAATTAAAGAATGGAATAGTCAAGTGTGTTGTTAATTGTTCAGATATGAAAGTAAGTACTTTTGGAAGTTAATGTGCATAGAGCTAAAACCTTTTTATGAGTTTTACTTGTCATGCCACAGATTTGCCTTTTTATTGAAAACCTTTGTTGGTGCTACTGGTGGCAAGTGTTTAGTTAAGAGCTCGATGGTTAGCGGCTAAACGAAAACCTTAAAAAAGAAGGAAAAAAGAAAAATCAAAATGAATGAAGGCAACATCATTATCAACAATGAAATCGAAAAAAACCCAACGATAAAAAAAACTTTGTAAAACCGAACCATCAACCATACACAACAATATAGTAGCAAATGCCACCTAAACCTACCAAACAACAACGTAACAAATTAATCAACTAAAACACCTAACAATAACCCGCCAACCACTAACCAACACAGATGATATTCCACAAACAGATACAATACTCGTAAACTTTAACCAAAACCGAGCAGACATATATCTATCAAGCCAAGACATTTAAGAAAAAATGTAACTACTACTAAATATGCATTAACATTAAAATTGAAACTAATTTCATAACTCCACCAAACAAAGTAGAGTAGAGAATCGCATCCAGATTCAAAACCCATTGTGTTTTAGTGATCCTAAAGTTGTATACTTAAGTCCTTTTATTAAAATTTTCTGCATTTTTTGACCCAAACTCATAATGATCAAAAGATACCTAAAACTAAATTTATAATTAACAAAAATTCCAGCGACTAACATATAACTCTGAAACTGACATCAGTTAATAAAAATCCCTAAACTAATTCAAATCTATTAGATGTTGGAAAATAGTCTTCATAGTTATATATTGCTAGCATGCATACATATAACATCAACTATATAAGAAATTTATAAGACGGTGGGTTTTTTATAAGCTATCACTAATTAAAATATCAAACCACTATAGTTATAAAAGACACCAAGTCAATAGTAAACAATACTAAAGATCACGTAACTAAAATCACCTCATACCTTATCTTCAGTAGAACGAACAACTGAAGTATTTTTTCTCCAAAAGACTCCTTCCATATGTGCCATTGCATGCTAAATAAACTCCAAATGTCAAAGACGGCAGAATCAGTAATATTTAGTGAAAACAAAGTGTAATTTAACAAAAGCCAACTGAGTAAAGTGGTTTGTGACATGTACAGTAGAGCTCACCGGGTTCCCACTTTGATTGATAATATCAATATCAGAATGAAGCCTTAGAATTTTTGTTACTGAAACCCTAACCAAAGCAATTGGTCACACAGTTGATGGAGGAGAACTAATAAACATATATACCTGAGGCGTAACTGATGATGAAATTGGTTACCCCTAATTGATGAAAAAAAAAGAAAAATAAGCCTAATTAAGGTAATTATTAAATCACCCGCGCCACCGTCTGCTATAACACCGCCCACACCACCTTACGTAAGTCGGCAAATAGACCACCGGACCACTAAAGCCGCTGTAATAAATCACCGCACCACCGCCACCTAGGGTTTCCAAGTAAAACCCGGTGGCAGTAGGTTGGCCGCGTACACCCAGCGGAAAACACAACCGCCGCCTAGGGTTTCCAAATACAACCCGGCAGCAGGGTTTGAAAATGGAGGTACCGGATTTATTAAGATGGCATGGTGACCGGAGGTGGTGAGGTGAGCAGTGGTAGCAAGAGAAAGAATCCAGAGAGAGAATATATGTGTCTGGAAGAAGAACACGCGATTGAAAACGTGTAAAGCAAAGACAAATGGTCAGAACAGCTGGCAATAAAGCGGAGCGCCAAATTGGGTACAAAACATCATAAGCACCAGGTACAATTCATGGTGCACAACATCAGATGAAATTGTAAGTTTATAAATTTCCTATATTACAGATAGTAAATACTTAGCTTTGTTTTGGTGTCCAACTTTTATAACAACCCATTTGGATAATTGCTTATATATCAATGACACAATAATGTGATTTTATAACAACTCATTAATTCTTAAGCCACATGATTTGGTTGGGTTTAAGTACAATTTGGATAGTTAATGACATGTGAACCTACTTATATCAAGAAACTCTATAAATCTGGCCTAATGTGGCCTAACTGTGTGTGATCTTGACTTTTTCTTTGACTTCTACATGCAATTTTTTGTTGCATTAAATTTAAACTAATACGCGGTTCGGCTTTTCAGAACAAAAAGAAAATTGGTTATTACTTACGAAGATCAGACGACTGAAGGAAAGAGGAAGAAAGAAACTGATTAAATGAATCAAAGGGATAAAAAAGATGGCAAAATGATTAGAGTTGTGGTATATGCAAGGGAAAAGGTCACAATTGAAGGTCATGCAATGGTTAAAAGTGATAGTTTATTTACCAGTTTGGTTTTGTTTTTTTTCAAAAGTGGGCTGGTTTGGGGTCTGCTAATCTCAAATGGGTCGATTGCAGGCATGCTTATCTCAAAGGGTCAAAAGTTCTTTTTTTTTTTTAAAAAGACATCTAAAGTTACATAACACAAACGATCTCTTGAAATACATAAGAAAATATTAAAAACATTTTTAAGATTTTACAAAAGCAAAAAAGGTGACATAAAGCTACATTTTCCACCTCGTGTTTAGTTCTTTCCTGTCCTATAATAAGTTTAATTATTCAACTGTCATCATGAGTCTCTGATATAATGCTAAATATTTATGTTTCCCGTGTATATTTTAATTAATATTTTAATAGTTTATGTTCGTTTTTAGTCAAGATTTGTATACTACTAACACTTTTATGTTTTGTAGGAAATGGAAGTTGATCGTGATCAAAAAGGGCGAAAAACAAGTTAAAAAGAACCAAAACGGAGATCTGGAACGCGTCAGGAAGGAACCGGACAGAGAATTGTTCAGACCGGGCCGGTCTGACTGGCCCCTTTGTGAGACACGCCGCGCCGCGCTTCCTGGAACCCACATCCTGGTCGCGCGGTGCCTAGAGGGTGCTGGAGGATTTTTTATTTCGTTTTTCACACTTGTTGGGCCTTGTTTTCTGTATAAAAACATCTTTAACTTAAACCTGATAATAACCTGAAGCCACCAGACGATTTTGGAGTTCTTGAAAGCATATTTTCGAGTCTTGTGGTGATTTTGAAGGCACGAGAACAGCCGGTGAAGAGTTACACATTCGCGCTTGAAGAATACGGGTTTTATCATCTTTGATTTCCCATTCTTTATATTTTCACCATGTTTTCAGTTTTATTTGTTTTGTTTGATTTAGACTTTATGATGCTAGGCTAAGCTCCATTAACTACCTAGGTCGTGATGAACCTTAGTTCGGTATGATTTTATTTGGGATTGTGTTCGTTATGGATTTTATGTTCTAAGTAAATTGTTGAGTTTGACTTACTTGATGCGTATGATTGCTTGGTTTTGTTTACTTGGATTTATTGTTTACATTGCCCTTGTTAATTATTTCATAGGATAGGGTTTTGTTAGGTCATTTACTGTGTGTTCTTGACTAGTTTGTGATTAATATGCATTAAAATTATAGAAACAATAAAATCAATTAAACAGATAAAAGTGAGCTGCTAGCCTAGAAAGCTGTAAGGTGATAGGCTATTGATGGATCTTTGTTTCTCAGGATTTATAGATTTAGTTCTTCGTAAGGAGTCCGTGTAGGTTTGATTGTCAGCTTGGTCTATTAAGTTAATTGAGTCTGCTTTGCTATCTTTGATTGCTGTAAGGTTGGATTTTGTTATAAAGATACTTAGACATAAGTTATTAAATAACCGTAAGGAAGTTTAATTCATAAAATTGGTGAGTCTTAAAACTTGTTAGAAATCCACAGGCGTCTTCTTAAAGTTCAAGGGTCATGTTAGGGTTTTCTTTCAAGGGTCTATTTCATGATCCCAGTTCAATAATTTGAGTTTTCCATTTAATTAATAACCGTAACTTTGGGGATTCTAGCCTAGGTAGTTGTTTTTATCATCTGAATTAATCTAAGCATTCTTAATTGTTTATTAGTTAAGTTAATTAGGTTTAAGTTTTGTATTAAATTAATTAGTTTTTGTTGTAAAACAACTAGAACCTATTAGCAATATAGAGAGAATGAGAGAAATGATTTCTTATTGATGTGCCTAACCAAATACAAGATGCCTTTATTTATAAGGACTTTTACATTAATACAAGGTAAATGAATAGATGATGGTTATGCGTGTGGAGAGTCACACTAATAAATAATGGTTCATAACACTCCCCCTTGACTATCCGCATAATGGAATACGCTTGGTAATGTTGCCTCATTAAAAACCTTGCTAGGAAAACAAATTGGAACAAACCCATAGCTAAGGGAAAAAGAGTGCAACGCGTATAATACTCCCCCTCATTTATACATCCTTTAAATGATGGGTTTAACCACTGAGAAAGTTTGACTAAATCTTTTGTAGTCAATGATTCACCACTTGATTTTGTCGTGTAAAGTTCCTAATTTCGAGCAACCTTGTACTATCTTCATGGATGACTTGTAGTTCATCTTCTTGTAAATAAGTGATATGAAATCCACGAATTAGCTATATTATATTCTCTGCATCAATACAACTAACCAAACGTTTTTTACGGGTTAGTAAAATATAAACTTATACATTTCATACCCTGCATATATCAAAATATTATATTTAACTCATTACGATTTCTCATCACTTAAAACAAATTATATCTTGTCAATGAATATAAATATAATATACATAGTTGTGTATAACTAGCAAGAATTATTGCATCAATTATGGTGTACTTCTTGACTAGCAATTTTTATTGATAAAAAGTATAATTTGTTCTATATGAGATGAACTTTATCCGTATTAAAATGTTTCAACATCTTCTAGATGAAATTTGATTGATATAAAAATATCATTACTCAAATGCTCGACCCGCATACACTTTACGAGATAGCAATCATCACATGATAATGTTGATTTAATATTAAAATATTCAACACATGGATTGATTACATCATATTGATACCTCTTTTCAACAAGATATCACCGAGTTAACCTTATCATTTTTAACTAGCTTTTGTAGTCCACATATAGAACTTATCATTCAATATAATAAATTTCTAGAAATTTTAGTTTAAATGCTTCATGCATGTCTAATATGTCATGGACTTCCTTTCATGTTGACTAATCATATGTACAATATACTATTTAAGAGATTTTACAATCTATCATGGACTTCCTTCCATGTTGACCAATCATGTATACAAATTTACTCTTCAAGAGTTTGGAATCATTTTCTATTTCATATTCAAATATGCAATCCACAATTATATAAGAAACATTTCATATTGTACCATTCTTGTACATAGTTTATTGAATATCATCATATGCTTATTGTACATAGTTTAATGAATATCACCATACGCATATTGATGCATAGGAATTACATCCTTAAGATGCTTACTTTTAACCAATAAATCGTGTTAGGAAACTCACAAGGAGTTCCATATATATTCCATTCATCAATGTATACAAGAATAATATGTACTCAGATCCAAATTTATATAATATAATCATATCGTTCTCGAGAACTTATTATATATGATTTTGGCAATTTAAATCCTTCAAGGATAAACTTCATTATCAAAATATTTATCAGATGCATATCAATTCTCTCTTGTATTACCAGATTAAATTTTGTTGCATCCACCACTAGAGAATATATCTCCTCATCGTTGTGCCAATAATTATGCCTTACCTTGCATAATTTTATTTTTCTTATCACGTTTTCGAAAAAAAGACTCTTTTATATCTATTATATATTACAACAGTTAGTTGTATGGACCACTTGTCCAAAAACTAGCAGATTCGTGAGAGAATTCAGTTCTGCATCATTTGCATCTGTTCATTTTGGCCAGTCATTTTAGTATTTCATTTAACACAGAACTTAGTTCTTGATCCTCAATGTTTTCATTATTTCAAGCTCTATACAAAATTATCAACGACGTCGATTTTTTTTTTCGATTCCATATATATCTAGACATGATATAGTTTATTGAGATCTCTTTTATTTTCAAGTACATGAGATTCTCTTCTAGAACCATCATGTGTATCGTCTCTTAAAGAGAATCTTTCATTATACCTCGACTTGACCATTTTCATTACTTGCCCCATTTTCGAGGATTTATATTCTTGAATCGAATAGTCTAACACGCTTTAGGTGTGCCATGGACTCATTACCAGTGATCCTTTTAATAACATTTATTAGAGCAATAGCAGTTTTTATATGTGACTTAGCTAGTCACTCTATTTAGGTCAGTGAATGCATCTGGTAGTTAATTCGCTAATTCTTGTAAATGAATTATCTTTTAAACTTCTTGTTTACACTTTTTAACTTGAGGATCAACATAATGATAATTCAGTACAACTTTTTAATTTTCCAACTGCTTCTTATTTCCCCCTCATGTTGGAAATATTATTTTGTTTAAGTAAAAATCAATATTGAGTCACAGACGAATCCCACGTTGATGACTCTAAATACATAATTATCAATACTTTTCCATATCCAACATATATTCCCAACCTTTCTTGATGTCTCATTTTTGTGCATTGTGGTGAAATAATTGCAATGTGTATTGCACTTTTAAAAACTATAAATGAGAAAAATTTGGTTCTTGACTGAAAACCAATTGTAATGGGGATGAAATATTATAACTTATTGGCCTTATGTGAATTAATATTACCTTGTGTAAAAACACATGTTCCAACAAATAAATATGAACTTTTGCTCTCATGATTATTGGATTTGTATTTAATCATAGACATTTTTTCATCGTCTTTGACAAAAGAAATTGTAACGATAATAATCACATGTTGTTTAACACTTATTCCAATAATCATTAGTATTATGGGAATTAAGATCACCTCAAGAATAGTGTGCTTGCTATTAGCTAAGTCACAAGTCACGCAAACTTCAGGTTGCGAATTTGATAACCATTTAGACGATGCATCAATTTAAAAAAAACCCTAAATGGTATCATGTCAGGATATACATATCCTTTTATCATTTTCATAGTATATAGGTGATGTACATAGAAATATACATCTTTTCGGCATCAAATAATCTCTAAAAACTGCAATTTCTATCTAATAACATTGCATAAAAGGCTACATATCATAATAAACCATAATTTCAGGTGAAACCAAGCCCCAAACGAAGAAATAAGCAAAAAGACGAAGAAAAACAAAAGAAAACACAAGAAAACAAAGAAACACGCCCCCATGCTTCTGACACAAGAAAAGACAAAATCTGGAATCAAAAGCACGGGGCCGTGGCAGAGAATGAAGAAAAGACAAAGAAGAATTGAGCACATGTCACTAAAAAATATGGCGCCGTGCCTACCAACCACGGGGCCGTTGCCACCTCACAGAAAAGACAAAACAAATCTGGCACATGTCATAAAAATGCACGAGGGTGTGCTCATCAAGCACGGGGCCGTGCCTCACAGTCCAGATTGCCTATAAATAGTGGCTCATGTTGCACTCATTTGGTGTGCATTGAAAATAATTCTCTCCGGTTTTCACTTATAAAAACACACACTAACACTCACTTTGAAGATCTAGTGAAGAGTATGAAGGTTTCGAGGTCATCACCATTAATCATCATCATCAACCATCATTACCATCATTAAGAAGAAAGATTCATCTACATTTGGTTAGATTGTTCCAAGTTTAATCATGTATTTGTTATTATCAATCATCTTAATGTTTATCATTATGCTCATTATGAGCTAAACTCCTTTTACCATCTAAAATCTATGAAGAAGCTTTATTTTACTTGATAATTAATCAAGACATGTGATGTAGTCTAGTAAAGTACATGGTTATATTACAATTATCTTTTGATGAGAAATGTTTCACCATCTTAAATCACTAATTCAAAGTTGGTGGTTGTCAATTTCATTGGCAATCGTTCATGATCGATTCATGTTCTTTAAAGATAGAAATACTTTGATACATTATCGAAACATGGATCCTTATATTGTACTTAGAAATGATGAGATATAAGTTATGGTGTATTTTTCTAAACCTTGGTAATCCGATAATGGCTTTGCTTAGGATATCAAATTAGTTAAAGAAACCATATGTTAACGGAATGTGTAATTATAACCTACATAAATCAACCAAGGGGAGGTTGTGTGATGAACTACAACAACCCGAAGTTGTTAGAATTGGTATTTGAGAAATCAAAGTCAATCCTAATCTTCCTACTTTAAGAAACTACTTGCCAACTTAAATTGACATCATTGAGAAGGTATGACATTAGGAAAGGGTAGACTTTAAAATGCGCATACTATCTCCTTAGTGCCAAAGATGCTCACTTAAGGTTTAAGGAGCTATCTATCATTGAGCATTACTATCTCCTTATTGCTACGGCAAGTTTATCACATGTCCAAATATTAATTATCAATGTTAAAATGGAGTGGATTCTTGATCTTAGATGGTAACCTTTGCATAATTGAACAACTCGTTTAGAATTTCTTATCTGGGCACCTATATATCATATATAAGTATTTATATTTTATAAAAAGTCGAAAACTAACCTCAAAATGATTAAAACCTCCGATTAAAGTAAAACAACGATTTATTATTAGAAACATTTGTGTTCACGGATCGATACTTGGTTCTTACCAATACTATTCTACATATATGATAGGTACACTTGCCTATTTTGTGTGTGTTTAGTCTTTGTAGAAATCACTTTTACAAATTTAAAACACGATCTTGTGCAAAAGCAAATCATTCCATCCATCATATTTTATAGCACACGCACGCACGCATCAAGTTTTTGGCGCCGTTGCCGGGGACACGGTACGTTTCTAAGAACGATCCAAGTTTTAATTTAATCATTGTTTATAATTGTACAAATTTTTAACTTCTATTTTATTTTATCTTATTTTATTTTAATAAATACTAAAATATATAATTTTACGACTAGCCTACTTTTTACCTTTATTTAACTTACCTTATTTTAGCTTAGTTAATTTAGACCATAGTTTAGTTTAAAATAGCTTATCCTAACTTATAGTTTAACTTAGACTAACTTTACCTAACTTTTACTTTAGTTTAATTTTGATTTAGTCCCATGTATGTCCTCTACTTTTGAGCCCGAGCTTGTTTCTCCACTTTCTAAACCAGAATGACTCTTTCGTCGACGAACTCGTAAACAAACTTCAGAAACCGCAGAAGCAATCAAATACAAATCAGTAGATGCCACTACATCAGGAGAAAATCAAACCGAAGAAATGATGGCGGCCCAGAACAATGAGCCAAACATGAGCCAGTATGCCAAGCCATCCCTCGAAGGCTAGGGCAATGGAGTAGCTCCACCCGAAATTACCAAAAATTTCGAAATCAAATCCAGCACCATTCACATGGTGGAAAATTCAGTTCAATTTCATGGTCTCCTCGACGAAGACCCTCTTTCTCACATATCTCGATTTCTATGAATCTACGGAACCTTTAAAATCCAAAACTGTTCAGAAGATCAAATCAAGATTAAACTCTTTCCTTTCAAGATAACTGCCGGAAAAATCCATTCAACTCCTCTTCCAGTGGGTCACAATTTATCACCGGATGAATTGGAGGATACCGTTGATCCGACCCTTTATCGTGCTATGATTGGTTCTCTAATGTATTTAACTGCTTCTCGACCCGACATAATGTTTGCTGTTTGTGTGTGTGCTAGGTACCAAGCTAGTCCCCGAGTGACTCACCTGGCAGCGGTCAAGCGTATTTTGCAATATCTACGGGGAAATCCTGACATCGGGTTATGGTACCCCAAAGATAATTCTTTCGATTTTACCGCCTATTCTGATTCAGATTATGGAGGATGCAAGATCAACTTCAAATCAACGACTGCAGGATGTCAATTTTTAGGAAACCGGCTTGTTTCCTGGCTGTGTAAGAAGCAGACAACGGTCTCTACTTCAACCGCCGAAGCTGAATATGTTGCAGCCTCGAGTTGCTGTTCCCAGGTTCTGTGGATACAACAACATCTTCGCGACTACGGTTTGAAGTTTCTTACTACTCCAATCTTGATTGATAATTCTGCTGCTATAAGTATCACCAAGAATCCCGTACAACATTCTAAAACGAAACATATCGAGATTCGATACCATTTTATACGGGATTGCTATGAAAATAAATTAATTGATCTTGAGAAAGTACACACAGATTTTCAAAAAGCCGATCTATTTACAAAAGCGTTTGATAAAACACGTTTTACCTTTTTGCTTGGTTTAAATGGATTGAAGACCCTTGCTGAGATCCTACAATTAGGATAATTATCTTTTAATTGCTTTATAAATTTAGTCTTATTTTTTTTATGTTTTAGATTTTAGGGGGTGAAAAGTATAGAAAATACAAAAAGAATGTGCTTTCGTTTGTATAGATAAAATCCAAAAACATTAAAAATTTTCAAAATTCAAAAAATATTGTGATTTCTGTTCTGTAATGCTTTCCTTTTAAATATCTAGAAAAACCAAAAACATTTTAAAATTTTGAAAAACCAAAAAGAATGTGTTTTATGTTTTGTACAGAAAAATCTGAAAAACCAAAAATATTGTGTTTTAAAGTTTGTACAGAGAAAAACCAAAAAGATTTTTAGATTATTTTCTCGCTGAAAATTATGTCAGTTATTTAAGTTTGTGAAGCATGCTTGCATGTCTTGGTCCTATGATTCACTTGTGAATTGATGGTTAGCCATTTATTTATTAACTTAAGTTAACTGGGGCGATTAAATTTATCTTTATTTTGTTTTTTATGCTCCTCAAAATATTGAGTTTTTGAAGCAAAAAGAGAAAATGATAGTACATTGATTATTTTGACCCCAAGTTTAACAAAAAGTAAGCTTAAAAGACTGTGTGCTTAATTGCATTGGTGCATTGGTAGGTCTTAAAACAACCAAGTAGAGTAAAGTATGTGATATAAACATAAAGAAATGCCAAATTGAAAGGGGTGTTAGTCTCTAGCAAAAGTCTTTGTGAGGATGGCAGAAATGTAATAACCAGTCATACTCAAGCCTTATATTTGTTGATCACCCAAAAATCAAATAAAGAAAATAACAAGCGTTAAATTTCTGGATATTGTGAGTCTTTATGCGGTTTAACCATCTGGGTATTCATATGCATGAATATTTCACTCACTTTCTAGAGCAAACCCAAAGTCATTAAACTTGATCACCGCTGTACCTCGTACAATTTACATTACTGACTTGATCAAAATCCGCTGTTAGTCATACAATTGTCCTCCCTTGCGTGCGTCTTAATACCATTAAGAAACGGACCCCAGGGGATACAATGTATGTAAGCCAACAGATGGACTCGTGCATACTCACTCACAGTAAAAGAAACTTGATGCATTGCTCAAAATTTCTCAATTGGTATCAAAAGTTTTGATCAACAATATAATGGTTTAAGTCAAGTTAGGGTGATTTGGCAAAAATCAAATTACGCTTGAACCAAGATTAGAGGCTGATAATCTCTGATATTCTGTGCTCTAATTGAACTAATTAATCATATCACAAAAATACTTGAATGTGTGTTATTAGACTTATGTGGACAACAATACCAATGACCGACTTACCGCCAGTCATAATATCGCTGAAATATAAAACTGTGATGGAAGGGCAATTTGTTCAATATGATTCTCTGCTCAAACTCGACAAAATTACAAAAACATGTACTGCTTTTGGTAAAATCGTTGAAAAATGCAAAAAGATTGTCTATTTTTAATTTTTCGGATATTTTTTTCTGTAAATACATTCTTTAATTCTTAAATTTTTACAAAATACCAAAAATATTGTCGTTTTCTTTATACAAAATATTTAAATAAAATTTAAGTTATGTTTCAGAAATCTGAAACAATTTTAACGTATTAGGTTGTCGGGATATTAGGATTTCTCGATAATTTAACTTATTGATTTATTTCATTAATTTATTCATTTATTTATTTAATTTAAAATTAAATTAAAAGGGTTTAATTCGTTAAAATCCATTCGTTATTTATGGATAACGAACTAGGTGATTCCTTAGCGAACTAGCATCTGGTTCGCTAACCTAATTCGCTTCCGCACTCTGTAACGAATCATCCCTTCGTTATACATATTTAACGAATCATGACACGAATCGTATCTTGATTCGCTATCTTTAATTTAACGAATCACATTGTGATTCGCTAACATAAGGTAACGAATTGAGTTAGCGAATGGGCTAATTCGCTAACTTTAAAGTTAAACGAATCGTCTGATTCGTGCAAGCTGTACCTAGGGTTTCGTGAATCGCTATATAAGACAAGATAACGAATAAGCATTTCACTGTTCGTCTTCTTTCTTCATTTTTAAGAAACTGTTCAAATTCTCTCTGATATTTTCGATCTTTGTGTTTGAACATTTCAAAGATTAATTTGAGTGTCTAAGGTATACATGTCTTTGGCGATATTATTTTCGTCAACAATGACATTAATTTGATTGTTTAATTATGTAATTTTAGAGGTTTAAGGGTTTTGAACTTCTGAAACCATTTTGTGTATAATTTATGTTTTTAATTGTCTGATTTTGATATAATTTTGATCGGAATCTCTTTCTGATACCCTTGGTGGACTCTAATCATCTTTTGATTATTGTTTGCTGAGTTAATTATGATTGTGTGTTCTTGATGGTTACTGTTGGTTCGTTGATCATTAGTACACTTAGGTAATGAGTCTCAATCTCATTCACCTACATTTACCAATGTGTTTCCGAGCTCAACGAGTTGATTATCGTGTTGGTTCAACGACGGTTATGGCCGAATTGAATCTGGGTTACGATGTTGACTATTATTGTTCTTGATAATTTTGACCTTGACTTTGTGAAGTCAAAGAAAAAGTCATAATTTTGACCATTCGTTAGTCTTAGCGAATTGGAACTGTTTCGTGTCCAATTCGTTAAGATTTCACACGAACTAGCTTAGCGAATAAGACGTCACACGATTCAGAGTTTGATTCGTTTAAAATATAACGAACTAGAGTTTAGTTCGTTAATTTAATTAGTGATTCGTTAAGTTATTTACTTGATAGCGAATTGCCTGATTCGTTATCTTTGTATAACGAATCAGTTTGATTGTTTAACGAGTGACATTTAAAAAAAAAAAATTAAATTAATTTTCTAATTAATTAACTAAATTGAATATTCAATTACTTTAATTAAAGGATTTAAATGGTCTAATATGCGTAACTAGATTAAATACATATCTCTTTTGAATATATATGGTGTTATTTATTCTTATATACGGTTTTTAATTTATATAGTAACAATGGTTGATCAAGAACAACAAATTCAACCGCCACAAGAACAACCGTCACAGGAACAACCACAAGTACAACCACCACAACAAGCTGAAATGGTCTTATTACCGTTCGATAAGAAGCACAACATCTGTGCTTATGTCGATCATGATGTGGCTGATTTAAGGACGTTCGGAGCGATGTTGAATTTCTTACGCCGTTCAAAGATACATTATGCAATCACTGCTAAACCTAAGGTGTATCTTAGTTTAATCAGGTAGTTCTGGAACACGGCGATATATGTTGAGGAAAGTAATTGGGTTAAAGCTACAATTAATCAACTTCCGATCACGATTGATGTAGAGGTCATTCGTCGGGTACTTCAGTTTGACGACAGTGACAATTACCCAAGTGAATTTGACAGGACGCTGGTTCGGGGTCTATTCACAAGATTAAATTATGGGGGTGATATTCGTCGGTCCATGTTGAACAAGAATGGTTTATGCCCACCTTACAAGTATTTGCTGCATGTCTTGCTTCATTGCTTGAGTGGACGTCGCGGTGGTTTCGATGAATGTAGACTGAGCCTACAATCGGCATTTGTTGCTTTAATCCTGAACAAGCCATTCAACTATTCAGAACTCATCTTTGATCATTTGAAAGAGCAAGTTCAGCAAACTCTACCGACAAAGAAGTTCTTAATGTATCCACGCTTTCTACAATTAATTATTCAAGATTTGATACCGGATTTGGTGATTGATCGATCGTTGGTGAACGACGTTCTTGATATGGAACATATGAAAGCTGAAACGGTGCAGCGGATGTTGATTTATCGGAAGGATAAGCCGCAGGACAAAAGGATGATTGGTCATATAATCAACCCTGATTATGTATGTCCTCCTAATGAACGCTGGATCCATGATGACTCGGATTCCGAGCGTGAAGGGGGAGAAGGTGGGAACAATGATGGTGGGGATGATGATGGTAACGATGGTGATGATGGAGCTGGTGAGCGAGCTCTGAAAGAACAACAAGATGCAGTTGATGCTGCTCTAGCTGCCACCATAAAAGCTCAGCAAGAAAGAAAACGAAAGGGTAAGGCTGTAGCTACTGATGAGCCACCTAAGAAGCCCCGTGTGTCCTTTGGGGCTGGTGTAAATATTGGTGCACCACCACCTCGTCAATTAACTACTCAAAGCTCGGTAGTGCCGCTAACTACTAGCACCCCGATGCTCACATTAACAACAACGATGGTGTCACATGAGAGGCTCGGCTTGATTCCTCAAACGGCGTTGACCGAGATGCCGAGGCCTCCAGCTGTGTTGTCAACTGTTTCTTCCACCACTACAATGGGACCTTCTCCTCTGCCAACAACTACATTTCCTCCATCTCTGCCTAGTGATGTCTCTTTCATGAGAACCACTCGGCCTCAGGGTCCTATTCATCCAGTTCATCCATCTGTATACAACTTGTCACCTGGACGTCAAACAGAAATGCTGCTTAATCTGTTACACTTATATGAAAACCAAATGGCAGCTGACCGACTCAATCAAGAACGACTCATGGAGAATCAAAGAAAAATGATGAGTTACATTTCGTTTTGTCAGAAGGAGACCAAGTCGCTGCGTGCGATAGTTGAGTCTCACGGGGTGAAATTAAAAGAACAAGATGAGTTAATTTTACAATTAACTTGTAAAGATGATGCCCTCAAGAAACTCAAAAATGATGATGATGATCCTGACGAGTCTGATGCAGGAGGTGAGCATAAACAATCACATGGTTCATCCTATGGTGCTGGGGTGAGTGGCGCTGATGATTCAAACAAACAGATAATTTCATTTCAAGATCCAACAGCGGCCTAGCCGATAGAGATGATTGAGGCTAACACGGTAATATTTATTGACGAATTGGGGATAGTTAGAAGTATGATGAACAGAGATGAGATACAGATTGGTGAGTTTGTGGTTAGATCTTTGACAAGGGAGCAGATCTCGATTCTACTTGGGCTGAATGACGATCAGCTGACTACATTAGAGACTGAGCCCGATGTCGAAGTGATCAATGAGGAAGAAATGGAAGATGATCCGTTATTTATGAATACGGACTTTATTTATGAGAACGAAGAGATTGAAATGGAGGATGTTACTGCTAAAGAGTACCCGGACTTGTATCAACACGCAAATGTTGATCAAGGTGCTCCGGTATTTCATGAAGACGTAATTAAAGAAACTGAGGACGATTTGGAGATGATTGTGCAGCGAACGGTTCCTTCACTCAAAGAAGTGACTGATGATGACATTGAAAGATGGTTCAAATGCCAGAAAGTGGGTAAGATCATCAGTGCTTTTCGGTATGTAGATAAAGAAAGAATGGATACTGTTGCTGCTTGGATTGAGGCAAATCAAATGACTACCTTCAAGACAGTTTCTAAGGTACATGGTGACATTGTCTCCTGGCTCTATGATTCAGACCTGAAGGTATGTATTTTGAAATGGGAAAAAGGTGTGCAATATTACGAGAGGATAATGGATGTGTTAACATTACCGTGTTGGGATGTACGCACCCTCGCGAGACGTCCATTTATCAATCGTGGGGGCAACCGAACTACTGAGTGGTTTCATCAATACTTACTGTTCGAGGTCAATCATGGCTTCAAGTTCTTCAAGCCCCAGGTCCCAAGACGTAAACGTACTGATGAGATTGATCCGAGGACTGGCTGGAAGAAACTTGTGTTGAAAGTGAAGCCACCAAAGCCAATGAAAAGAGTTCCTGTGAAGACAATGCCGCAAGATATTTATCTGTCTTTCAACCGTTGGTACTATGACAATCGTACTGGCGAGGCCGTTATTGTTCGTGGTCGAGGACTACAGACTGAGCTCATCAAGATAATCGATCCGATGTGGTTGGTTAATTTATCAGAGACAGACAATGACGTGCTACACAGGAAGCAAATTTTGTTTGAACGCCAAGAAGATTACGACCTGGCTATTCAATTCCAACGTGTTGTTCGAGTATGCCATGAACACGGGATTCATAGTTGCAGAGATTGGCAAACAAAGCGTTTCAAATAAGTTAAAGACAAAGAGCTCAAGACAAGGGGGTGTCTGTTAGTGCACGGTTTTGCGTCTCGAGTCTTTGTAATTATCGTTAAATGTTTATTTGATTATTATAATGTAATATTTAATGTTTATTTATCTAATTCGTTATGTTATGTCTAGTTCGCTAGGAATGTTAGCGAACTAAGACTAGTTCGTTAAGGTTAGGTCTAGTTCGCTAGGAATGATAGCGAACTAGGACTTTATAATGTATTCCCTCCTGATTCGTTAGGGGATGTTAACGAATCAGGGGGTGGTTCGTTAAGTTAATTTAAGTTAACGAAGGGGAAGCTGGTTCGCTAGGGGATGTTACGAACCAGATCGTCTTCTATAAATAGTGAACCACTGTTCACTTGTAAACAGTTGAAGTTTTGAGAGAATTAACATTATTCAGAAATATTTAAAGTATTCTCTCTCTCTCAAGCTTCACATTAATCTTATATTGATAATATATATATTACATAACAATCAAACTGAGGTATAAAAGAGTTAGATCCGTATAATCAATATCAACATATAGATCTGAATCAGATCTAAGTTATTGATTAGAACGAGTGTAAGTCAGGGGAGCAAACACTATGCAATTCCAACGAGTCGTTCGTGTGTGTCATGAACATGGAATTCATAGTTGCAGAGATTGGCAGTCCAAGCGCTTCAAATAAGTTAAAGACAAAGAGCTCAAGACGAGGGGGTGTCTGTTAGTGCACGGTTTTGCGTCTAGAGTCTTTGTATTTATCGTTAATGTTTTATTTATTAATTAATGTAATATTTAATGTTTATTATTAACTAGTTCGTTAAGGTTAAGTCTAGTTCGCTAGGGATGTTAGCGAACTAAGATATTATAATGTATTCCCTCCTGATTCGTTAGGGGATGTTAACGAATCAGGGGGTGGTTCGTTATATTAATTTATGTAACGAAGGGGAAGCTGGTTCGCTAGGGGATGTTAGCAAACCAGATCACCTCGCGAGACGTCCATTTATTAATCGTGGGGTCACCGAACGGCTGAGTGGTTTCATCAACACTTACTGTTCGAGGTCAATCATGGCTTCAAATTCTTCAAACCCCCGGTCCCAAGACGTAAGCGCATTGATGAGATTGATCCATGGACCGGCTGGAAGAAACTTGTCTTGAACGTGAAGCCGCCAAAGACGATGAAAAAGGTTACTGTGAAGAAAATGCCTCAAGATATTTATCTGTCTTTCAACCGTTGGTACTATGACAATCGTACTAGAGAGGCCGTTATTGTTCGTGGCACTTTAATGAAAGTTTTTGAGAATAATAGAAAGGATTTTGAGTAATTGCTCTCTCTCAAGCTTCACCTTAACATTATACATCTAATATATTGATAATATATACACATACATAACATTAAATCAAGGTTAATTATGAGCTAGATCTTTAATAGTATTAATCGGATATTCACAGATCTGAGATCTGTTAATAGTTATTGATTGTTAATCCAGGATCCAACATATAGGCCTGCCCTGACACCTGACATTCCTTCTAGAAACCCTAATGATAGTAACATTACATATTCAAACAAAATACAAAAGATTCTAAGTGTAAACAGGTCTTCGGGCAAGCTTTGCAGCTTTTGTCTTCATCGAGCAGACCTGGTAACCAAAGTGTGCTGGGGAACGGTTCTCCTGGCAGACTTTACTTAGAATATTTTCCAAAGAAAATATTCACCTAGCAGACTTCAATCCTCTTGACCATAGCAAACTTTGCTCGATATAGTCCTACGAGCAAACTTGTTCTTCAGATTTCCCTTCAACTCTTTGTTATAATAACTTATTTGAACAAACCAAAGTGCGCTGGTTACACTGTAGCTTGTGCTGGTAGCACTGTAGCTTGCTCTAAGTTGAACCTTACTAGAATAAGTCCTTAACATATTTCTTTATCAACTTTCTTCAAGCTTGCTGGGAACTCTGTTTATTAAGAATAAACCTTGCTAGATCTTCCAAAAGACTTGGTATCAACTTGGTTTAGCCAATGGTTTGCTGGGAAACAAACCTTGCTTAACTTGAAGAACAACCTTGCTAGACAAAGTGAACCATGCTCGGTTTAACACTTAAGAGGAATTCTAGAAGATAATCTTGCCCAGAAGGCAAAATACCTTGCTAGGATAACTAAAAGTTTGTTGGGAGGTACAAGTGTGCTCGGTTTCCATAATTAACCTTTTCAGAGAGGCTGAGAAGATTCCAATATACCTTATGTCTTTTCTTGTCATATCTTCGACCCAATAATCTCCCCCTAGATTGTAACACCTCAGTTGTACCAAAACACCTCTAAGGTTACATAAATTTAGCCAAAATACACATAAAAATTCAAAAGAGAAATTACATAACATAATCAAAGGTATGGCAAGTTGGAATTCTATCCCATGGATATTACAAAGTAAACCTAAGTTAGAAAAGTAATCTTATCTCCTTGAGCTTGAGGCTTCTTGTCTTCTATCCAACTTGACTAATGCAGCCCTTTCTTTGAACAAAAATAATTCCCTTTGGTGATGATGATTGGGGGGGGGGGGGGGGCAGGGTCCACCTGAATATATCCCCCAAGTCTTCATTATGCAGGAATTCAAATTCTTCATCTTCTTTAATAATGTCCAAGGCAAGCCCATCAGAATTTCTGAGAATGTAGGATTCATCTTGGTCTTGATAATCAATGCTTGCAATCCTTCCATTTCTCTGGACTTCACAATTTGGCCTTAACATTTTCCGCCTCATACTCAGACATTCCATCATAATTGCAAGAGGGTTTTTGGATTTGGTCTTTGACTTGTAAGTTTCTTCAACATATCTGATCTCCCTCATCTGTTTCACCCTTTTTTTCCTTTCAAATTAAGAGAGTTCCAATTTCCTATTTTTACTCAACAATGGGAACCCTTTCCTGGCTTCATTCCTGAGATGCTTGGATAATTCAATCTGTTGTCTTCCTGCAAACCTATGTCTGATATGATAGTCATACAAATTCATTGTTGCCATCTCAGCCAGTTATTCTTTTTTAAAATCTGCAAATTCATCCTTGAACAGAATATCCTTCAACTCTCCACTCTTCATAACCATCTTTAAAGTTTCAGTTTGAGAATAAATAAGAGCCTTTTAGGTAGTTCCACATCAGATGGTGGCCTTTATTGTCTCTGGTGAGTAGCTCTAGTGGTAGGGATTAGGACACATACTCTTGAAATATGAAACTGTTCAGAAACAGGGACCCTCACATGCTCATACTTCTTTTCAAACATTTCAATGATTTTCTCTTTTTGGCAGCACTACAAGATTCAAATAGTTTTCACCCTCTTTGGCCATTGTAGTTATCATTCCCATTATTTCATCATCAGTTGGACCTTCAGGGACAGATCTTTGTGTAATAATATCCCCCTTGGGTCCTCACTGGAATTGTAAGAGTTTCCTCTGTTCTTCCTCCAGTTTTTCCCTTTCAACTTTTTCCTCATAAAATAATTGTTTCAATTGGTCTTTACCAAGATTGTCAAAAACTTCTTCTACCATGCCTTTTATAAGCATCAAGTCTTTAAGGGTCTTGACCTTGTTCTCTTCTTCCCATGGCTCAAGATTTTCAACTGGTTCCTCTTTTACAAATACCACATGAGGAACCTTGGATGATGTGGCTTTGCTTGATCATGTTTGTTCTTTTCAGCTTTAAGCATGGATAGCTTCTCTGATTCGCTCAGATTTTTCGTTTCATCCCTTCTACCCCTTGCCTCCATCAACCTATCAAACAAAATAACCTGCTCATCTTCCCATTTCTTCTTCTTTTCAGCCTTCTCTTTTTCAGCCAGAGTAACAACTCTTGGCCTTTTTGTAGATCTTTCAAATTCATCCTTCCTTGAAAATATTCTAAAGTGAGTTTCAACGTGTTCCTCATCTGTCAATGGAGCCAGGATTTCAAACTTATATCCATGGTTAATTAATCCTAGAATTTTTGGATCATTCCTCCTTTCCGCATTCAACATTGTATGTATGTTCTCACTGTGTTCATCTGTCATTTCAACATTGTGGAGTCAACAATGTCGTCTACTTCATCAGAGAAATCATCTAGAGCCTCTTTTCTTGCTTAATTTAGGCTCATCTTGTACACCATCAGGCCTAAAGCTTTGTAAAGGAACAACCTTGATAGGATTATCCTTTGGACTTTCAACAATATAATCAGGTCTTTCAAAGTTAGCCTTAACAGGACTTTTTTCACATTGGGACTTTCCACCACATGCTCAGCTTTCTTAGGATGTGCACTCTTGCTTCCCCTAAAGTATTTCTTTCCATATTTGCCCCATATTTCAGGGTTCCATTCTTCTGGATTTTTCTCAAAGTCCTCCTCTGTCTCATTGACCAAGGCTTTAGTAGCAATTCGTGTGATTGACTCTCCAGCTTCATCAGTCACCACTTATTTTTCATTATTTTTAATGTCTGGTTGGGCTTGTTTTAGATAGGGATGACTAGAGCCAAGGTGTTGTCAACTTCTTCAATTTGTTTAAGCTTAATCAAGCTTTCAATCACCTCTTGGTCTAGCTCTCCTTATTCGTTCAAGGTTTTGGAAATCTGAGCCTTCTCCATCAGAATTTCTTGTTGTACAATCTCCTGCTCAGTTAAGGATTTTGCAATCCTTTCTCTTTCCAATATCTCTTTTAAAGTGTCAGCATGCCTTTGGCAGCTTGTTCATCAGTTTCATTAACATCCAATATATCATCCATAGACTTTTTCTTTTGAGTTTCCAGGAGATGCAATTGTTCATCATTTTCAGTAATGGCTTTCCCCTTAGCCTTCCACCTTTCCTCATCAGTTTCCCTCAGCATTTCTGGTTCACTAGGAAAATTTCAAATTTGATCAATTATTTCCTCCAACTCCACATCAATAACATCATCCTTTTTCTTAGAAGTTTCATCATTATTATCTTCCTCAGTCAACACTACCTCCTCAGTATGACCTCATTCATCCATATAATTACATCAGTTTTTGGCTCAGTACCAATAGCATCAGTTGTTATGGCTTCAATCAATTCATTTTCAGTGTCAGCCACACTATAATCATTATCAGCCTCTTTCTCCAACTCCTTCTCTCTCTCTCTCCTCATCCACATTTTTCTCAAACAAAGACTTCTCAACATCATAGTCTTGCTCTCCTCTATCAGATTGATCTGAATCATAATCACAGTCATCGATCCTCCTTTCTTTACTATCATCCTCCTCATCACTTCCTCCATACATATCACAAAGTGCTTTCAGTGTATCCTCCTCCATCACTTCATCTCTCACATCAACATCCCTCAAAATATTGACAACAGAAGGATTCTCCCTCTGTTTTGGTACAGCTGAGGTCTTCTCAACCTTAGCCTCCAGGGTTTGACTTCTGTTTTGTGCTTGTGTTAACTGTTATCTCAACTCATCATTCTCCTTTTTTAGATCTTCGTTTTACCTCCTCAAATCAACATTCTTGACCACTTCATCCATGTATCTGCTAAATAAATAAGCTCCAGGGGAAGGGGATCGCGAATGAGTGTCTCAAAATGGGTCAGGGATGGTTGTTGGGGTTTGAATAGGTTCATTTGGTGGGCTTTCAATGATGGTTGTGCTTGTCGAGTGTAAAGGGTTTATGTTTTCGGATTGATGGTAAGGATTTGTAGGTTTGAATAATTTCAAAGATTGGTTGGTCATTAGTTTGGGATTGGCTTGGGGATTGGTAGGGTGTATTGGGCAGGTTTAGTAGGTGTGCTAGGATGAGTTCTGGAATATATGGTTCATGGAAAGGTAGGTCATGGGTTGGGATAATAGGTTGGTTTAGGATTTGTGTTAAGGGTGGGCTTTAGGTTTGTGTTTGGGTTTTGTCTTGGTTTTGGATTTGGGGTGAGCTTGGTGGTGATTGGGTCTTTATGGGTGGGGATGGGATAAACGGTTAATTTTCTTGTGGTGGGGATGGTGTTTGGTGTTGTGGTGGGGATGGGATTTGTTCTGGGGTGGGCTATTGGGTGAGTCTGGTGATGTAGGTAAGGGTTTGTTCAAAATCTCCCCCTGTGCTTCTGCATCAACAACCTCATCATCAATCAAATTTCCTTCAAGTCATCCATCTCCTCCGGCACCTCCATCATCCCCATCATTAGAATCATTATCAAAATTACCATCATCATCATCACTCTCCTCTTCCTCCTCAAAACTTATATTTGGAACAGGCATTTTAGAAAAATTGTTGTCCAAAAGCCATGGCAAAATATCAAACTCCACATCAGGGTTGAATCGGCTTGTTGATGCCAACTTTGCTATCCTCTTATAGACATTTGGATCTTACAAAATATGTGTTGTTCCAATAGTTGGCAAATAAGGTAATACCCGATTGAAGATGATCTGTAGAAACCATGGATACACCAAGAATTTATCTTTGTCTTCCTTCAGCAATTTTTCGGCTAAGCCTTCAAATATCATATTTGAAAAGTTGAATAGCTGTCTGAAGATGACAGCCACTGTGGCATTATGATGTGGTCTAAAATACACATATTATAATATAATTATTTCCTACACTTTTGAGTTGCTTTGGGGTTATTTTTGTTAAATTATATGCTTTCGTGATTCATGTTTAAAGTTTGGGTTTCAAGTGACAACGAGCTAATACGAATTGCATTTACTAAACATTAGATAGACGGATGAAAAATTCTAAAAAGTTGTTATTTTGATAGGCAGTTCTTTGAAAACCAATTATATATTGGTTAATAATTTTGAACTATTTACATAAAAAAGAAAAGAAAAAAAACATATGTGAAATTATTGTACGTAAATTTTGAAGACTCCTTTATCTCATGTTCATTTAATTTATTTTGATTATATATTCAAATACAGTTAACACCCACGAGTGGACCGACTATGACTTAATTGGGTTCCAAATGAGTAAATGGACTAAACCAGCCCAAGTGAAGGAATTATGTGTCGGTGAGATTAATTGTGAAGCAAGAAAATAAAAGGCGGCAATTTGGAGTCTTAATTTATATAGAAGATCACTATTATATATATAGATAGTTGGTGCCGAGAAGAAAAAACCCTACGGTTGGAACAGAGAGTTTGGACGGCAACATAATTACAATTATTCTTTGAGTTCCAACTGGAGAATTACTAGAAGATTTGAAGGCCACCTACTGGTAATCAACGATAGTAATTTTGGAGCAGAAAAATAGCATCTTTTGGTTTGTCAATTATTAACTATACTTATTAATCATTGTTTTCGACATTCAAGAATTATTAGACATGAATTTGGCTACTATATATTTTGATTTGGCTTATATTACGTTGAATATTATGAGTAGTTAAATAGTTATAACTACCTATGTTTGGTTGACTGACGATGTGTTGACGTTTGTTTTGGGTTGATTAACGAACATATAATTGATTTTCTAATTACTTGGTGTTTTTGGTTGTTTGTGGTAGACGTCACCATATGGTTTGATTGGTCAGAGTTGTTTATGTCAGTAGTGAATCTCCTTTTAGTTGGACCAAGACATTAGGAGTTGGTTTATCTTTTTGGTCTAGTCGATTTAGTTAGCCGTTGCGAGACCACTTGCGGTTTCCAAGCCGTTGATTAGGTTATTTTGTAAGCCAAGTTATTTAATCTTTAATATTGAATTACCCCATTTTCCCTAGGTTTGTTAGGATTACGAGCTTTAGAGGAATTTTTGATTTTGATACGGACCAAGTTATAAATCAATTGGCTACTTAGAAAATCAACCGTGCTTTATTATTCTTTCTAGATGTTTTTAGGGGTCTTTAGTAAAACTGACCGTGGGGACCTATTTTCCCTTATTATTGTCTAGTTAGATTATCTTTTGAAGTTTTATGTGTTCGTTGTCACCCGAGCGTCGTTGATAATCGTTAAGATACCTTACCTAGGTGGTTCACCTTCATCATATTTGAGAGCTCCGTTAGTGTCGTAAGTGTCGTTAAGTTTTCTCGTTAGTTTCCTTAAGTTAAGTAAGTTAGTTAAAGTAATTAAAATTAAAAAAAAATAATAGTAATAATAATAATAATAATAAAATCAATTATATATTTTAAGGTAGGACTTTGATTAGGTTTTATAATCTGAGCCGTTCTCACGTGTCTTCAAGTTCGATATCCGGACTTTCCTGATCTTTGCTATACGCAACCGGTACACTTGCCGTTTGTATGGACTAGGATAGATTGTTTGGTTTTTAAAGCTTAGTTGCGATTCGTATTTTATTTATATATATTGTTTTGCACATCAAGTTTTTGGCGCCGTTGTCAGGGATACGGTTTGAGGCGATTAGAGAACGACCCGAGTTTAGGGACTTACTAGTTTCTTTTTACTTGCTTATTTGCTTTTATTTGTTTTTAGTTTAATTTTAGCCTAGTTAATTTTAGTTTTTCTTTTTAGTCGTATGCGTCATACCCGCTCACAAGGACCGCCGAAGCTTGAAAGGTCTGACGATACCGAGAAAGTCCAGCCCGAGAGAGAGCGTTTTGTTTCACCGACAGGTTCTGATTCCTCTTCTTCTGTTTCTTCCACTTCTTCTAGGGACAGGAACATGGGTGATCAACCGCCTAGGAGAGTAGTAGCTGACTATGGTAGGCCTACAACGAATCCTCATTCAAGCATCACCTAACCGAACGGTGCCGCCGCTGGCAACTGGTCCATTCCTACTCACGTCATGCAACTCATCAAAAGTGCACTCCAATTCAAAGGGCTAGAGAGCGAAGATCCATAAAACCACATCGACATGTTTGTTCAAATCTGTGAAACTTTCAATATCGGCAACATGAACGATGAAGCCATCTATCTCCGTCTTTTTCCCTTCTCACTTTCTGGCAAAGCCTACAAATGGCTGAAGTCACTACCTTCTGGATCCATCACCACTTGGGCGGGCCTTCTGTTGGTGCATTTTGTGACCGTCGCTATGCAATTCTGACCAGCGGAACGCCACAGGCGAAGTTAGCACAACTTCGCCTACTGAAGCCCAGGCCCGAGAATGTTTATATATATATATACGTGTGTCTTGTTTAGGTTTTAGTAATCCAGAAATTAGTGTGTGTTTTGAGCAGTTTGTTTGTTTAGAGAGAGTAAGAGACAAGGAGAGTCGTGTGAGACGACCCGAGGTAGAGCTCACCTCGGGTCAGTCGTGTTTTCTGTTTGGTTACGGTATGTAACGTGTTTGTTTGATTATTATATAAGAATCTGCAGATTTGATTATCCCGTTCTTGTATTTGTTCGTGTACGTGTTTGTGTTATTCATCTTTACACCAATAAACGAGTCTAGGAGGATTCCGCACTTCTAGACCTCGTGCGGATCTCGTATCGATCGGCGACGCCCCGGGGGGACCTACATGTGGTATCAGAGCCTTAGGCTCTTATGCTATGGTTCGAGATCTGCGTTTTGGTGTTTCTGGCATGTTTCTGATCGTTTCTGGCCGATCAGCGCCGCAGGCGAAGTTATGGGATTCAGGCGAAGTTTCCGTCACTGTTCGTAGGGTTTCGGCGATGTTATTGGCCAGGCAAAGTTAGCAGCCAAGCGAAGTTATGGCAAGGCGAAGTTATTGAGGGGCGAAGTTGACTTTTAGGCGAAGTTGACTTTTAGGCGAAGTTAACTTTAGGCGAAGTTAACGAGAAAAAAAAAAAAAAAAAGAGTATTTTGGTGTTTTCGTCTGTATGGCCCGGTGTACACGATTATTGTGAGACCGAAGATGTTGTTCCGTCAACGAGTGAAACTTGTTATTTCTGGGTCTTACGTATGAACAAATACGTGTCAACTCTGGATATGGAGTTGAGTTTGTGAATGGGATATTGATTGAAACTGGATATTGACACATATTTGGGTGTTTGTGGGCAATGAAATTGTTGTTGTTCGAGGTTGACCAACTGAAGAAAGTCAAATTGAACTGAAGGTTTTTGTCATTACTGGATTGCGGTCAGAGCATATTATTTATGTTATTTTCAAGGCGTTCGAGAATTGGATCCTGAAATGTGATGCTTATTTATTAGAGTGAAAATTCTGGAACAAGTTGGATTTAATCGGGAACTAAAGTGTTTATGTTCTTGATCGTTATCCCTGGTGATTGAAGATGCTTCGGATTAATTAATGGTCATGTGTTAGATTCTGTCAAGGTGGTTTTGTGATGAAATTGATCACTTGATGTTGAGTAGTTGAAGATTAAACCTTATCGTATGCTGACGAGTTGGTGAAGTTGTGGAGGAAGCCCAACTTCACGTGTTGGTGAAGTCAGATGGACTCACGTGATTGGTTGAGATGATCTATTGGCACGAGGATGCATGCATTTCAAAGACCTCAATCGTTATAGTCGGAGAAGCTTACACTGAAGGGAAGATCTGATATGGAAGACGCTGGGTGATTGGTAGATTTGTGAAGCTACATGACAGATTCAGACACGGCTGGTTGACTGCAAACAGAAGATCATCAGTTAAGAGGGGGACTGTTGGTGCATGTCGTGTAACAGATGATCTTTTGTGTTTGTTAGAATTGAGAGAAACGGTCAAAGGGGAGACTGTTGGTTCATTTTGTGACCGTCGCTATGCAATTCTGACCAGCGGAACGCCACAGGCGAAGTTAGCACAACTTCGCCTTAGGCGAAGTTAGAACAACTTCGCCATAGGCGAAGTTAGCACAACTTCGCCTACTGAAGCCCAGGCCCGAGAATGTTTTATATATATATATACGTGTGTCTTGTTTAGGTTTTAGTAATCCAGAAATTAGTGTGTGTTTTGAGCAGTTTGTTTGTTTAGAGAGAGTAAAAGACAAGGAGAGTCGTGTGAGACGACCCGAGGTAGAGCTCACCTCGGGTCAGTCGTGTTTTCTGTTTGGTTACGGTATGTAACGTGTTTGTTTGATTAATATATAAGAATCTGCAGATTTGATTATCCCGTTCTTGTATTAGTTCGTGTATTTGTTCGTGTACGGGTTTGTGTTATTCATCTTTACACCAATAAACGAGTCTAGGAGGATTCCGCACTCCTAGACCTCGTGCGGATCTCGTATCGATCGGCGACGCCCCGGGGGGACCTACATTTCAATATCGGCAACATGAACGATGAAGCCATCTATCTCCGTCTTTTTCCCTTCTCACTTTCTGGCAAAGCCTACAAATGGCTGAAGTCACTACCTTCTGGATCCAACACCACTTGGGCGGGCCTTCAAGAGAAATTCATGACCAAATCCTTTCCACCATCTAAATCTGCTCGACTCCGTGAGGAGATTTGTTCCTTCCGCATGAGGTCCGACGAGTCTTTCGGGGAAGTTTGGGAAAGATTCAAGGACCTCCTTCTTAGTTGTCCTCACCACGGTTTAGACAAGTGGATGCTCATCGAGAAATTCTACAATGGAGCCACACAGCACATGAGAGAGATGTTGAACCAGACTGCTAACGGGAACCTCCATAAGAACAAAGATCTCGATGAGTGTGTCGTCCTTTTTGATGATCTAGCAGCGAGCTACGAGGGGAACGGGGGCAGAAATTCTTCCACGTCATCGAGAGGAGTACATCAGGTCTGCAGTCACAGATTGATGCTTTGAACAAACTCGTTAGAGATCTTACTGTTAAGAGCGTTGCGAAGTGTGAGGTTTGCCGAGGGGGTCACGACACCATTGGCTGTCCTGTTAAGCCGGGTAACAATCAGGAGGAAGTTGACTTCGTCAACAACCCCTTGAGATATCAAAACCCCTCCTTTGGCGGGAACACTGGCTGGAGAAATCATAGTAACTATCGTGGGGGACAAGCTAGTGGCTACCAAGCCCAATACCAAAACGAGCGTCGAGAGAATCTATTCGGGCAGGGGAGTTCAGGTCAGGAAAGTTCAGAACAAGTGGGGAGAGAGGAGAAGACAGCCTCACTGGAGGAGATGATGGCTGAGCTGCTGAAGCGAGATGAGAGAAACAGAGTGACAAATGAGAAGAAATTTGCGGAACACGATGCTATGTTGAAGAACCAAGCCACATCTCTAGAAAATCTTGAGCGTCATGTCGGAGAGATTGCAGTCAGTTATCCGAGAGAGCACCAGGTTCACTACCGAGTAATACTGAGAAAAATCCAAGAGGGTTCGCCAAAGCGGTGACTACTAGGAGCGGTGCTAGAAGAGAAAAAGAGGCTGGACCTTCGAGAGTTGTCACACCTGCGGTTGATGAAGAAGAGCAGGTAGACGAGGAGATCCAAATGGAGCCTCCTCCGGTCGAGGCACACCAGCAGACTATTCCAGTGAGTACGAAGCCGGCCGCTAAACCTTTATCATCATCTAACCTACCTCTAAGAGTCTACAAACCCAAATTGCCTTATCCTGGGAGACTCATATCGGACAGAGACGAGGAGCAAAACTCCAAGTTCCTTGAACTTCTCAAACAGCTTCACCTGAACATTCCTTTCCTTGAGGCGCTCACTCAAATGCCTAAATATGCCAAATTTCTCAAGGACATTCTTTCCAATAAGGAGAAGCTAGATGAGGTCTCTTCTATTCCGTTGAGTGCTGGGTGCTCTGCCGTGTTGCAGAGCAAGTTGCCAGAAAATATGGTTGATCCTGGGAGTTTTACAATTCCCTGCATCTTAGGCGACGATACAGTTCGACATGCTTTGGCCGACCTTGGGGCCAGCATCAATCTTATGCCGTATTCTGTTTTCAGTAAGTTGGGTCTTGGCGAACCGAGGCCAACCCGAATGAGTATCCAACTTGCTGATCGTTCCGTGAAATACCAGCGAGGGGTGGTCGAGAACATACTTGTTCGCATCGACAAGTTCATCTTCCCAGTGGAGTTTTTCATATTGGATATGAATGAGGATGATAGTGTCCCGCTCATTTTTGGCTGACCATTCCTTGCCACCACACAGGCGTTGATCGACGTCTGTGAGGGCAAATTGATTCTGAAAGTTGGGGATGATAATGTCACCTTTGACGTAAGACAATCACTTAAGCATCCCAAGTTGGCGGACGACTCCCTGTATTTCGTTGACACCATCGTATCGCATGTGCGGGAGTTTTTCACTAACATCTGTGGAGGACCTACCTTGGACCCACAAATTCTCGATATGGAGATTTCAGAGGTCGAGATGGTTGCCATGACCGCTCCATAATTGATGGATGACACCGTGTCACCACGCCTAGATTCAGAGTCAGCTGTTGAGATCGTGCGAGACGATCCGAGAGACCGACCTTCCGTTGAGAGCCCTCCTCCTTCCTTAGAACTTAAAGATCTACCCGATCATTTGGAGTATGCATTTCTGGACGAAGAGAGGAAGCTACCTGTCATCATCGCGTCTGCTTTGACGGAAGTTGATAAGTTGAAGTTGTTGAATGTGCTAAAAGCGCACAAGGAGGCGATAGCATGGAAGATTATCGACATCAAGGGGATTAATCCCTCGTTCTGCACTCATATGATCCTAATGGAGGATAACTTCAAATCCGTCGTCCAGCCTCAACGGAGGCTTAATCCGAAAATGTTGGAGGTTGTTAAGAAAGAAATCATTAAACTCCTTGATGCGGGAATCATTTTTTCCATCTCTGATAGCGCCTGGGTGAGTCCGGTCAAAGTGGTTCCCAAGAAGGGTGGCATGACTGTTGTCACCAATGAACGGAACGAGCTTATTCCCACTAGGACCATGACCGGTTGGAGAGTCTGCATCGACTACCGCAGACTGAATGATGCCACTAGGAAAGATCACTTTCCTTTGCCCTTCATTGGTCAGCAGTACTACCGTTTTCTAGATGGTTTCTCCGGGTATTTCCAAATCCCGATCTCTCCCGATGATCAGGAGAAAACCACATTGACCTGCCCCTACGACACGTTTGCCTATAAACGCATGCTCTTTGGACTCTGTAACGCTCCAGCTACTTTCCAGCGATGTATGGTGGCGATCTTTCACGACATGATCGAGGATTCCATGGAGGTCTTCATGGTTGATTTTTCTGTCTTCGGGAATTCTTTCGATGATTGTGTCTCTAACCTTGATAGGATGATGGCTCGTTGCGTTAATACCGACCTAGTCCTCAACTGTAAGAAGTGTCACTTCATGGTACATGAGGGCATCGTTCTTGGACATAGGATCTCGAGTGCGGGGATCGAGGTCGATTGAGCTAAAATTGAAACCATTTCTAATCTTCCCCCGCCCACGTCTGTGAGATCTATCCGTAGCTTCTTAGGTCATGCTGGTTCTTATCGCTGGTTCATCAAAGACTTCTCAAAAATCGCGAGACCGATGACCAAGCTACTAGAGAAAAACACTCCATTCGTTTTCTCTGAACAGTGTATCGAGGCGTTTGATCTTCTGAAAGACAAACTCGTTAACGCCCCGATCATGATTGCTCCTGAATGGTCTTTGCCATTCGAATTGATGTGCGACGCGAGCGACTATGCCATTGGAACCGTGCTTGGACAGCGGAAGGAGAAGCACTTCCACCCGATCTACTATGCAAGCCGGACTCTAAACAGTGCTCAGGAGAATTTCACTACCACAGAGAAATAGTTGTTAGCTGTAGTGTTTGCATTCGATAAGTTCAGGTCTTATCTTGTTCTGTCCAAAACATTCGTCTACACGGATCATGCTGCCATTTGTTATCTTTTCAGCAAGGAGGATGCTAAACCACCTCTCATACGATGGATCCTGCTACTTCAGGAGTTTGATATCGAAATCCGTGATAAAAAGGGAGCCGAGAATGTAGCGGCCGATCACTTGTCACGTCTTGAGAGAGCCGAGATTGGAGATGCTGGGGTCATCATCAATCACCATTTCCCGATAGAGAATCTCATGTTTGTCAGAGCTCAGGATGACGGCTACCCGTGGTTTGCTGATTTCGCTAAGTTCCTCGTCGATGGTTCCCTCCCTAAGAGGATGTCTCACCAGCAAAAGAAGAAATTCTTTGCTGACGTAAAGTTCTACATTTGGGACAACCCATTTCTTTTTCGTATAGGTGTTGATCAGCTAGTGAGGAGATGGGTAGATGTTGAAGAGGGGTGGCGAATTTTGAGCCACTGTCATGAGGGACCGACAGGAGGTCATCAAGGCGCTGTTCTTACTGCTAAGAAGGTCTTTGATTCAGGATTCTATTGGCCTTCAATTTTCAAAGATGCTCATGCGTTCGTTAAAAGCTGTGACCGATGCCAACGTGTAGGTAACATCTCATCCCAAAATGAGATGCCCCAAAATGCAATTCAGGTATGCGAGATTTTTGACATTCGGGGGTATTGATTTTATGGGCCCGTTCCTGTCGTCTAGAGGGTACAAGTACATACTCGTGGCTGTTGATTACGTCTCCAAGTGGGTCGAAGCCAAAGCCTTGCCCACTAACGATGCCCTAGTTTTAGTGAGATTTCTGAGAAATCTTTTCTCTCGTTTTGGTTACCGAAAGCCTTGATCAGCGATCGAGGTACTCACTTCTGCAATGCGCAGATGGAGAAGGCGTTGCAACGTTATGGGGTCACCCATCGGATTGCGACTGCCTACCACTCACAGACCAGTGGGCAGATGGAAGTGAGTAACCGGGGCATTATACACATTCTTGAGAAGACGGTTGGGCAAAACCGAAAGGATTGGCCGACAAATTAGATGATGCTTTGTGGGCTTTCCGTACAGCGTACAAAACTCCGACCGGTTCTACACCGTTTCGGATGATTTATGAGAAAGCATGTCATCTGCCTGTTGAGTTAGAGCATCGTGCTTCTTGGGCGCTTCACACAGTTAACCATGATCTTTCGACTGCTGGAGATAACCATTTCCATCAAATACATGAGTTAGAGGAACTTCGCGATTATGCCTATGCACATTCGTACAATTATAAGTTGAAGACCAAAGAGCTACATGATAGGAAGTTGAGAGGAGATAAACAGTTCAAGTGTGGGGACGCCGTTCTCTTGTTTACTTCCCGACTCAAATTATTTCCGGGAAAGCTTAAGTCCCGATGGTATGGACCGTACACGGTCAAGGAAGTTTTCCCGTACGGAGTAGTAGAGGTTGAAGATAAGAATGGAGGCTTCAAAGTTAATGGTCATCATCTGAAGCACTACATTGGTGAGAAGGCGAACATGGAGGAATGCGAGGTTTTGCGCCTTACAGCATCTTTGAGTTAGAAGTGAGAGAGGGGTAAGGCTGAGGACCCGTTAAACCAAGCGCTATTGGGAGGCAGCCCGAGTTTTTGTTTATCTGTTTTTATTTTCCTTACTAAGGATCCTCCCAATTGAAGCCACTCGTACTCAATCTCCATTCGAGCAGCTGATTTTGAGGGTATTATATTTGTCTTTATTTATAAAATAAAATAAAATAAAATAATTAAAAAAAACCAACAAAAGCCAAAAAAATTATAAAAAAATCATAAACACAAAAATATATTTATTTCTTATGATTTTTGTTTTCTGTTTTGTACGCCGCTACATGCGAGCGAGTTTGAGTTATTACAGGTATTAGTATGCGCATGATAGCTCTGATGGCATTTTGGAGTTGGTTCTCCCGAGGTTGCGGCCGCGAATGTAATGTTATAAGGTCGCTCGATTGATACACAGCTGATGAAGAATCTGCATATAAACCAGGGGAGTAACCCGTTCTCCATTTTACTTTTTGCTATTTAAAAAATATGTATTGAAAGTTATGTATGTTTATTCTCAAAAGTTGTTCAAGAAAAAGTAAATGTTTGTGAAGAAAGTTATGTATTGTAAAATGCCAAAGAAGCATTCTTTAAAGTTAGTAAAAGAGGCCAAAGATGCACATACTAGACGGGACTTAGAGTTTACGTGTTAGCAAGGGGATAGTGACTCTGCGGATACACTATTGAGCTTGAAGTTTCTTAGTCAATAAATATCAAATTACGGATTTATAGGACAAAGTCCAATAATATTTAGGAATAGTTCGTACGGTCTCCACATAACCATTCATCCATCTAATTTCACCGAGTGCATCTAATTAGTACCATCAACAAGTCCTTAGCTTATGGTGATTTGTCGAACCAGTTTGCTTCGACTCTAGTTCTTCTAGATCTCTTTGTCTGAGATGGGGTAGGTGTAGCCGTAGCTTTTAAACTTAAAACGCTTAATGCAATTGGGGGCTTGATTGGTTAGTGGTTGGGTTTAAGTGGACAACAATATCGGCAATCGCGGTCAATATGTCGAGTTGTTTCTATTGTTTTAATAATATTAAATAATCTGGGAGTTTGTTGTTTTCACTTGGTTATGATCCTGTGTAGACTTCTTTTTCAGGGACGAAAAATGTTTAAGTGTGGGAATATTTGATGTGGTCTAAAATATACATATTATAATATAATTATTTCCTACACTTTTGAGTTGTTTTGGGGTTATTTTTGTTAAATTATATGCGTTCGTGATTCATGTTTAAAGTTTGGGTTTCAAGTGACAACGAGCTAATAGGAATTGCATTTACAAAACTTTCTATAGACGGATGAAAAATTCTAAAAAGTTGTTTATTTTGATAGGCAGTTCATTGAAAACCAATTATATATTGGTTAATAATTTTGAACTATTTACATAAAAAAGAAAAGAAAAAAAAAACATATGTGAAATTCTTGTACTTCAATTTTGAAGACTCCTTTATCTCGTGTTCATTTAGTTTATTTTGATTATATATTCAAATACAGTTAACACCCACGAGTGGACCGACTTTGACTTGATTGGGTTCCAAATGAGTAAATGGACTAAACCAACCCAAGTGGAAGGGATTATTTGTCGGTGAGATTAATTGTGAAGCAAGAAAATAAGAGGCGTAAATTTGGAGTCTTAATTTATATAGAAGATCACTATTATATATAGAGATAGTTGGTGCCGAGAAGAAAAAACTCTACGGTTGGAACAGAGAGTTTGGACGGCAACATAATTACAATTATTCTTCGAGTTCCAACTGGAGAATTACTAGAAGATTTGAAGGCCACCTACTGGTAATCAACGATAGTAATTTTGGAGCAGAAAAATAGCATCTTTTGGTTTGTCAATTATTAACTTTACTTATTAATCATTGTTTTCGACATTCAAGAATTATTAGACATGAATTTGGCTACTATATATTTTGATTTGGCTTATATTACGTTTAATATTATGAGTAGTTAAATCGTTAGAACTACCTAGGTTTGGTTGACTGACGATGTGTTGACGTTTGTTTTGGGTTGATTAACAAACATATAATTGATTTTCTATTGTCAAGTTCATAGTATTGTGATTATATTCTATGATTGCTATTGAGTTTGTTCATTATTATATTAATTAAATCCCGTGTGATTTTATCTTTACATGAATTAGTTTCGTGTTTTGTTTAGGATTGCATGTTAGACTAATTACTTGGTCTTTTTGGTTGTTTGTGGTAGACGTCACCATAGGGTTTAATTGGTTAGAGTTGTTTATCTCAATAGTGCATCTCCTTTTAGTTGGACCAAGACATTAGGAGTTGGTTTATCTTTTTGGTCTAGTCGATTTAGTTAGCCGTTGCGAGACCACGTGCGGTTTCCTAGCTGTTGATTAGGTTATTTTGTACGCCAAGTTATTTAATGTTTAATATTGAATTACCCCATTTTCCCTAGGTTTGTTAGGATTACGAGCTTTAGAGGAATTTGTGATTTTGATACGGACCAAGTAATAAATCAATTGGCTACTTAGAAAATCAACCGTGCTTTATTATTCTTTCTAGATGTTTTTAGGGGTCTTTAGTAAAACTGACTGTGGGGACCTATTTTCCCTTATTATTGCCTAGTTAGATTATCTTTTGAAGTTTTATGTGTTCGTTGTCACCCGAGCGTCGTTCATAATCGTTAAGATACCTTACCTAGGTGGTTCACCTTCACCATATTTGAGAGCTCCGTTAGTGTCATAAGTGTCGTTAAGTTTTCTCGTTAGTTTCCTTAAGTTAAGTAAGTTAGTTAAAGTAATTAAAATTAAAAAAAAATAATAGTAATAATAATAATAATAATAAAATCAATTATATATTTTAAGGTAGGACTTGGATTAGGGTTTATAATCTGAGCCGTTCTCACGTGTCTTCAAGTTCGATATCCGGACTTTCCTGATCTTTGCTATACGCAACCGGTACACTTGCCGTTTGTATGGACTAGGATAGATTGTTTGGTTTTTAAAGCTTAGTTGCGATTCGTGTTTTATTTATATATATATTTTTGCACATCACATTAGCAAGATCACAACTCATCAAAGTCCATGAGCCTTTCCTTGGTCCAAACCCTTGCACAATATGGTGTATCAAGAAACGGTAAATATTAAGAAACATGCCCTTTTTGAATTGTCCCTCATGAACGTCACCCTAATATCCCATCGTTTCTTGGAATATCTTTAGCAAACGATCAGTTGTGAAGTGTATTGGGTTCTCCACATTATCTTGTAGTTGCAGGATTGTCCGTATAAGTTGTTCCGTTATTATAATCTCATGGTGTGCCACTGTAACCTCTATCCGCCTACCTCCTGCATCTTCGTATAATTGGGCAGAATGGTTCATGTATATGATTGGACTTTAAGTTAGTGCAAAATGGATATTCGATTGTTGTAACCACAGGATCATCGGTTCTACTGGCCGGTTATCGTAAGTTACTTGAAGAAGAACACACATATTGTGTTTCTCTCGAACGGATATGCTGGAACAACCGCCATATTTGTACATACACAAACACAAACACATTCAAAGTAGAAATTAGTCTAAAGTTCATAACTTTGATAAATTTGACTAAAGGAATCTGTTAACAAACTGTGGTAAACAGAAATTGAACTTGCTGCTTCGTTAATATCACAAATCCCATTTTAAGTGCCATGAAATGACTAAAACACTCTTTTTTGTTAATAAATTAAATAAAGCAATAAAGGAAAATTACAAATATGTTATTAAAAGACAATTAATCCAATAGTTGATTGTAAGTTGCAAACGGGTAGCTTGAGCTTGGTCGGGTTGTGTCGTATGGGTCTGAATATGTTGTGAGCAAATTAGGCCGTTTTAAAAAGGATCAACTAGCGCATTTATCTTTTTTTATAAAGTTTGTAGGCCTGATGTATAGAATAATATAGCATTCATCATTATACATTAACTAGTTGGCTCACTTGCCGCGTTGCAGCGTACTTGGATTGCCAGCCGAGTGTCACAATGAAATTTAAAAGTTTATTTGCGGAATACATAATGAAAACTATTAACTCTCCAAAACACCACACGTCCATTATATGCAACAAAACACAACAATAGACACCCTTTATGTTGTCAGATTTCGTAGCAAGTGGAATTAGATATGATTGTCAGATTTCGTAGCAAGTGGAATTAGATATGGCAATTGAGGTGATGTGAAAAAAGAGGGTGATGCATGTTGACTTGTAGCTAGGCTGCAGCTGTGCGTTAGGTGACGTCTTTTCCAAAAGGTTTTGTTATGTTGTACAAAATTGCAGCATTTTGTCGGTCAGTCTTATTGTTTGGAGGATGTTGCCCGGTAACTTAGGTCTTCTATGTTTTGTAGCCAGAAATATGCATCTTTGTTAGTGTTGGATGGTAGGTGTATCGAATATTTTTTGTGCATGTTTACCTCAAGTTACCCAAAAAAAGTTACCTTAACCAAAAATAGTTACCTTCTACTGGTTACCATCACTACTAAGAGGAAGACGGATTATCTTCTGCAAGTAATGATCGATTGATCGTTAACATACAAAATAATAGCAAATGGTCAAATGTGTAATTAAAGAATGGAATAGTCAAGTGTGTTGTTAATTGTTCAGATATGAAAATAAGTACTTTTGGAAGTTAATGTGCATAGAGCTAAAACCTTTTTATGAGTTTTACTTGTCATGCCACAGATTTGCCTTTTTATTGAAAACCTTTGTTGGTGCTACCGGTGGCAAGTGTTTAGTTAAGAGCTCGATGGTTAGCGGCTAAACGAAAACCTTAAAAAAGAAGGAAAAAAGAAAAATCAAAATGAATGAAGGCAACATCATTATCAACAATGAAATCGAAAAAAACCCAACGATAAAAAAAAAACTTTGTAAAACCGAACCATCAACCATACACAACAATATAGTAGCAAATGCCACCTAAACCTACCAAACAACAACGTAACAAATTAATCAACTAAAACACCTAACAATAACCCGCCAACCACTAACCAACACAGATGATATTCCACAAACAGATACAATACTCGTAACCTTTAACCAAAACCGAGCAGACATATATCTATCAAGCCAAGACATTTAAGATAAAATGTAACTACTACTAAATATGCATTAACATTAAAATTGAAACTAATTTCATAACTCCACCAAACAAAGTAGAGTAGAGAATCGCATCCAGATTCAAAACCCATTGTGTTTTAGTGATCCTAAAGTTGTATACTTAAGTCCTTTTATTAAAATTTTCTGCATTTTCTGACCCAAACTCATAATGATCAAAAGATACCTAAAACTAAATTTATAATTAACAAAAATTCCAGCGACTAACATATAACTCTGAAACTGACATCAGTTAATAAAAATCCCTAAACTAATTCAAATCTATTAGATGTTGGAAAATAGTCTTCATAGTTATATATTGCTAGCATGCATACATATAACATCAACTATATAAGAAATTTATAAGACGGTGGGTTTTTTATAAGCTATCACTAATTAAAATATCAAACAACTATAGTTATAAAAGACACCAAGTCAATAGTAAACAATACTAAAGATCACGTAACTAAAATCACCTCATACCTTATCTTCAGTAGAACGAACAACTGAAGTATTTTTTCTCCAAAAGACTCCTTCCATATGTGCCATTGCATGCTAAATAAACTCCAAATGTCAAAGACGGCAAAATCAGTAATATTTAGTGAAAACAAAGTGTAATTTAACAAAAGCCAACTGAGTAAAGTGGTTTGTGACATGTACAGTAGAGCTCACCGGGTTCCCACTTTGATTGATAATATCAATATCAGAATGAAGCCTTAGAATTTTTGTTACTGAAACCCTAACCAAAGCAATTGGTCACACAGTTGATGGAGGAGAACTAATAAACATATATACCTGAGGCGTAACTAATGATGAAATTGGTTACCCCTAATTGATGAAAAAAAAAAGAAAAATAAGCCTAATTAAGGTAATTAT
The DNA here is from genome assembly GCF_021521415.1 of Bidens hawaiensis. Taxonomy (NCBI): domain Eukaryota; kingdom Viridiplantae; phylum Streptophyta; class Magnoliopsida; order Asterales; family Asteraceae; genus Bidens; species Bidens hawaiensis. The sequence continues at coordinate 105,048 of NW_027491630.1, read as the reverse complement.
TAAATCACCCGCGCCACCGTCTGCTATAACACCGCCCACACCACCTTACGTAAGTCGGCAAATAGACCACCGGACCACTAAAGCCGCTGTAATAAATCACCGCACCACCGCCACCTAGGGTTTCCAAGTAAAACCCGGGTGGCAGTAGGTTGGCCGCGTACACCCAGCGGAAAACACAACCGCCGCCTAGGGTTTCCAAATACAACCCGGCAGCAGGGTTTGAAAATGGAGGTACCGGATTTATTAAGATGGCATGGTGACCGGAGGTGGTGAGGCGAGCAGTGGTAGCAAGAGAAAAGAATCCAGAGAGAGAATATATGTGTCTGGAAGAAGAACACGCGATTGAAAACGTGTAAAGCAAAGACAAATGGTCAGAACAGCTGGCAATAAAGCGGAGCGCCAAATTGGGTACAAAACATCATAAGCACCAGGTACAATTCATGGTGCACAACATCAGACGAAATTGTAAGTTTATAAATTTCCTATATTACAGATAGTAAATACTTAGCTTTGTTTTGGTGTCCAACTTTTATAACAACCCATTTGGATAATTGCTTATATATCAATGACACAATAATGTGATTTTATAACAACTCATTAATTCTTAAGCCACATGATTTGGTTGGGTTTAAGTACAATTTGGATAGTTAATGACATGTGAACCTACTTATATCAAGAAACTCTATAAATCTGGCCTAATGTGGCCTAACTGTGTGTGATCTTGACTTTTTCTTTGACTTCTACATGCAATTTTTTATTGCATTAAATTTAAACTAATACGCGGTTCGGCTTTTGAGAACAAAAAGAAAATTGGTTATTACTTACGAAGATCAGACGACTGAAGGAAAGAGGGAGAAAGAAACTGATTAAATGAATCAAAGGGATAAAAAAGATGGCAAAATGATTAGAGTTGTGGTATATGCAAGGGAAAAGGTCACAATTGAAGGTCATGCAATGGTTAAAAGTGATAGTTTATTTACCAGTTTGGTTTTGTTTTTTTTCAAAAGTGGGCTGGTTTGGGGTCTGCTAATCTCAAATGGGTCGATTGCAGGCATGCTTATCTCAAAGGGTCAAAAGTTCTTTTTTTTTTAAAAAGACATCTAAAGTTACATAACACAAACGATCTCTTGAAATACATAAGAAAATATTAAAAACATTTTTAAGATTTTACAAAAGCAAAAAAGGTGACATAAAGCTACATTTTCCACCTCGTGTTTAGTTCTTTCCTGTCCTATGATAAGTTTAATTATTCAACTGTCATCATGAGTCTCTGATATAATGCTAAATATTTATGTTTCCCGTGTATATTTTAATTAATATTTTAATAGTTTATGTTCGTTTTTAGTCAAGATTTGTATACTACTAACACTTTTATGTTTTGTAGGAAATGGAAGTTGATCGTGATCAAAAAGGGCGAAAAACAAGTTAAAAAGAACCAAAACGGAGATCTGGAACGCGTCAGGAAGGAACAGGACAGAGAATTGTTCAGACCGGGCCGGTCTGACTGGCCCCTTTGTGAGACACGCCGCGCCGCGCTGCCTGGAACCCACATCCTGGTCGCGCGGTGCCTAGAGGGTACTGGAGGATTTTTTATTTCGTTTTTCACACTTGTTGGGCCTTGTTTTCTGTATAAAAACATCTTTAACTTAAACCTGATAATAACCTGAAGCCACCAGACGATTTTGGAGTTCTTGAAAGCATATTTTCGAGTCTTGTGGTGATTTTGAAGGCACGAGAACAGCCGGTGAAGAGTTACACATTCGCGATTGAAGAATACGGGTTTTATCATCTTTGATTTCCCATTCTTTATATTTTCACCATGTTTTCAGTTTTATTTGTTTTGTTTGATTTAGACTTTATGATGCTAGGCTAAGCTCCATTAACTACCTAGGTCGTGATGAACCTTAGTTCGGTATGATTTTATTTGGGATTGTGTTCGTTATGGATTTTATGTTCTAAGTAAATTGTTGAGTTTGACTTACTTGATGCGTATGATTGCTTGGTTTTGTTTACTTGGATTTATTTTTTACATTGCCCTTGTTAATTATTTCATAGGATAGGGTTTTGTTAGGTCATTTACTGTGTGTTCTTGACTAGTTTGTGATTAATATGCATTAAAATCATAGAAACAATAAAATCAATTAAATAGATAAAAGTGAGCTGCTAGCCTAGAAAGCTGTAAGGTGATAGGCTATTGATAGATCTTTGTTTCTCAGGATTTATAGATTTAGTTCTTCGTAAGGAGTCCGTCTAGGTTTGATTGTCAGCTTGGTCTATTAAGTTAATTGAGTCTGCTTTGCTATCTTTGATTGCTGTAAGGTTGGATTTTGTTATAAAGATACTTAGACATAAGTTATTAAATAACCGTAAGGAAGTTTAATTCATAAAATTGGTGAGTCTTAAAACTTGTTAGAAATCCACAGGCGTCTTCTTAAAGTTCAAGGGTCATGTTAGGGTTTTCTTTCAAGGGTCTATTTCATGATCCCAGTTCAATAATTTGAGTTTTCCATTTAATTAATAACCGTAACTTTGGGGATTCTAGCCTAGGTAGTTGTTTTTATCATCTGAATTAATCTAAGCATTCTTAATTGTTTATTAGTTAAGTTAATTAGGTTTAAGTTTTGTATTAAATTAATTAGTTTTTGTTGTAAAACAACTAGAACCTATTAGCAATATAGAGAGAATGAGAGAAATGATTTCTTATTGATGTGCCTAACCAAATACAAGATGCCTTTATTTATAAGGACTTTTACATTAATACAAGGTAAATGAATAGATGATGGTTATGCATGTGGAGAGTCACACTAATAAATAATGGTTCATAACACTCCCCCTTGACTATCCGCATAATGGAATACGCTTGGTAATGTTGCCTCATTAAAAACCTTGCTAGGAAAACAAATTGGAACAAACCCATAGCTAAGGGAAAAAGAGTGCAACGCGTATAATACTCCCCCTCATTTATACATCCTTTAAATGATGGGTTTAACCACTGAGAAAGTTTGACTAAATCTTTTGTAGTCAATGATTCACCACTTGATTTTGTCGTGTAAAGTTCCTAATTTCGAGCAACCTTGTACTATCTTCATGGATGACTTGTAGTTCATCTTCTTGTAAATAAGTGATATGAAATCCACGAATTAGCTATATTATATTCTCTGCATCAATACAACTAACCAAACGTTTTTTACGGGTTAGTAAAATATAAACTTATACATTTCATACCCTGCATATATCAAAATATTATATTTAACTCATTCCGATTTCTCATCACTTAAAACAAATTATATCTTGTCAATGAATATAAATATAATATACATAGTTGTGTATAACTAGCAAGAATTATTGCATCAATTATGGTGTACTTCTTGACTAGCAATTTTTATTGATAAAAAGTATAATTTGTTCTATATGAGATGAACTTTATCCGTATTAAAATGTTTCAACATCTTCTAGATGAAATTTGATTGATATAAAAATATCATTACTCAAATGCTCGACCCGCATACACTTTACGAGATAGCAATCATCACATGATAATGTTGATTTAATATTAAAATATTCAACACATGGATTGATTACATCATATTGATACCTCTTTTCAACAAGATATCACCGAGTTAACCTTATCATTTTTAACTCGCTTTTGTAGTCCACATATAGAACTTATCATTCAATATAATAAATTTCTAGAAATTTTAGTTTAAATGCTTCATGCATGTCTAATATGTCATGGACTTCCTTTCATGTTGACTAATCATATGTATAATATACTATTTAAGAGATTTTACAATCTATCATGGACTTCCTTCCATGTTGACCAATCATGTATACAAATTTACTCTTCAAGAGTTTGGAATCATTTTCTATTTCATATTCAAATATGCAATCCACAATTATATAAGAAACGTTTCATATTGTACCATTCTTGTACATAGTTTATTGAATATCATCATATGCTTATTGTACATAGTTTAATGAATATCACCATACGCTTATTGATGCATAGGAATTACATCCTTAAGATGCTTACTTTTAACCAATAAATCGTGTTAGGAAACTCACAAGGAGTTCCATATATATTCCATTCATCAATGTATACAAGAATAATATGTACTCAGATCCAAATTTATATAATACAATCATATCGTTCTCGAGAACTTATTATATATGATTTTGGCAATTTAAATCCTTCAAGGATAAACTTCATTATCAAAATATTTATCAGATGCATATCAATTCTCTCTTGTATTACCAGATTAAATTTTGTTGCATCCACCACTAGAGAATATATCTCCTCATCGTTGTGCCAATAATTATGCCTTACCTTGCATAATTTTATTTTTCTTATCACGTTTTCGAAAAAAAGACTCTTTTATATCTATTATATATTACAACAGTTAGTTGTATGGACCACTTGTCCAAAAACTAGCAGATTCGTGAGAGAATTCAGTTCTGCATCATTTGCATCTGTTCATTTTGGCCAGTCATTTTAGTATTTCATTTAACACAGAACTTAGTTCTTGATCCTCAATGTTTTCATTATTTCAAGCTCTATACAAAATTATCAACGACGTCGATTTTTTTTTTCGATTCCATATATATCTAGACATGATATAGTTTATTGAGATCTCTTTTATTTTCAAGTACATGAGGTTCTCTTCTAGAACCATCATGTGTATCGTCTCTTAAAGAGAATCTTTCATTATACCTCGACTTGACCATTTTCATTACTTGCCCCATTTTCGAGGATTTATATTCTTGAATCGAATAGTCTAACACGCTTTAGGTGTGCCATGGACTCATTACCAGTGATCCTTTTAATAACATTTATTAGAGCAATAGCAGTTTTTTATATGTGACTTAGCTAGTCACTCTATTTAGGTCAGTGAATGCATCTGGTAGTTAATTCGCTAATTCTTGTAAATGAATTATCTTTTAAACTTCTTGTTTACACTTTTTAACTTGAGGATCAACATAATGATAATTCAGTACAACTTTTTAATTTTCCAACTGCTTCTTATTTCCCCCCTCATGTTGGAAATATTATTTTGTTTAAGTAAAAATCAATATTGAGTCACAGACGAATCCCACGTTGATGACTCTAAATACATAATTATCAATACTTTTCCATATCCAACATATATTCCCAACCTTTCTTGATGTCTCATTTTTGTGCATTGTGGTGGAATAATTGCAATGTGTATTGCACTTTTAAAAACTATAAATGAGAAAAATTTGGTTCCTGACTGAAAACCAATTGTAATGGGGATGAAATATTATAACTTATTGGCCTTATGTGAATTAATATTACCTTGTGTAAAAACACATGTTCCAACAAATAAATATGAACTTTTGCTCTCATGATTATTGGATTTGTATTTAATCATAGACATTTTTTCATCGTCTTTGACAAAAGAAATTGTAACGATAATAATCACATGTTGTTTAACACTTATTCCAATAATCATTAGTATTATGGGAATTAAGATCACCTCTAGAATAGTGTGCTTGCTATTAGCTAAGTCACAAGTCACGCAAACTTCAGGTTGCGAATTTGATAACCATTTAGACGATGCATCAATTTAAAAAAAACCATAAATGGTATCATGTCAGGATATACATATCCTTTTATCATTTTCATAGTATATAGGTGATGTACATAGAAATATACATCTTTTCGGCATCAAATAATCTCTAAAAACTGCAATTTCTATCTAATAACATTGCATAAAAGGCTACTTATCATAATAAAACATAATTTCAGGTGAAACCAAGCCCCAAACGAAGAAATAAGCAAAAAGACGAAGAAAAACACAAGAAAACAAAGAAACACGCCCCCATGCTTCTGACACAAGAAAAGACAAAATCTGGAATCAAAAGCACGGGGCCGTGGCAGAGAATGAAGAAAAGACAAAGAAGAATTGAGCACATGTCACTAAAAAATATGGCGCCGTGCCTACCAACCACGGGGCCGTTGCCACCTCACAGAAAAGACAAAACAAATCTGGCACATGTCATAAAAATGCACGAGGGCGTGCTCATCAAGCACGGGGCCGTGCCTCACAGTCCAGATTGCCTATAAATAGTGGCTCATGTTGCACTCATTTGGTGTGCCTTGAAAATAATTCTCTCCGGTTTTCACTTATAAAAACACACACTAACACTCACTTTGAAGATCTAGTGAAGAGTATGAAGGTTTCGAGGTCATCACCATTAATCATCATCATCAACCATCATTACCATCATTAAGAAGAAAGATTCATCTACATTTGGTTAGATTGTTCCAAGTTTAATCATGTATTTGTTATTATCAATCATCTTAATGTTTATCATTATGCTCATTATGAGCTAAACTCCTTTTACCATCTAAAATCTATGAAGAAGCTTTATTTTACTTGATAATTAATCAAGACATGTGATGTAGTCTAGTAAAGTACATGGTTATATTACAATTATCTTTTGATGAGAAATGTTTCACCATCTTAAATCACTAATTCAAAGTTGGTGGTTGTCAATTTCATTGGCAATCGTTCATGATCGATTCATGTTCTTTAAAGATAGAAATACTTTGATACATTATCGAAACATGGATCCTTATATTGTACTTAGAAATGATGAGATATAAGTTATGGTGTATTTTTCTAAACCTTGGTAATCCGATAATGGCTTTGCTTAGGATATCAAATTAGTTAAAGAAACCATATGTTAACGGAATGTGTAATTATAACCTACATAAATCAACCAAGGGGAGGTTGTGTGATGAACTACAACCACCCGAAGTTGTTAGAATTGGTATTTGAGAAATCAAAGTCAATCCTAATCTTTCTACTTTAAGAAACTACTTGCCAACTTAAATTGACATCATTGAGATGGTATGACATTAGGAAAGGGTAGACTTTAAAATGCGCATACTATCTCCTTAGTGCCAAAGATGCTCACTTAAGGTTTAAGGAGCTATCTATCATTGAGCATTACTATCTCCTTATTGCTACGGCAAGTTTATCACATGTCCAAATATTAATTATCAATGTTAAAATGGAGTGGATTCTTGATCTTAGATGGTAACCTTTGCATAATTGAACAACTCGTTTAGAATTTCTTATCTGGGCACCTATATATCATATATAAGTATTTATATTTTATAAAAAGTCTAAAACTAACCTCAAAATGATTAAAACCTCCGATTAAAGTAAAACAACGATTTATTATTAGAAACATTTGTGTTCACGGATCGATACTTGGTTCTTACCAATACTATTCTACTTATATGATAGGTACACTTGCCTATTTTGTGTGTTTTTAGTCTTTGTAGAAATCACTTTTATAAATTTAAAACACGATCTTGTGCAAAAGCAAATCATTCCATCCATCATATTTTATAGCACACGCACGCACGCATCAAGTTTTTGGCGCCGTTGCCGGGGACACGGTACGTTTCTAAGAACGATCCAAGTTTTAATTTAATCATTGTTTATAATTGTACAAATTTTTAACTTCTATTTTATTTTATCTTATTTTATTTTAATAAATACTAAAATATATAATTTTACGACTAGCCTACTTTTTACCTTTATTTAACTTACCTTATTTTAGCTTAGTTAATTTAGACCATAGTTTAGTTTAAAATAGCTTATCCTAACTTATAGTTTAACTTAGACTAACTTTACCTAACTTTTACTTTAGTTTAATTTTGAATTAGTCCCATGTATGTCCTCTACTTTTGAGCCCGAGCTTGTTTCTCCACTTTCTAAACCAGAATGACTCTTTCGTCGACGAACTCGTAAACAAACTACAGAAACCGCAGAAGCAATCAAATACAAATCAGTAGACGCCACTACATCAGGAGAAAATCAAACCGAAGAAATGATGGCGGCCCAGAACAATGAGCCAAACATGAGCCAGTATGCCAAGCCATCCCTCGAAGGCTACGGCAATGGAGTAGCTCCACCCGAAATTACCAAAAATTTCGAAATCAAATCCAGCACCATTCACATGGTGGAAAATTCAGTTCAATTTCATGGTCTCCTCGACGAAGACCCTCTTTCTCACATATCTCGATTTCTATGAATCTACGGAACCTTTAAAATCCAAAACTGTTCAGAAGATCAAATCAAGCTTAAACTCTTTCCTTTCTCTCTGAGGGGCCAAGCCCTAGAATGGATAGAATCTATTTCTTCTGGTTCCATCACCACTTAGGACCAGATGGTTGAACAGTTTCTCCTCAAATATTTTCCGCCCGATAAAACTGCCAAATACCGAGCCAGCATTACCGGATTCCGGACCGATGATGATGAATCGTTACACGCAGCATGGGAAAGATACAAAAGTCTTCTGAGAAGATGCCCACACCATGGACTGAGCGTATGGTTACAAGTACAAACTTTCTTTGACGCACAATCCAGTCAAAACAAACAGGCCATCAACCAGATCGCTGGTGGAGACCTGGGATCCAAATCACCTAACGAAGCATTTGAAGTCCTGGAGAAGGCCGCAAAGAAGAGTTTCTCTTAAAACCCACCAAGATCTACACCTACCCATAAAGGAATATACCACGTTGATTCCAACACTCTTGTCACAACACAGTTTGAAGCTCTTTCCAAAAAATTCGAACAACTTCAAGCCGAGCTATCAAAAACCAGACTCACCTGTGACACTTGTGGAGGAAATCATAAGACGAGTGACTGTAAACAAGTCAGCACGGCCATGGAAGAAGTCGATTTCATCGCTCGACAGAAAAACGCTTTCAGCGATAACTACAATCCAGGATGGAGAAACCACCCGAATTTCAGCTGGAAAGACGGAGGTAATACTCAACCTTTACCCGGATTCGAAAAAAAACCAATGAATCAACCCTTCCAACCTAAACTTCAATTTCAAGATCAAAGTTCTAGTAGCCATCAAAACCCAAGCTACTCTAAGATCGAAGAAATGTTAATCCAACTGATGACCAAAACAAATGAAGCAGAAAAGAAAGCCGACTCAAGAGCTGTTGATATCAGCGGAGTATTATTAAAATATGAAGCCGATCTCAAAAGTCAACAAGCATCACTTCAGAACCTAGAAACCCAAATCGGACAAATAGCCCGACAATTATCCGAAAGACCACCTGGCACTCTTCCAAGCAACACAATCACCAACCCGAATGCAACAGCTAACGCCGTTACACTCAGGAGGGGTACAACCACTGTTATCTAACCAACTTCTGAAGCAGTTATGGAGAAAAAGTCTCCTAATGAAACGCAGGAAATGCTGACCCCAACAAGTACAGTACAGCCTAAGGAGCCAGTCCGAACCTATGTTCCGCCTATTCCATACCTTGGAAGACTGAAGCAGGAGCGATTGGAAGCCCAGTATGGAAAGTTTCTAGAACTATTTAAGCAACTCCATATCAACATCCCTTTTGTCGAGGCTATTGCTCAGATGCCAATATATGCCAAGTTTCTCAAAGAAGTGCTGACAAACAAAAGGAAGCTGGAGGAGCTCTCGCATGTCACCCTAAGTGAAGAATGTTCAGCTGTCCTCCAAAGCAAGCTACCGACAAAGATGACCGATCCAGGGAGCTTTACTATCCCTTGTCTCATAGGAAATTTATCTGTTAGCAATGCCCTGGCTAACCTAGGAGCTAGTATTAATTTAATGCCTTATGCGGTATTTGCAAAACTAGGGATAGGAGAACCAAAGCCCACCCACATGATCATTCAGTTAGCTGACCGATCCGTTAAATATCCTCGGGGCATTGTTGAAAACATGCTTGTCAAAATTGACAAGTTTGTTTTCCCAGTAGATTTTGTGATTCTAGACATGGAGGAAGACAAAAGTGTACCTCTAATTTTAGGAAGACCCTTTTTAGCCACCGTAAAGGCTATCATTGATGTTTGCACTGGTAAACTCACACTCAAGGTCAATGACGAGGCAATCACTTTTGACATAGGAAAATCTATGCAATATCCGCAACAACACGATGACACCTTATATTGTGTTGACATCATAGACTCCATCGTAAGTTGCTATATGCGAGATTCCTCCATCAATACTCCTTTAGAAACACAAGTTTTAGACAAAACACTCAACAAACCCATTTTAGAAAACGAAAATCTCAACAATAACTACCACGAAGAGTCAGAAATGATATTCGAAATCATTGAAAACAATGAAAAATCAAAACCATCAATCGAAGAACCACCAGCCTTAGAATTAAAAGAACTACCAAAACATCTCGAATACGCCAATCTAGAAAAAGACTCTCAACTTCCAGTAATTATTTCATCTCACCTTTCTAAAGAAGAGAAAGACGAGCTTCTTAGGGTTCTTAAAAACAATAAGAAGTCTATCGCATGGAAGATCATGGATATCAAGGGCATCAGTCCTTCCATTTGTACTCACAAAATCCTCATGGAGGAAGAATACAAACCCATGGTCCAACATCAAAGACGTCTCAACCCCAACATGCAAGATGTGGTGAAGAAGGAAGTAATCAAACTGCTTGATGCCAGATTAATCTACCCGATATCTGATTCACCTTGGGTTAGTCCCGTTCAAGTAGTGCCCAAGAAGGGAGGAATGACGGTCGTAATGAACGAGAATGACGAATTAATACCAATGAGAACCATCACAAGCTGGCGAGTTTGCATTGATTAACGGAAGCTTAATGATGCCACAAGAAAAGATCATTTTCCACTTCCTTTCATAGACCAAATGCTCGAACGATTATCTGGAAAAATGTTCTACTGTTTTCTTGATGGATTTTCTTGATACTTTCAGATTCCCATTGCTTCTGAAGATCAGGAGGAAACTACTTTTACATGTCCATACGGAACCTTTGCTTACCGAAGAATGCCATTTGGATTATGTAATGCTCCAGCCACCTTCCAACGTTGCATGGTGGCCATCTTTTATGAAATGATCGAAAACTCTATGGAAGTCTTCATGGACGACTTCTAAGTCTTTGGAGACTCTTTCGATCACTGTCTGAAAAACCTAGACAAAAAGTTAGCTAGGTGTGAAGAAGTAAATCTAGTGCTCAACTGGGAAAAATGCCACTTTATGGTAAAGGAAGGCATTGTTCTAGGTCACAAGATTTCTCAAAACGGACTAGAAGTTGATAGGGCCAAAATAGAAACCATATCCAAACTTCCGCCGCCAACTTCAGTCAAAGCCATTAGAAGTTTTCTAGGTCACACAGGTTTCTACCGCCGCTTCATAAAAGACTTCTCAAAAATCTCAAAACCTATGACCAAACTTCTGGAAAAAGACGCACCATTCGTCTTCTCTGAGGAATGTATTGAATCATTCAATACGTTAAAAGACAAACTTGTCAACGCACCAATCATGACCACACCCGATTGGACCCTTCCATTCGAAATCATGTGCGATGCAAGTGACTTTGCAGTTGGAGCCGTACTCGGACAACGCAAAGAAAAGCACTTTTACCCAATTTACTATGCCAGTAAAACTCTTAACGATGCACAAGAAAATTACACCACAACAGAAAAAGAGTTACTAGCAGTAGTATTTGCCTTTGAAAAATTTAGATCATACCTAGTTCTTTCCAAAACCATAGTTTACACCGATCATGCCGCAATACGTTACCTATTCAACAAACAAGATGCCAAACCCAGACTCATCCGATGGATCCTACTACTCCAAGAATTTGACATCGAGGTTAAGGACAAAAGGGGAGCAGAGAATGTAGCCGCAAACCATCTTTCACGCTTAGAATGTCCAACTCCTGAAGAAGTTCACAAAGAAGTTATCAATGATAATTTCCTGCATGAAATTCTCATGCGCATTCAAGAAGTCATAGAAGAAAAAGACGAAAGTCCTTTGGTATGCCGACTTCGCAAATTACTTAGCTTGTAGGATCCTTAGAAAAGGACTTACCCATCAACAGCGGAAGAAATTCTTCTCCGATCTTAAGTTTTACTTCTGGGAAGATCCATACGTATTTAGAATAGGTGCGGATCAAGTCATTAGTAGGTGCGTAGCAGGCAAAGAAGCCTTAGACATTCTCAAACACTGCCATGAAGGACCAACAGGAGAACACCATGGTACCGCCACCATGGTTAGGAAAGTGTTTGATGCAGGATTTTTTTGGCCCACTATATACATAGATACACATACTTTGATCCAAGCATGCGATGCATGTCAAAGAGCCGGGAACATCTCATCAAAAAATGAGATGGCACAAAAGGGCATTCAAATTTGTGAAATATTTGATGTATGGGGAATAGATTTCATGGGGCCATTTCCTAATTCATTCGGAAATAAATACATCCTTGTAGCAGTCGACTATGTATCTAAATGGGTAGAAGCAGAAGCTCTTCCCACTAACGATGCTCGAGTAGTTGTACGGTTTCTGAAAAAGTTATTTTTAAGATTCGGTACTCCGAAAGCCCTAATCAGCGACAGAGTTACCCACTTTTGTAACACCCTGATGGACAAGGTCTTAGCACGGTATGGGGTCCATCACCGACTGGCAACACCATATCACCCTCAGACCAGTGGGCGGGTAGAGGTCTCGAACCGAGGAATTAAGAAAATTTTGGAAAGAAGTGTGGGGATGAATCGCAAAAATTGGGCAGAAAAGTTAGATGACGTATTGTGGGCCCTCAGGACGGCCTACAAAACTCCCATAGGAACGACACCCTTCAAGCTCGTTTACGGGAAGGAATGTCATCTCCAGTAGAGTTAAAACACAAAGCCTACTGGGCCCTCAGAGCAGGGAATTTTGATCTAACGCCCGCCGGAGCAAACCGGGAAGATCAAATTCGTGAGCTCGAGGAACTGAGAACATTGGCCTACGAAATTCCTGGTCCTACAAGGAAAAGACTAAGCGCATACACGACGCTCATTTAAAAGGAAACAAAAAATTTCTAACTAGCGATCGTGTACTGTTATACAACGCTCGTTTAAGTCTTTTCCCAGGAAAGCTGAAATCCTGGTGGACAGGTCCATACGTAGTTGAATCCGTTTTTGACTATGGGACAGTCGAAATTTCAAATTCAAACGGCCAAATGTTCAAAGTAAATGGACATCGATTAAAACCATACATCGACAGTCCACTTAAAGAAGTTTTGGAGGTATTAACCCTCCAAACTTTTTAAATAAGAAATTAAGGAAACAAGGTCTGGCCAAGACCTTCACAAAACTAGGCCCCGTAACTATTTATTTGTTTAAAATAATAATAATAATAATAATATATTTAGAAAACCACAGGGGCGTGCTTTCAAAAGCACGGTCCCGTGCCTAAAAATGCGGGCCGGCATCTACGCTGCAAAAATCTCAGTCAGACTGGTTTGTAACAGAATTGTCAGAGCAAAAACACGGGGGCGTGCTTCCAAAAACACGGTACAGTACTCGGTTTCCTATTTGGTTATAAAAGGCACCTTGTGTCATTGCATGTCTTGCACAAACCAAAACCAAACCAAAAACCTCTGAAAATTCAGCATGCCAACTGAGATGAGTGAAGCAATCCCCGTTTCATGACATCCGAGAAACGATGCCCGCCATGTTTCCAAAATCGAGCTTCTCTTGAGACTTCAAGAACTCGTGAAAGAACTCACCGAAATGAATCTCCTTGCTGAGACGCGTCTCGTGCAACTCACCGAATCAGTGGAAACACATGAAAATGGAACTCCGAGACATCAACGAACAACTCCAGTTTCAAGTTCTCGGTTTCATGTATTTTCCACCACCAGGACCATTCGGCGGAGGAGAGCCTTTCGGGGAACTCTAGGAAACTTAACTTTCTGTTTTCATGTGTAAACAAGTGCATTAAGCACAATGTGTTAGGACTTCGGGCTTAACCCGATTATTTTCTTTTCTTAGGAAAACCGGGCTTATCCTGTAATTGTTCTAGGACCTGTATTTAATGAAAAGTAATTTTTTAGATGACCAAACTTCTAAATTATCACAAAAAACGTCATTCTAAAAATTCCGGATCTTGAATCGTGTTGAAAATTAAAAGGAAATTCACTGTGACAAAAAGCACGGGCCGTGCTTTCCTAAGCACGAGGCCGTGGTCACCCCAGAATCTTCAGCATGATACGCGCTGACTCCGTACAATTCTCTGACTCAGAAACATTTATTCCTCTAGCAGCATGGGGCCGTGTTTTTAAAAGCACGGGGCCGTGTTCAACTTTCCAGTCTCTATATGATGCATGCATAAATTCACTATTCCATTCACACCAAACACAAACTACCTAAATGGAAGGAAAACGGGTTGAATGGAGGCCAGTGAAGAAGGGGAAACAACATGAATCTTCCTTCCTTGAGGAGGAAATCATGAGACTCTAATGCATCGTAAGAGATCAAGTTGAGAGCAACATGAAAACCGAGGCTCGAGTAGTCGAGTTAATTAACAAAGTCGGCCTTCTTAGGTTCGAGAACTTCCATGTTGTGGATGTCCACCACAAAGATGTGACTTCCAAACTTAACTTTCTCAACTGAGAAATCCTTACGCTCAACAAGAAGCTTGATGAACTTTTGGAAGCCAAACGAGCAACACCACACATCCAGGACTTGTTCGGGAGTGGTGGCCGTTGAAGTTCTGACTTTTTTTGTGTTTAAGTTGTTCCCGCTAGTACTATGTGTTAGGACCCAAGAATTGTTGTTGTACTTTTCATTTCATCTATATTTAATTATGTCTTTAGTTTTATGTTTTAATGAAATCAAGGATTTTTTACCATGTTAAAGTAACCAGAAAATAAAAACCCGGTTAAAAACAAACCAACTCGAAAAATAAACAAAATTTAAAACAGTACTGTCTGCACTAAGCAGCACGGTACCGTGCTTCTAAAAGCATGGGGCCAAGTTTTTGGTCACAGAGCAGTTACGAGTTTTTATCTTAATAAAATAACTTTCTCCAACCAACAACCCTAATATCACTGCATTCTGAACCGAAAACCGCCGACCTTCAAATATTTTGCTAATTTCTTTATCAAATCTTCGATTCTAAACCTAAGGTATGTTAATTTAACAATTTCATTGTTCAAATTCGTCATTCTAGGATTAGATTAACTCTAAATTCGCTCAAATCGACTGAATCGGGTCAAAACCCGAAGAGGGTATGGGTTAATTTGCTTGTATATGATGAATAGATATTTTTGAATATTTGATGGTTAGGGTTTAATTGAAAGAAACAATTCAGGTTTTGGGTGTTAGCATAAATACCCGACACACCATTAAACCCAATTGATATAATCGGTCAGAAACGAGGGTTCGAGTCTGTGTAAGTTAGAAATCAATATTAGAAACACGAGCCGTGTCCAAAACAACACGAGTCGTGGTCAACCAAAAGTCAAACATCAAAGTAAACTGGACCAGAGGCACCAGCACGGGGCCGTGCTCCTGAAAGCACGTCGCCGTGCTTTGCTCTCCGTTTCAGCAAAAATGCAAATTTTTCACGATTTTTGACTAATTTGAGTGTAAATTGCGAATGGCCGAGTATGGAGAAGAAGTTCATGCATGCCTAGTCTTCGAAAAACGCAACAAAAAGGACCGAGAGGCAAACACGAGATTAACTTATCTCAACAACAGGTATCCAGAAGCCAACTTCCATGCATGTGAAGAAAGTTTGAGACACGTCAACCAATGGGACCGCTATCAGAACATTGTGAAGGGACCTTGGAGATGGGTTTTTAGCCAAACGGGGGATTCAGTGATGGAACTTACAAAGGAATTCCTGGCCTCGTTCAACATAAAGAAGAAAAAGTTTGACTTGTGGGATAACGAGGCAATAGAATTCCGATGTGGGGGTGTATGGAATAACACTTCTGTCACCCAACTGGGAGTTGATTTGGGAATTTACACGACCGAGGAAACTGACACAGATATCTGGTTCGAGGCCAAAACAACATTTACAGATGAAGGTGATGATGATGAAGTTGAAGCAGGTGCCATAAGGGAAGAAGCTTGGGAACAGTTGAGTTATGGAACAACAGAGTATAGACCGAGCGTTTTAAAAAGAACAGCACTGCGTGACCCTCACATGAGGTACATCCACCGTTTGCTGAGTCACACCGTCACAGCTCGAGGACAGAGTGAAGGGGTTGTCAACCTGAAGGATCTTTGGGCATTGTACTACATGAAAAACGAACTACCATCCAATATCACTATGCTATTTTGCAAACTTTTCATGTCAAATGCTACTGCCCGAGGAAATAACCCGATCTTCGGGGGTCCCTGGATCTACAACCTCTACAGCGCCTATGGTGCAGACACAGAAGGAACTCCAAGCCCAGACCCAATAGCTCTCAACCTTGATTACTGTGAAAGCATGCAGATGATTCAGCAAATCAGCCCGGGTGTGTGGAGATTTTGTGATAAGAATAACCAAGTTTGGGACCCAAAAGACCCGTCAGAGATGATGATACAAGATGTGCATGAGAGACGACAATCACCACCCAGACAACAACGCCCTTGAACTTACCATCAGAGAGGAGGCCCATCTTCATCAGGGGCCGGCCCCAGTTCGTCACACGATAGCCGATACTCTTTCGAGGGTATATATGGACTTATTGATCAATTCTCAGCTAACACTACCACCTCATTTAACAAGATTACAGAGCAGATGGTTGCCTCAGATGCACAGCGAGCAGCCGAATATGCAGAGACGAGGCGAGAGATTGATCGTTTGGGCTATCGCATGGACAGGCAGTGGGGACCATTTGACCCGGACACGGGTAACTGATGACTGGCGGCACTGGTAGGTCGGGCATGGACATGGGTTGGTAGTATTTTATGAACTTATTATGTGTGTTTTAAACAATTTACTTTTCGTCGTACTTGTTTGTTTGTTTTTATGTTGGTTTGGATATTTTTATAACCGTGGGTGCCAAAGACATTGTGCTAGGTACTAATTTAGCCCAATAGGGCAAGGGAATGGATGATTCCATACCCAATTTTCAGCAGTTTATGCTTGGTTGTTTGTGGATGTTTGCAGTTTTATATTATACAGGCACAAAAACAGGAAAACGGACGAAAAACAGGGGACGCTCTGTCGAAATTTCGTTAAGCCATAGGGAAGTAACTCTCCATTTTTACCCATAATACTCAATTAGAATTTTTATATTTTCATGAATCTTGTCACATTGAGGACAATGTGAGATTCAAGTGTGGGGAGGGGAATTACTTGACCAATTGTTTGTCCAACTAATTATAAAAAAATTCTCTAAAACAAATATTTTTGCAAACAAAGATTATTCAAAACCTAAAAATAAAACCAAGAAAATTTTTGGCAAATAACCAATCATTAAGTGAAAAAGGTAAAAAAAGAGAAGTTTTGTAATATTGAGAATAAATTTATGCAAAATATGGCGTTAATACCCAATTCCTCCGTTACTGTGAGATAAACCTCATGCCATATAAATATTTTTTTCAGAAGCTTTGAGTGAGTCATATGTTTCGTGTGATTTAAAACTTGTCGCAATTATTGATTTCAAGACCGCACAAAGCGTTGTATAAGGAAAAAGGTAATAATTACACAGTTCCATCAAACCCATTATCAAATTACAAAACCCAAAAACCCAATCACTTTATCCACTTTCACCGGTAAAATACAACACTGGTCTTTTACCGGCAGACCCTAAAGAACTGGAAATGCATTCTTTCGATTTCAATTTCCTTTGCTACATACACTTCACAAAACCTAGGTTGCCTCCAGAACTTAGGGAGAGAATCTTTCTCTTTAGCAATGAGGTGAGGAATAAGTGGCGCCAAAACGAACAAAGGCCACCATTCTGTGGAATTTCCAAGAACGCAATGAAGAGAATAGCAAAAAGATATGAACGATGCTTAGGTTGCGGAAACTAGTCCCACGAAGAAAGGTGTAGAAAAAGTCAAACTCAGTCTCAGCATGAATATACCGAACTAATGAGGGTGGGGGCTATTAGGCTCAAAGCCGAACGATCCATTAGAGTTGGAAGTTATATTCAGAACAGGATTGAGGAAGAATTGATCCACATCCTCGATAAAACCGGTCTTGACGATCTGACCTTCAAAGAGTCATTAGCTTTGTTTAAAAAAAAAAAGCTAACCATTGAAGACATCTTAAGACTCCCAACAATTAGTTGTATTTACCATCCTCATTAACCCTTGAACCACCACAAAATACCAATTCCTACTCACATTAAACCGAAACCCTTTTTACCTTCTAATCTATGCAACCCTTCAAAAGGTGGAGATTTGAACTTGTTACAAGCATATTTATCACAAGTTGCATTTTGGCTAAGAGTGTTCACATACATACATCACAGGTATGATCAGATATGAAACCGAGTGTAAGTGAACATTTTGAGAACGTGACGTTTTGCATAAATGGAAGCTCATAAAAACAAAAGTTCTCTCTTATTTATCACTAACATAAAGATTGGTTATTTTGTTTTGTCTTCTTGGAGCTCACTTAAGGGATAGCTATAAACTAAAATTTTCTGTTTTAGAGATTAATTATAATAAGATTGCTTGAGGACAAGCAATGTTCAAGTGTGGGGATGTTTGATGTACATAAAAATATACATCTTTTCGGCATCAAATAATCTCTAAAAACTGCAATTTCTATCTAATAACATAGCATAAAAGGCTACTTATTATAATAAAACATAATTTCAGGTGAAACCAAGCCCCAAACGAAGAAACAAGCAAAAAGACGAAGAAAAACAAAAGAAAACACAAGAAAACAAAGAAACACGCCCCTATGCCTCAAGAAACACGCCCCATGCTTCTGACACAAGAAAAGACAAAATCTGGAAGCAAAAGCACGGGGCCGTGCTCATCATGCACTGGGGCCGTGGACGAGAATGCAGAAAAGACAAAGAAGAATTGAGCACATGTCACTAAAAAACACGGGGCCGTGCCTACCAACCACGGGGCCGTTGCCACCTCATAGAAAAGACAAAACAAATCTGGCACATGCCATAAAAATGCACGGGGGCGTGCTCATCAAGCACGGGGCCATGCCTCACCATCTAGATTTCCTATAAATAGTGGCTCATGTTGCACTCATTTGGTGTGCCTTGAAAAGAATTCTCTCCTGTTTTCACTTATAAAAACACACACTAACACTCACTTTGAAGATCTAGTGAAGAGTTTGAAGGTTTGGAGGTCATCACCATTAATCATCATCATCAACCATCATTAAGAAGAAAGATTCATCTACATTTGGTTAGATTGTTCCAAGTTTAATCATGTATTTGTTATTATCAATCATCTTAATGTTTATCATTATGCTCATTATGAGCTAAACTCCTTTCACCATCTAAAATCTATGAAGAAGCTTTGTTTTACTTGATAATTAATCAAGACATGTGATCTAGTCTAGTAAAGTACATGGTTATATTACAATTATCTTTTGATGAGAAATGTTTCACCATCTTAAATCACTAATTCAAAGTTGGTGGTTGTCAATTTCATTGGCAATCGTTCATGATCAATTCATGTTCTTGAAAGATAGAAATACTTTGATACATTATCGAAACATGGATCCTTATATTGTACTTAGAAATGATGAGATATAAGTTATGGTGTATTTTTCTAAACCTTGGTAATCCGAAAATGGCTTTGCTTAGGATATCAAATTAGTTAAAGAAACCAAATGTTAACGGAATGTGTAATTATAACCTACATAAATCAACCAAGGGGAGGTTGTGTGATGAACTACAACCACCCGAAGTTGTTAGAATTGGTATTTGAGAAATTGAAGTCAATCCTATTCTTTCTACTTTACGAAACTACCTGCCAACTTAAATTGACATCATTGAGATCGTATGACATTAGGAAAGGGTGGACTTTAAAATGCGCATACTATCTCCTTAGTGCCAAAGATGCTCACTTAAGGTTTAAGGAGCTATCTATCATTGAGCATTACTATCTCCTTATTGCTACGGCAAGTTTATCACATGTCCAAATATTAATTATCAATGTTAAAATGGAGTGGATTCTTGATCTTAGATGGTAACCTTCGCATAATTGAACAACTCGTTTAGAATTTCTTATCTTGGTCACCTATATATCATATATAAGTATTTATATTTTATAAAAGGTCGAAAACTAACCCCAAAATGATTAAAACCTCCGATTAAAGTAAAATAACGATTTATTATTAGAAACATTTGTGTCCACGGATCGATACTTGGTTCTTACCAATACTATTCTACATATACGATAGGTACACTTGCCTATTTTGTGTGTGATTAGTCTTTGTAGAAATCACTTTTATAAATTTAAAACACTATCTTGTGCAAAAGCAAATCATTCCATCCATCATATTTTATACCACACGCACGCACGCATCAATTAGATATTTAAACCCAACTTAGTTGGTTAACAATTAACGTCCCATTGAGAACAAACATTGTGTGTTTAATTACCATGAAGAGTCTTCTAATTCTCCAATAAATTCACATCATCAATGACTCGGAATGATCAAACCGGTCAAGCCAATATATTAAACAATCATGATCCGTAAATTTATGTATTCTGATCATATAGTATATCATCATTTTAAACATTCATGTTAAAGCACGTTTCCCGTATTTTATTCTCGTATAATCACACACTTAGCGTGCCACTTCTTGTGGTCAATAGTAACATGGTTGATCTCATTATCAACGTGAGGGTCATTATAATGTCCTCATTTACCAATATCATGACCTTTATCATCGATCATTTTATAATAATCACATTATTAACTTAGTTGATCACATTATTAACATGAGAATCATAACAATTTATTCAATTACCATGATCACAGAGTTTACGCCGATCATTATATCATCACATTCACTTCAAAAAATGGATTATTAACTAGATAACTTTCATGGTGTCATCATTACAATTTCCTTAGTTATGATGGCAATCTTTACTCTGATCAGTCTATCATCGCATTCACTTCAGGGAATGGATTAGCGCCACATAATTTACATGGTGGGCGTTCTCTTGGTATTCTTTAACAATCTTACTACTTCAAGAGTATATTTGAGTTTAGTTAATGGAAATTGTATTCTTCACAACTTGTATAAATAAACTTCTTATCATATAACATCAATTGAGAAGAATTTATATGCCATAATCATTGAGATTTAGCGATCCAAAATCTTACAACTTCCATACATTTATAATAAGCTTTATTGAGTTTGGTAAATCATTGTAATATTATAACTCTTAATCACAATTCAAACATGTTTATATCATGTGGCCATATACCACAACTTTGGTCATTTATTTGATTTACCCATTAATGTATAACAACTAGAATTCATACACATTTCCAACAACAAATAATATACGCATTTTCATTATTATAATACTCAACCATATAAAACACGCTTTTAATAATAGTGTACTTCAAATAAATAACATGAGTTATTGGACATCATTTGTTATCCACATGTAATTTATCTATTTTCACTAAATTAAAACATCACATAAACTGAGAAGTAGTTATACAACCGAAGCCAGTAAGATATATAAGAATAAAATCTTACGACTATCTATAAACTAATAATGAATTTTATGAAATTATGACACTTTGGGTGCCATGAATATTCATCACAATTCAATATTCACCAAAGTTGTGATCATCTGCTACAACTTTGGTAATTTTGTTATTCATATAAAAAGTAATAACAAATTGAACATAATGTATAACTAAAGTTAGATTATGCAATGCATGATGTTATAGAATGTCATCAAATAAAATGAGTTACAGAACAATCTTATGAAATAAGATATATTCATCACTTGTAACGATTCGACGTGATACTAATGTCATCATACAAAGTAGGTTTATTTATCATCATAATAACCTTAGATAATTTGCGACACTGGTCCTAGAATTTAAAGAGGAATGCAAAAAAAAGAAACATTTTGTTATATATCCTAATTAAGTGTTTTAACAACAAATAAAAATAATATATATCATGATATAACTATAATAATTAATTATGAATAAGTTGTTGCTTAACTTCAATAACAACAATAATAAGAATAAATAATGGTTAAACTTTGAAAAGAACCCCTTTTATTAATATGAGGCAATGAAAAATGATTAAAAGATTAATGAAACATATGTTCGAATTGAATTTCATGGTATTTAATTCAAAACCTAAGTGAAGGTTAAGAGCTAGTTAATCACAATTAATTTCATAAATAATGATATTCAATTCACTCTAGTAAGTTACGTTTTATCAACTTTAAATGTATTTAAATATATTAATTAAAAATAAATAATTATAAAAGAAAACAATAAAAAGGCAGACTAGTGTGATAACATGTTCAGACCATATAGGCATATACTACTATATTCATGTGCAAGAGGTTCCGATAATTATAGATTAGACATTTAGGATAGAAAACATTGGCTTTAGCCACAATATCCTCATGATTATCAAAAGTTTAAAACAATACAAGTTTCATGTTATCTTTCTCAGTCTATTATATAGATTTTTTTATTTTTGTTCAAATGAAAACGTATACAATGAAATTGCTCGACTTGTTAAAGACAACTCATCCATTCTTCTTAAGAGTAACTTTTATAATGAATAAAGAAACAAGTATAACAAATTAACTGAAATACTCTATATGAGTTATATATTTGGAAATTACTAAGCATGCGTGACTAAGGAAAAACTGCAGAAAAATAGTTTGCTTGAATGAATTCTCATTTGGCATATGACCTCCATTAAGTATATGTGTTTAGAAAATGAAAATAAAAATATGCATATATTTTGTTTTCAATATCATAGCCAATAGTTGCTAAACTAACATCATATAAATGAATCAATAGTTGTAAACAATCAAATGAAAGATAATAGAGTTAATGGATTAGAAATTAAATCTATGGAAATTATCAAGTCATGTCCTGTATAAATTTCATGTTCACTTTGTTATTCTTTTCCACCTTTTGTTATATGACGATTTTTTTTTCAACTTTATTTTCATTCCAGAAAATATTATTGGATGATACCAATAAAAGAAAATTTAACTAGCCATTTCAAATAAGAATACCCATAACTAATACAAGATTAACAAATAAGGAATCGATGAATTAAGACTTACTTGTAGATTACGATCCACCTTATTTGTAATATGATCTAGATCAAAAACAATTCGTGTTGATAACGTGTTGTAAAACAACTAGAACCTATTAGCAATATAGAGATAATGAGAGGAATGATTTTTTATTGATGTGTCTAACCAAATACAAGATGCCTTTATTAATAAGGACTTTTACATTAATACAAGGAAAATGAATAGATGATGGTTATGCATGTGGAGAGTCACACTAATAAATAATAGTTCATAACAGTTTTAAGGTAATAATGATGTTTTATTATTATTTTATTAATTAGGGTTTGTTTTAATTATTTAATTATTACTTTAATAATTAGTTTAATTAAGTAATCATTAGTTAATCATTAGTAAGTTTTAATTAATAGTTAATTATTATTTAGGGTTTTAATTAATTAGTTTAAAAATTCCCCCTCAAATGTTATTAATAAATAATCGTGTCTTGTAGTTGAGTCTTGTTTCCTAGTTTCGTAATTTAATGAGTCTCATGTGTTCGAAATCCGGACTTACTTAACTGTACTAGAGTCGACCGGTTCACTTGCCGGTTAGTAGTTTAAGATTCTAGAGTATTACTTAGTGTCTAGATTAGCGTATTTTAGTTACTAAATTATTTGACTACTTTTAGCACATCAAGTTTTTAGCGCCGTTGCCGGGGACTTCTTAGCGATTGCGTTATTAGCTTTACTTGGACTTATTTGCTGCATACGTGCTATTTGTTTTATTTTCGTTTGAGTCGTAGGAGTCTAAGTTAATTTTAGTTTATTTTCGTGTTATTTTTAAATTTTATTTTTAGTCTACTTACTTGGTCTGTTGCGTTTTTCAGGTTTATGCCACATTTTCGTTCGCAAGGACCACCGCTGGAAAATCTGGAATTTTCTCCGTTAAAAACCAAGGCTAGCTCGTCAGCAGAAAAACAGAAGCTAGTTCTACACCAAAATCGTCACCAACCAGTTCACCACCTGAAAGTCCTAAATGTCAAGTTGAAATGGCCGACGGTAGGACAATTACTGCTCAAGCCTTCGATGGCTTAACCGGACACCAGTCATGCATCGTCATTCCCCAGATCTACAACCCCAACTCGTGGCAGATTCCGTCATACATCATGAACAACATCGTTCAAACTAGTCAGTTTCATGGGCGTGATGACGAAGATGCACCCGCACATATTAACCAGCTCTACCGCGTTTTGAAAACTTTTAATTTACAAGGTGCTACTGAAGATGCTATTTTCTTACATCTTTTTCGGTTTTCACTTGCAGGTAAAGCAGCTCTTTGGCTCGACACTCAGCCACCTGGCACGTTCACCACTTGGGGTACACTACGTTCTGCATTTATCAAGAGATACTTCCCACGGGCTAAAGCGGCTATTCTTCGTGATCAGATTTACTCGTTTCACATGGAGCCAGATGAACAATATTTCCATGCTTGGGAGCGTTTTCAAGACCTGCTTGCCTGTTGTTCACAGAATGGTCTTACACCATGGGCTCTCATGGAAAATTTTTACAACGGGCTGACATATGAAACCCAAGTTCGTTTTGACACTACTGCTGGAGGTAACTTAATGGCAACGAAAAATGTCACCGAATGTACATCCTCATCTTCTTCGCCAAAGGGCCACAACGCGGGAATTCCACTCCCGTTAGCAGTACATCCTCATCTTCTCGAGGTGTACACCAGGTTAATCTGGATACTACTGTGGCTGATTCTTTGGAATTATTAACCCGAGAGGTGAAAGAACTTAAGACGAAGGTGGACAAGTGTGAGTTTTGTAGAGGTGGACATGGCACGTTGGAGTGCCCGGTGATGAATCAGCAGGTCAATTTTGTTGCTGGTCAGAATAGGTTTCCCAACAACTTCAACAACAACAATTAGAATTGGAACACCTACAAGAACCCAAATCAGAACAACTCCAATTGATGTCTGTCGGGTGCACCATACGGCTTCCAAGTCTTATAATCAAGGACAAGGTTAGTACAATAATAATAATAATAACAATGGTACTAATGTTCAAAATAATGTGCAGGATTCAAATGGAGGAATGGGACGTCTAGAGGATATGATGAAGCAAATCTTGGAGAGGGATCAAATTACACAGAAAAAGTTTGCCGAACACGATTTGCTCTTCAAAAATCAACAATCCTCTTTGCTTAACCTTCAAAGGTTCGTTGGTGATATTGCTCGTCGTCTCGACGAAAGGCCACAAGGAAAGTTTTCGGGTTTCACTCAGCCGAATCCGGCCGCTCAACTGAAAGCAATTACTACTCACAGCGGAAGGGTTTTGGGTCCCGAGGTTGTTAAAGAAAGGGTTGGAGTTAAAGAAGAGGAAGTGGAAGATGAAGAGGTTGAGATGGAGGCTCCGGGTAAGTCACAATTTAAAACACCAATTATTGAGCCACAAGTTGAGAAAAAGCCGGTTGAATTTAGGCCACCACCCGATATTAATATTGCCCATGTTCCGTATCCCAGTCGTCTCAAGAATCAAAAGTACACGAGGGAATACGAGCATTTTCTGGATATGTTCCGACAGTTAAAGATTAATCTTCCGTTTGTTGAAGCCCTCCAACACATGCCAAAATATGCGAAATTTTGAAAGATTTACTCAAGAGGAAAGATAGGTTAGGAGAGGGTTCATCTATTCCACTTAGCGGGGATTGTTCGGCGGTAGTGTTGAATCGGGTCCCGGAAAAGTTACCGGATCCGGGTGTGTTTACAATCCCGTGTACGTTCGGAAGTGATATGATGATTCAAGCTTTGGCGGATTTGGGTGCGAGTATTAATCTTATGCCATATTCGTTGTATGAGAAGTTGGAGTTGGGTGAGCTTACACCAACTCGTATGTCGTTGTTGTTGGCGGATCGTTCGGTTAAGTATCCACGAGGTATTATTGAGAATTTGCTAGTGAAAGTTGATAAGTTTGTGTTCCCGGTTAATTTTGTGGTACTTGACATGGAGGCCGATAAGAAGGTTCCCATCATTCTTGGTCGGCCGTTTTTGAGAACGGCTAAGGCTCTTATTGATGTGTATGAGGGGAGGATCACACTTCGGGTTGGTGATGAGAATGTTACTTATGATATTGCAAAGTCGATAAAGCACCTGGGTGATAATGATGATTTTAGTGGTCCATGCCATTCGGTATACTTTCTTAATTCTTTCATTCAGGGTTTTGACCGGTGTCCTGATTACATTTGTGGAGCCAATTTAGTCGGGATGGATGTGAATGAAGAGTTGACGGAAATTATGGAGGATAGTGAGGAAGAAGTGGTAAATGATGTTTCTTGCTTGACGGAGATTATGGAGGTTAGTGATATTATTTGTGAAAAAGAGATTGAAAAACCCGCTCTGTTGGAATTAAAGGTTCTTCCGTCACATTTAGAGTATGTGTATCTTGAAGTGGGCTCGAATTTGCCCGTTATTGTTTCCTCTAAGTTGAGTGATGAAGAGAAGTCAAAGTTGATAGAGGTGTTGACGATGAATAAAGAGGCGATTGCATGGAGACTTTCAGATATTCAAGGTACTAGCCCCGCTTATTGTACCACCGGATTTTGATGGAAGATGAGTATAAACCGGTGGTTCAACCCCAAAGGCGTTTAAATCCAAATATGCAAGAGGTTGTCAAGAAAGAGGTGCTTAAGTTGTTGGATGCTGGAGTGATTTATCCGATTTTGGACTCTCCATGGGTAAATCCAACCTGAGTTGTCCCAAAGAAAGGGGGGATGACAATTGTCATGAATGAGAAGAACGAACGTATCCCTTCACAGACAGTTACCGGTTGGCGGGTTTGTATTGACTACCGGAGGTTGAATGATGCTACTCGAAAGGACCACCTCCCGTTGCCGTTTATTGATCAAATATTGGAGCGTCTCGCAGGTCAGCAATTTTATTGTTTTCTTGATGGTTTTTCAGGTTATTTTCATATTCCAATCGCACCGGAATACCAACAAAAGACGACTTTTACGTGTTCGTATGGTACTTATGCGTATCGTCGCATGCCGTTTGGGTTATGTAATGCTCCGGCCACCTTTCAGGGTTGCATGGTGGCAACTTTTCAGGATATGATAGAGACATCCATGGAGGTTTTTATGGATGATTTTTTGGTGTACGGTAATTCTTGCGATCATTGTTTGGGTAATCTTGAGAGGATCTTGAAACGGTGCATCTAGACGAAATTGATGTTGAATTGGGAAAAGTATCATTTTATGGTGACGGAAGGGATAGTGTTGTGTCATAAAATTTCAAGAGATGGTATAGAGGTAGATCGGGCGAAGAGTGACACAATTAGCAGGCTTCCTCCACCGACAAATGTTAAAGCTATATGAAGTTTTCTTGGTCATGCGGGTTCCTACAGTCGGTTTATTAAAGACTTTTCCAAGATTACCCGCCCAATGACCCGATTATTAGAGAAATATGTCCCTTTTGTGTTCGATGAGGAGTGTTTGAAGGCGTTCAAGTTTTTGAAAGATCAACTCGTATGTGCTCCTATTCTCGTGTCACCGGATTGGAATTTACCGTTTGAGCTCATGTGTGACGCGAGCGATTATGCGGTTGGAGTTGTTTTGAGTCAAAGGCATGAGAAACATTTTCACCCTATTTATTATGCAAGCAACACGTTGAATGATGCCCAAGAAAACTACACCACCACCGAAAAGAAACTTTTAGCCGTTGTGTTTGCATTTGGCAAGTTCCGGTCTTATCTTGTGCTTTAAAAGTCCACTGTTTTTACCGATCATGCAGCTTTGCGTTTTCTCTTTCACAAGAAAGATGCGAAGCCCCGTCTCATACGGGGATTCTTTTACTTTCCGAGTTTGATATTTAGATTAAAGACAAGAAGGGGGCGGAAAATGTTGTGGCGGATCATCTTTCCCGTTTAGAAGATCCAAAGAGAGAAGAGATTCATGAGGAAGATATTGGTGGTAAATTCCCGCATGAGTCAATTGATTTTGTTGCAGCCGAAAAGCAAGGTTTGCCATGGTTCAGCGATTTTTCTAATTATTTATCTACGGGCCTTGTGTTGAAAGGGATGACTACTCAACAAGAAGAAGTTTTTCCGGAACGTTACTCGGTATGTTTGGGACGATCACTTTCTTTTCAAGATTGGTGGTGACCGGATTCTTAGAAGATGTGTGTCGAAAGAAGAAGGGTTGAATATTCTAAAGCATGTTCATGAAGGTTTAACGGGAGGTCATCATGGAGCGCATGCCACGGCTCAGAAGGTATTTGATAGTGGTTTTTATTGGCCGTCGGTTGTAAAAGATGCGGTTGAATTTGTTAAAACGAGTGATGCTTGTCAACGCACTAGATATATTTCATCGAAAAACGAGATGCCTCAAAACCCCATACAAACTCTTGAAAGTTTTGATGTTTGGGGCGTCGATTTTATGGGACCTTTTCCCGTTTCCGGTGGTCACAAGTATATTTTAGTGGCGATATATTATGTTTCCAAGTGGGTTGAAGCCCAAGAATTGGCCACAAATGATGCTAGAGTTGTTGTGAAGTTTTTAAAGAAGTTGTTCACTCGGTTTGGAACTCCACGGGCAATTATTAGTGATCGAGGTACTCATTTTTGTAATTTCTACATGGAGAAGACATTAGCTCGTTATGGCTTTACTCATCGCACCTCTACCGCTAACCATCCGCAGACGAATGGTCAAGTAGAAAATGCTAATAGAGGGGTGAAGAGAATTTTAGAGAAGACGGTGGGGATAAGTAGGAAAGATTGGTCGGAGAAGATGGATGACGCGTTGTGAGCATTCAGAACCGCGTACAAGATACCGTTGGGTACTACACCGTTTATGTTAGTTTACGGTAAAGCATGTCATCTTCCCATTGAGTTAGAGCACCGGGTGTTTTAGGCGTTGAAGACGATTAATATTGATCTTACTGAGGCCGCAAGGAAGAGGTATTTTCAAATTCATGAGTTAGAGGAACTTCGTGATGCGGCGTATTCTCTATCGTTGGATATCAAGGAAAAGACGAAAGTGTTGCAAGATCGACGCCTAAAGGGAGGTAAAGACTTCAAGAAAGGTGATAAAGTATTGTTATTTAATTCTCGTTTGAAGTTATTTGCAGGTAAGTTGAGATCCAAGTGGACCGGACCATATTTGGTGGAAGAAGTATTCCCTTATGGAGCGGAGGAGTTAGAGAATCCGGACAATGGAACTTCATGGAAAGTAAATGGGCATCGTCTAAAGCATTATCTTGGAGGGCCGGAGGAATCAATCGAGGTGGAGGAAACTCCCCTCGATCCATCGAACTGAATCCTCAAAACGGGTTCTTGAGTGAAAAATCAAGTGTAGAGTTTGTATAATTTCTTTATTTTATTTTCGTTACTTTGAGTCACTAACAGTAGTTTTCGTAGTTTGGTTGCGGCGTCGAGTCATTTCAAGGAACCATCACTATCATAACGAGAGGTTTTACGAGGATTCAAAGGATGCCAGGTGTAGGCTCCTGGACGGATCGTACACGGGATGTCGCTATCTGCGCAGGTGCGGAATCCCTGCGTAGGTAGATACGAGTGCAGAATATGTATAAATCAAACACACGAGCAATGAACGAACACGTTATATTGATAACCGAACCCGTGACTCGAGGTCACTATTACAGACTCTAAAACACGTAACTCACTGATACACGAAATGAACTAGCTCTCAAAACGCTCAACTGATCAACCCTAAACTGTTACGGCTGAACAGTTTAAATAAGCACGACAACTTCGCCTCAGGCGAAGTTGTCCATAACTTCGCTTGTTCAACAAGTTCGCCTGAGCGAACTTGTTGACAACTTCGCACATACAAAAACATAAACATAATCATAAACATAATTACATTACAGACTCGATTACAAATGGTAGACTATGAACTACTGACACACATGTACCAACAGACTCCCCCTTGGCAGTAGCTTCATATCTTGATCTTTAAATCTTGAGTCTTGTAATCTTGCATCTCTACGCGTGCGCTCCCTCTCTAACACACACCGACACCACCCGTTGATATTTCCTAGCTTGATCCTTCCAAGCAGGAATGTAGAAGATATTCTTCTCGTTGAGCACCTTCAGATCAGCCTGCGATAGATTAACAAGATGCATCGGGTCGTAAACCCTAAGCACTTCTTGTTCATCCTCATCTTCCATTACCGCCTCCGCTGTCTCACAGTCCACGAACCACCATTTTAGATCTTTGAGCACGTCCTTGGGCATGAGCTTCATCGGTACTTCTTTAAGGCACCGGATCGGTTTATACTTCATTATCATCCAAGGCTTTCCATCAGCTCTCAGACCTCTATCCTTGTCTTCGACAAGTTTCCCCTTTTGTGGTCTCATCAGCTCAAACTTCTTCTCCTTAATACACTCCTTCCACACGATCTTCCCGATGATTCTAGCCATGTTGTCTTCACTTTGGTTTATCAATCCCAATCTGGCTAAATCTTTTACCTCACATTCAGGCAGTGTGTTTAAAGATCTCAACGTTCTCCTGAAGTACTGAATTCCATCGTATCTTTTGATCACGAAGAGCCGCAGCTGCTCATCATATATCCAGCAGATAATACCTTTCTTTGCTTCTGCGCATCCCTTAATATTGTAACTCTTTTTGAACATTTTAGGGATCGCCGGCTTCTTCGTCTTTATGAACCAGTGAGCACAACCTTCCTTCCAATTCGGTTGTTCCTCCCATTCAGTATCTTCCTCAACAGTCTTATCACCCATCTCTGGCATCTCAACCTCCGGAATCTCGTGTTCCACGGAGTCATCTACAATCTCCCCCTCCTCTATCACATTCTCAACAGTAATTTGCTCACCGATCTTCTCAATCTCATCAACCGGCAGCACATCTTCTTCCAGCATAAAATCATCATCATCCTCATCCAACTCTTTCAATGCGTCGATTACGTCTTCGACATCATCATCATCATCAACCGCTACCACCTCGTCACCAGCTGCACTTGTAGACTCCCCCTCAGCTGTGGAAGCCCCAAGAGCCTGAGAGGTTCTTGGCAGCTCACCACCTGCACCTTCCGGTGCATTGGGATCATCGTCTTGATCTTCTCTCCGTTTTGTCCGCAACTCATCTCCCCTACAAGTCTTCTCCCCCTGAGATGCCAAGAATGCCTTGAAGGCATCTATTACTTTCCCGTGTTCGACCAGGAGGGAGGCTTGCAGTTGATTGGATTCCACTAGGCTTTGAATGGTCTTTGACTGTTCAGCAACGATCCGCTCTAGCGATGCAATCCTTTCGGAGTCAGAAGTAGGCGTTGGAGTTGGCGGGACATCAGCAGCAGAAGTGACCGCAGGTGGTACACTTGGTAACCCTGCAGTAGTAGTAACTGTGGACTCAACAAATCGTGCAACTACCACCGGTGGAGTAAGCGATTGGGGTGGTAGAGACACAACTGCTGGAGCCGACGTCTCGACGGCAGTAACCTGTGCTGTAGAAGGAATAAGAGACATACCAGACAAGGCAGGTGGAGCAAAACGTACCAGCCTTGAAGATTCTCCAGCTCCCGAACCCATACCTGTCCGTTCTCTTCTTGAACGCCTGAGCACTAGTTGAACTGCTTCTTCTTCATCAACTTCCTCATCATCATCGTCAACAGTTCTCGGCCTCTTTCCAGTCGTTCTCTCCCGAGACACCATTAGTCGTCTCGCTTCAGCAAATGTTTCGTCAAGATCGGAGTCAGCTACCGAAGTAACTGCTCTAGTAACTTCCATGACCTGAGAACCTGAGACATCCATATCAAACAATCCATGGCCGCCAAAAGCAGCATCAAGATCGACATCTTCATCAGTAGGCACAGCAGGAGATGCAGCAGCTGGCACAGCAGCAGAAACAAACGTAGATACAACAGGCGCAGCTGGTACAGCATGGGGTGCTGCCGCCTGATGTGGTTGTGGGTCTCTGAACTCGTCCCCTCCTGCAGGAACATACCCCGGGTTGATAAGATACCCAAACAGTGGAGTATGCCTGGGACGCAGCTCAGGCTTGCTACGTGTGCTCGAAGTCCGACACTGAGCAAAGATACGTTTCGTCACACATTCGACGTATCTTATAGGGCGTCTCTGCGGTAGCGACGGAGCGACATGATTGAGGATCATCTGTAAGAACCGAGGATACATAATAAATCGCTCGCGCGCCACAGCCCTCCTCTGACGATCAATCTCGTAAAATATCAGCTGACTAAATGAATATCGTCGGTTGTAGGTCAGGGCAATCATGGCAGACTGCATCGTCGCGCCCATCCCATCAGTTCCTGCCTTCCTCCCAGACATGCATACGATCAAGACATGCATTAGGAAGCGCCACTGATCTAGTAAAAAACCTTTCCTCCTCTGTGTGTCCCCCAACGGACCTGAATAACCCATCCTCAGGTACGCTCCATCACGAAAAGGAGCTACGAACTCCGTTGGGTCATCCCTTGTCTCTTCTCCATACTGCAAAGCCAACCGTATATCTTCAGAAGAAAACTGTATATCATGACCATTTACGGTTGCTCGCATCACCGGGGGCTCAGGCCTGCAATCATAATATACCGACTGCCAAAAGTCTTCTATGTTAGGCAGTGAAATGGGCAGGGTATTTGTGATCGCATGAAAGATCCTTGAGCGCTGGAGAAACGTGATTATCTCCCTGTAGTCTTCCACACCTCTTGCGTCTAGATCTAACGTGATGTACTGGTTATGGGCCGGAAAGAACTGTCTTTGATCATCACCGTCATCACCACCAGCACCGCCAACAGCAGCCATATCTGCACAAAACAAAACAAGCTAGAGAACGGTTAAGCAACTCACAAGTTCGCTTTGTACCACGAGCGAAGTTGTGATTAAACCTTTACAGGCGAACTTAAAGGTGAGGCGAAGTTGGGAACAACTTCGCTTCATCTGTAAGTTCGTCTAAAAACTGTTAAGTAAATTGGTATAGGCGAAGTTGATGATAACTTCGCCTTATCAAAACATCGCCCCAGGCGAATTTGAGTTCAAGGCGAAGTTAAAGATAACTTCGCCTCAGGCGAAATTAAGCTTCAGGCGAAGTTGTGGATAACTTCGCCTAAACCCTAACTTCGCCTGAATCTGAAACGGCGACTGTTCCGATTCATAAGGCCATAGATCCGATGTTTTCGCACTAATTGACGATCCAGGAGAGAAGAACACAACATAATAATGGTATTAAGACGAAAAGCTTGTCCATGAACACGTAACACCAAGTTGAAAAACTAGGTTTTGAAGGTCCGATGACCCGAGGTCTCGAACCGGGTAAAAACTATAAAGAACGAGTATGTTTATGAAGGATATCGACAACACATACCCTCAATGAATAATAGAAACTGGAATCAAAGATCGAAATCGGAAAGAAAAATCAAGTTTGCCGGAAATCGCTCAAGTTCGCCGTAGAATTTTGAAAAATAATGATTTTTTTTTTGTTTGAAAAGCCTTATATAGGGTCAGTGTTGGTCAGGCGAAGTTAAGGATAACTTCGCCAAGGCGAAGTTAAGCTCAAGTTCGCCTGATTCAACAACTTCGCCTATATTTTCAGAATCAACCCTTTAAGTTTGAACATTTTGCAATTAACATCTGAAACTTCCAAAAACATTTAAACAAAAATGATCAAGTCTAAGTAACCAGATATAAAATAATACAAAAAATAGAAAAACTTATAAAAATTTAACGAAATAAGGGATCAAATTTCAGTCTTGGTAGGGACAGCTATGTTTTAGAAAAGATCCTAACATGAATCATACTAACTACGTGACTGTCACATAGATCCGTGTTTAGCTGTATTATGACATATAGAGACAGGTTGTAAGCAGGTAATATACTTAAGATGGTTTTCATCGTTTCTGTGATACGAGTTATGTTCAATTAATCCTTAAAATTTAAGTGGGCAACAACTCAGAAATATTGATGCCTCCTATCTATCCTCAAAGCGTATTTGGCTTTCCCCAAGTCACCCCGAATTGACTTCGACCCATAGTGTCTGATTAACTTGTATGTATTCTTCTTCTGTTTCCCGTTCTTCATCTTGCTCTAAGATAGAGAAGTCTTGAATTTATGATCACTAATATGTTACAATAACTCAATTTTTTTTTTTTTTTTTTTTTTTTTTTTTTTTTTTTACATAGACTTCAAAGTAGAATTTTATTGCAAGTCCCGAATCTGGATCACTGCAGTGTCTTGAAACGCTTTCTTCACGGGAATCAGAACACACATGGGCTCGTGTATGACTGGGTAATCGCTTTTCTGCCTATCATTCGAAAAGATATATATGAAGACACGCAAAACTCTTAAGGAGTTTCCACGTAAAATCAAGTAAAATTAGTTTGTATCACATCTACTTTTACGCACCATAAAAAGTTACCATGACATACAATGATTGTCCTAAAGCCTTTTAAGCCTAATAACTTCACCAGTTAAGCACACACAATCAGTATATATATCATTTTCCAAGGTTAGATCAATTTTCTGTTAAACATAGCACATTTACTTCATACGAAGTAATAGACTTGAAAAGTAATTTCATTTCCCTGTAAAATTTTTGATTTCAATCGCCCCGATCACTTCAAAGTCTTCAGGTAAACGGCAATCCTGAAGATCCAATGGATCAACTGGACCGACCACATACAAGTATGTGTCCTTCTCACTAAGAATGACCGACTAATTTTCAGCAACTGAAAGAACACACGTCATAACTGCCCCGGTCACTTTCAGTCTTCTGGTTAATGGCGATCCTCATTCTCTAAGTCAAAACGAGGACCAAAACATATCCGAGGATATGTCCATCAAACTGAGGTAACCGACTTATTTTAAGCAATAGTGACGTTTTTTTTTTTTTTTTTTTTTTTTTTTTTTTTAAATAAACACAAAAAATATGGTTACTCGGGATTGATCATCCCGTTCAGCTCAATTAGGTTTTGAAATCTGGATTTATCAAACGCTTTTGTAAATAAATCAGCGAAATTTTCGAGCGTATCAACTTTTTCGATCTTAATCAGTTTCTTCTCAGCACAATCCCGTATGAAATGATGACGAATGTCAATATGTTTGGTTTTACTATGTTTCACGGGATTGTTAATTACTGAGATGGCTGCAGTGTTATCAATTAAAATAGGAGTGAGTAAGAAATTCAGACCATAGTCGCGCAATTGTTGCTGAATCCACAAAACCTGTGAACAGCAGTTGGATGCTGCCATATATTCAGCTTCACATGTTGAGATTGCAACTGACGTCTGTTTCTTGCACTGCCAGGAAAACAATCTTCCACCAAGAAACTGACAACCTCCTGTTGTCGACTTCCGACTCTGATTGCACCCTCCATAATCAGAATCAGTATAAGCAACCAGTTCCACGTCTCCTCCCTTCGGATACCACAACCCTAGCTTCGGCTTGCCCTTGAGATACCGTAGTATCCTCTTTGCACCTTTCAAATGAGATTCTTTCGGATTTGCCTGAAAACGTGCACAAAGACAAACAGCAAACATTATATCAGGCCTAGAAGCAGTTAAATACATTAATGAACCTATTATCGCCCGATACAGAGTTGGGTCCACATCTGCGTCACCATCTGATTCAGCGCCCAATTTGTGATTGACGCAGATTGGAGTGTCATATGGAGAACTGTCCTCCATCTTGAATCTCTTGAGCACATCATGAACGTACTTCGTCTGATGAATGAACATCCCGTCCTTCTTCTGATC
This sequence comes from Bidens hawaiensis, assembly GCF_021521415.1. Classification (NCBI taxonomy): domain Eukaryota; kingdom Viridiplantae; phylum Streptophyta; class Magnoliopsida; order Asterales; family Asteraceae; genus Bidens; species Bidens hawaiensis. The sequence continues at coordinate 69,300 of NW_027491630.1, read as the reverse complement.
AACCTGCAATCCTAGAAAGAAAGTTAGTTCACCCATAGCACTCATCTCGAACCTCTTCTTCATGACAGCCTCAAAATCCTGACACATGGATACTCTTGATGCAACAAATATGATGTCATCCACGTAGACTTGAACTAGTAGGAAGTCGCTTCCTTCTCTCTTCACAAACAACGTACTGTCGATCAAACCTCTTTCAAAACCATTTTCGAGCAAGTAGTCCGATAATGTTGAATACCAGGCACGAGGTGCCTGATGTAAACCATACAGCGCCTTGCTCAACTTGTATACGTGATCAGGAAAGTCTGGGTCAGGAAAACCCGGAGGTTGCTCAACATACACAACCTCATCAACTTTCCCATTTAGGAACGCGCTCTTCACATCCAACTGAAATACCTTCATCTTTTTAAAAGAAGCAAATGCCAGAAACAATCTAATCGCCTCCAACCGGGCTACAGGAGCGAACACCTCAATGTAATCAATACCCTCTTGCTGATTAAAACCTTTAACAACCAGCCTCGCCTTATTTCTTATGATAATCCCCTTATCATCTCTCTTGCACTTGAACACCCATTTTGTGCCTATAGCATGCACATTCTTTGGTTTTTCAACCAACGTCCAAACTTCCATTTTCTCGAACTGAGCCAACTCTTCTTGCATGGCTTCGACCCACTAGCTGTCCTTTAAAGCCATTTGATAATTCTTTGGTTCAATCTGGCTTATAAAGCAGGAGTACAAACATTCGTTCAGTATACCCGTTTCTTTAATGCTTGTATAAACACAGGTGTGCTCATTCAAGCTTCTTCTGGTTTGTACACCGGTGGACACATCACCTAGAACATTTTCCAAAGGGTGATCTTTGTGTATTCTCGTGGTCGGAACAGAACCGACATGCAAATTATCTTTCAAATTTGAAGAGATCTCATCAATGGTTGTTTCTGGCTGAGAGTGAAAAGGATTAATAAATTCATCTTCAGTTGAGGCCGCAGGGGTACCGATAGTGTTTGATGTGGAAGGTTGAGATTTCTCAATCAGCTGTCGTTGCAATAGATTCTCTTCCTCATCAAGTATCATCTTCGTCACAGCTCTTTCGTCTTCTTCAGAAATTTCCAAATCAGGTACGTTAAACGACTTAAAAAGCTTAACATAGTCGAAAAGCTCAGCAGGTCCATTGCTTGGTTTTGGCGATTGGTAACTAGTAATGTCGGTGTTACAAACCATCTCCACCTTGCAAGTCGAAGTATTGAAGACCCGTCTGTTGGGAGTCCCAACTACATAACCGACTAAGATTCCTTCATCGGCTACTTCACCAAATTTCGAATTAGTCTTCAAAATCGAACAAGGAGACCCAAATGGTTCAAGACCACACAAGTTGGGCTTCCTTCCATGCATAAGCTCGTAACAAGTTTTTCCAAGTCTCTTAACGGTTAACACCCTATTCAGAACATAGCAGGCTGTAGCAACTGCTTCAGCCCAGAACATCACAGGAAGCTTCGAGTCTGCCAGCATAGTTCTGGCTCCTTCAATTAACGTTCGGTTCTTCCTTTCAGCCACTCCATTCTGTTGCGGAGTATACGGAGCGCTGTATTGATGTTCAATTCCTTTCTGAAGACAGAAGATTTCCATTTCAAAGTTCTTGAACTCTGTCCCATTGTCACTTCTGATGTATTTAACTGATTTACTCATGACGTTCTCAACTTTTGTAATTAGATTCTTCACCATTTGATCCGTCTCATCTTTCGTTTTCAGAAAATATACCCACGAATATCGCGAGTAGTCATCAGTGATCACCAAGCAGTAAGAGGTACCTCCTAGACTTTTTACATTCACGGGACCGAAGAGATCCATATGAAATAGTTCTAGAGTACCGGCAATAGAGTTAATCTTCTTGGTGAGATGGGATTTCTTGTGTTGCTTTCCCTTCTTGCATGCTATACATTTGTCTTCAAAGTTAAAACATTTTAAGGGAACGCCCATCACAAGCCCATTCTTGACAATGAAGTTCATCTTCCGAAGATGAATATGTCCCATTCTCCTGTGCCACAATTCTGATTCTGATTCGCTTGCTTTTGTCATTAAACAAGATTCTCCGGTGGCCATTTCAGTAGACCTCATGTCCATCACATATGTATTCGTTTCACGTGGAGCTTTCATAACTATCCATTCGTCTGGTATCTGAAAACCAGGCTTTAATACGATCGCTTCGTTCTTCGTGAAATGGACAGTGTAATCTTTATCACAAATCTGCGACACACTCAGCAGATTGTGCATTAATTCCTCCACAAAATTCACATTCTCAAGTGTCATCCTTCCATTTGACACTGTTCCTCTACCAGTAATCCTTCCTCCGCTCTCACCAGCAAAACTAACTCTTGCACCCTGAACAGGTTTTAAGTCTTGCAACAAGTGTTTGTTGCCCGTCATGTGCCGGGAACAGCCGCTATCTACAATCCAAAGACTGTTGGCAGCCCTGTTCAACTGTTCCTGCACAATAAAACAAAGAGTTAGAATCTTGGGACCCAAGACCAATTGGTCTTGGATCGATACGTCCCGTACCCTGGCTTTCTCAAGTTAGCATCAGGATAATTTCTGTAAGTCCTGTTAGGAAATCTCCTTGCAGATTGAGTGTAATGCCTCCCAAACCTATATGAATTGAAAGTGTTATATCTTGTGGTTTGGTTGAAAAACTGAGGTTTGTTTTTATAAAAACTTGAATTAGTTACATTTTGGCACTTTGAAAAGTTTTCATTTTTAGCAGTAACAAAATGACGCTTATTCTCAGTTTTATTTGGCCTCACACCTCTGAATCTCGGCTTCAGAGGGCAATCTGCAACTAGATGTCCTAATTTGTTACATCTAAAGCAACACCGACTCTCCTTTTTCTTGTCAAATGTTGGTTTGGATGTAGAGGCAGTGTTACCAGCCGTTCGTCTCACATAAGGTGGGACGTACGGATTGAGTGGAGAACTCTTTTTAGAAATTTTATTTTTATCTCCACCGGTGGGTAACCCTACCTTCTCTTTTGTCTGACCAGATTCAGACAAATTATCCGATTCCGATGAGACTGGACTCGAGACAGAAACTTTCACATTTGAAACAGGCGAACTCGTTTCGCCACAGCTAACACTTGGTTCTATATTTGTAACCTTGATGGGAGTTGTCTGAGTAACCTCGAAATCAACAGATTTCTGAACACTCGGATTATAAGTATAGTTGTGGTTAAAGGGTGGTGGAACCTCGTGATAACCGATTCCTCCCCTCTTTGCAGAGGTACCTTGATCACTCACGAGGTGATCAAGGATGGCCGAGGAATTCATGAACTGCTCAAGTTTGCGGTTCAGTTCCACCACCTTCACCTGGTGGTCAGCAATCTGTTTATCCTGATCAGCAATCAATTTAGTTTTTTCTTCTAAAACTTCATAACTAAGATCAATTATTTCAATTTTCTCAGCAAGTTTAGTTTTTAAGCTTTGAATGTCTTTTTCACATGCTTTTATTTTAATTTTATAACTGTTTTCTCTTTCTTTCGTAAAATGGTGATCTTCTTTAATAGTTTTAAAATCAGCATCTAAACGGACGTACTGATCAGTTATTGTTGTTAGTTGCTCAGACAAATTCTCACAATTAGTACAAATATTCTTTTTACTTACCTCGGAGCGATTATCCTTGTCATCTGCCATGAAAGCGGTTTCTTCTTCAGTAGCTTTCTCATTTCCATCAACCTTCTCACATTCTTCAACCTCAGCCTCAGCCATGTTCGCCTGCTCACCAGATTCATTTGAATGCAGGTTCCAGTTGTACTCACCTGCTTCTCTGGTCAACATGGCATTAATCTCTCTGTTAACTCCAAAGTGTTGTGTAGGCCGACCTTGTCCTCGTTCAACCCTCTCATTTCTACATTCTTTGGCAAAGTGCCCGTATTGTTGACAATTATAGCACCTTACCTTAGATTTGTCGAATCCAGGCCTACCACCAACAAACTTTCTCCCAGTTTTCTTCATAAACCGTTTAACTCGCCTCACAATCATTGCCATTTGCCATTGCAAATCCATCTCCTCCAGATCATCAGCATCGATCTGGTCGTAATCCTCATCCAGAACAGCAGGGTCCACAATCTTCCCCTGGATGTAGTTTTCGTAGGAAGCAATAAATGATGCATAGACTGCAAACTGCTCTTCAGCAGATTTTACACTCATAGGCATCTTGGAATAATTATTTCTTGAGGCATTTGCAGAGAAACTACTTGTGGATGCTTGAGGCTTTGAAGTACTTGATCCTCCAGCAACGAAACAGACATCACCGTTCAAGTTCACAGAAACATTTCCTTCATGAGAAGAGTCAGGACCTGACTCCCCTTTTGAGTAAAACGCAGCAGATTCAGGCCTCGAACTTGAGCCTTAGTTAACCTTTGCACCATACATACCAGGGTCTTGTATCTGATCTGTTGGTGTTTCTTTTCGAACCATATTAAGCTCATAAGTTCTGAGCTTGTTTACTGCCGTTTCCAGATCATAATTAGGAAAGTCTCTGTCTTCCCTCATAAGAACGGTGTACATTTCCCACTTCGGTGGGAGAGCATCGAGAAGCTTTTCAACGATCTCTTCTTCTCGGTAAGCAATCGAATAATTGTTAAGCTCTGTCATTAGATGATAGTATCTGGTGATAATATCATCCAGTGATTCGTTCTTCAAATATTTGAAGACGGAGAACTGGGTCTTCAAAAGTTTAATCTTTGATGCACGGATACCCACGTTCCCCTCGAATCTATTTTCAAGAGCATCCCAAAGCTCTCTCGCAGAAGTGTACTTTCTGAAAGTGTGGAGAACCTCTTGAGGAAGTGCCATAGTTATAGCTGCAGGGGCCTTGCTCTCGGCCTCATACATTTTCTTTTCTTCGTCCTCCATTTTGCTATACTTCTTAACCACATCACGACCTTCGTATTGCATAGTTGGAGGGATATATCCATCCTGGATGCACACCCACATTTTTGCATCCTGATATTTAATGTATTGGATGAATCTGTCCTTCCATGCCACGAAGTCAGTTCCTTTCATCAACCTCGGGGCCTTAGTGGCTGACCCCGCTTCTACTTCCATCTTGACTAAATCGGAGATGTTAATTGACGACATCTTTGCGAAAACCCGAAAACCCGAAAATTAAAAAAATCTTCCAAACAGTACAGTAGGCGAAGTTAAGAATAACTTCGCTTGAAAGTTAACTTCGCTGGAAAGTGTAACTTCGCTGGGCCTTAAATTCGCTTGACTGGGCGAAGTTAAGAATAACTTCGCTTAGGATGAGCGAACTTAGGAGGTAAGTGAACTTGGGAGGTAAGCGAAGTTGAGGATAACTTCGCTTAGGCGAACTTAGGAGGTAGGCGAAGTTGTGGTTAACTTCGCTTAATCCTTATATCTTCGCCGAAACCCTACTTCCAGTGACGGCAACTTCGCCTGAAGAACGGTAACTTCGCCCGATGAACAAGGAAACTGTTCAGATCTGATTTCGTCAATCTAGCAGTTTCCGATCGATGTAATGGCTTGAAAATGACTGTCAAACACGAGTATAACACAATCCCAATAAAAACACGTCCCGCGAATAGGTCAAACGAGACGTTTTCTACACCCGCGTGAAATCCCGAACCTCACAATCGAGCCGATGGCTCTGATACCAATTGTAGGCTCCTGGACGGATCGTACACGGGATGTCGCTATCTGCGCAGGTGCGGAATCCCTGCGTAGGTAGATACGAGTGCAGAATATGTATAAATCAAACACACGAGCAATGAACGAACACGTTATATTGATAACCGAACCCGTGACTCGAGGTCACTATTACAGACTCTAAAACACGTAACTCACTGATACACGAAATGAACTAGCTCTCAAAACGCTCAACTGATCAACCCTAAACTGTTACGGCTGAACAGTTTAAATAAGCACGAGGCGAAGTTGTCCATAACTTCGCTTGTTCAACAAGTTCGCCTGAGCGAACTTGTTGACAACTTCGCACATACAAAAACATAAACATAATCATAAACATAATTACATTACAGACTCGATTACAAATGGTAGACTATGAACTACTGACACACATGTACCAACACCAGGTAAGTTTTGCACGTAAAAATAACATAAAATGGGCATAACAATGAGTTGGTAATTTTCTAAAAGAATTTCTAAAGGAAAAAAGGCTTCAAAAACCTTCTGTTAACACACCCCGCCGTGCCGCGCGACGGGGATCTATCACCCAACCGCGCAACGCGGGCTCAGTTTGTGCAAAAAGAGAGGCGCCTAGGGTTGTGTCAGATTAATTTTTGCTTTTTACACCAACATATCCCACTTTTCATCACTTTTTCAAAATCCTCTTTCACCTCTAACCCTAAACCACGATTTTTCACCATCTTCTTCACCAAATCCATCAATTTTTCACCATTCTTCTTCAAATTAAACTTCAAAATCACCCTTATATCAACCTAATATCATAACCCACCATCAATTTTAACCAAATCTTCACTAACCTCATCATTTGCACACACCTAAGTTCTTTTTTTTTTGCAAGTTTATTCGGGGTTACACCACTCCAAGATATGATTTCTTGTAATTTTTGCAGCTTTTATGTATTTTTAATGTTAGTTTTAGCCTTATTTTTGGGTTACTTTGTTGTCGGGTGATATACATCTATTTATGAATCTCGAATCCCTTGTAAAGTTGTGTATATTTAATGTTTTGAGTTTGGTTTAGTTCGAGTTTCGTTTATCTTTTATTAATTTAGGTTTTGAGTCAAGTATTATATATTTGTCGTGTTTTAAATCTTTTGGTGTCTTGCATATTAAACTCTAATTATTTCAATCAATTCATGTGAAGTTTATGTTCATTTTTGCTCGTCAATGCTTACATGAATACTTCACTTAGTGTCTGTTTTGTTTTCTTTATAGATTCATGGCTTGAGAGTCAAGGAAAAGAAGGTCTAGAAGTTTCTCATAGATGCTTGGAAGCTAAGGACAAGATCTATCATGATTAAGCAAATAAATAAAGTAAAAAATTCGTTGCCCCCTCGCGGTACACGCCGCGTTGCGCGACCAGGAAGGCCAAGCCTGGTCGCGCCATGCCTAGGTCTTTTGTTCTAACCGCAACTTTTCCTCCCTGACTTTACTGTATTGACTCCCGAACTTTTTCTTTTCAAGCTTGGCTCGCTTACTTGCCCGAGTGAGTGGGCTTCCTGTACTGCTTAGTTGAGACTCACCTTGTCACTGACTGTGTTCGCTTAACCTCAGAAATAGCCGACTACTTACTTCAATTGCTCCCTGCTCAAGGGCTTGGGTCAGAAGTGTATTGCTACCATCCGGCCTCGAGACTGAACTAAGGCAATCCCTTCCTTGCTTAGGGGTTTGGTTCGGGTTCAGTTTTTTGCTTCGCTTCAGCCGGTCAAAGCTTCCTACAACTGGTCTTTCTGGCTTACTTGGTTGACTTCAAAACTTCAACAAGGCTTTCTTTTTCCTGACCGCTACGCGTCTGGCTTTAGTTAGTCCAACCATCTTCATATCGGATTTTCAGCAAACCAATGCCGTTATGCATTATATAAACATATCATTATAAACCTAAAGATATATACAACTTTGGGCAGCCGATTTTGAGAGAGAAACCAAGGGTTTGAAGGTGTTTTGAAGCTAGGAATCAAAGAAGATCAAGAAGTCTTTCAAGGAGGTGTTCGATGATCAATCACCAAGGGTTTTATCGCTCTAACTTTCATTCCTTGTCCATTGTTTCTATCATGTCTTTCTTCTTTGTTTTTAATACTTGTTTGGGATGATTTTTTAGGATAATTCTATGCTAGACTTCATGTCTACCTAGGTTTGATGAACATGTATTGTCTTGATTCTTGATTTGACGATTGTTTTGATTATGGATTTGTTGATTTAATAGTAAAGACTTGATTTTGCTTTCATGATGCATATGAGTGTTTGTTATCTTGATTGATTGTTAACTATTGCTTCACATAGATATTTTATCTCTTGATTTTGTTCTTTAGATTTAAGGTTCATGTTTAATCAATTACTTGGTGTTTTGATTATTAGGTTGAATACGCCTATTAGATCATAGAAGCTTGTTGATTGTTGACTAGGATTTTGAATGTTCTGCTAAATTACAATAGTTGTAAGGTGAGGAGTTGTTCATGTGTCTTGGTAAATTGAATTCTAGGTTAGATTAGTGACAGTATTCTTGCTTGGTTATTGTGTTGATCCTTGTTCATGATGTCATGTTTAGTTTATCAAGTTATCTAGGGTTTAGTGTTTCGTAAGATTGCTTACCTGTGATACTATTAATTAACCTTAATTGATGACTGTAAGGAAATCAATCCAACTGATTGCTTAATTATCTAATAATTATTCTTTTGGGATTTCATTTGATTTGGTCAAGGTTCCTTTAGGGTTTGTTAGATAAGTATGTTTTGAAATCTGTTTCCATATCATGTTAGTTGTCCATTGCTTGATGATTGTTGATGCATGGGATTCTTACCTAGGTAGATTCCTTCTCTTACTGGTTTCGATCTTGTGATTTATTGTTTGTTTCTAGTTTACTTGTTTATTTACTTTCTTAGTTTAATATTAGTTTAAAAACCCCTTAAAGCATTAATAATAAATAGTCGTGTCGTAAGTCGAGTCTAATTAGTTAATTTACGTAATTTATAGAGTCCTGTGGGTTCGATATTCCGGACATACTTAGCTTTAGTACAATTGATCGGTTCACTTGCCGGTGTTTTGTGTAGTTGAGTCTTAGGTCTAGTTTTTATTACTTGTTTAATTTAGTTGATATTTAATTGACTGTTTTTGGCACATCAAGTTTTGGCGCCATTGCCAGGGACTCTTAGCGATTGCGTTATTAGCTTTAATTGGACTTAAATGCTACATACGTGCTATTTGTTTTATTTTTGTTTGATTCGTAGGAGTCTAATTTAAGTTTTAGCTTATTTTTGTTTATTTTTAAGTATTCGAGTCTACTCACTTGGTTTGTTGCGTTTTTCAGGTTTAGGTCACATCTTCTTTCACAAGGACCACCGCTGGATAATCTGGATCTTTCTCTGTTGAAGACCGAGGCTAGCTCGTCAGCAGATAAACAACCGTCAGAAGCTGCATCTACACCAAAATCATCTCCGCACAGTTCACCACTAGAAAGCCCGAAAAGCCAACCAGAAGTTCAAATGGCCGACGATAGAACAGTTGTTGCTCAAGCCTTCGATGGCTTAACCGGAAACCAGCCACGCATCGTTGTTCCTCAGATCAACAATCCCAACTCATGGCAGATTCTGTCATACGTCATGAACAATATCGTTCAAACTAATCAGTTTCATGGGTGTGATGATGAGGATGCACCGGCTCACATTAACCGACTCTATTGCGTTTTGAAAACTTTTAATTTACAAGGTGCTACTGAAGATGCTATTTTCTTACCTCTTTTTCCGTTTTCACTTGCAGGTAAAGCGGCTCTCTGGCTCGACACTCAGCCGCCCAGCACGTTCACTACGTGGGAAGCACTACGTTCGGCGTTTATTAAGAGATATTTTCCACCTGCTAAAGCGGCTATTCTTCGTGATCAAATTCACTCGTTTCATATCGAGCCAGATGAACAATATTGCAATGCTTGGGAACGTTTTCAGAACCTTCTTGCTTGTTGTTCACAGAATGGTCATACGCCATGGACTCTTGTGGAGAAATTTTACAATGGGTTAACTTATGAAACCCAAGTTCGTTTTGGCACGGCTGCTGGAGGAAATTTAATGGCAAGGAAGAATGTCACCGAATGTAACGAGATGCTTGAAAGCTTCGCTCAATCGGACCTCGCCAAAAGGCCACAACGTGGGAATTCCACTCCCGTTAGCAGTACATCCTCATCTGCTCGAGGTGTACACCAGGTTAATCTGGATACTAGTGTGGCTGCTGCTCACTAACTAGAGAGGTTAAGGAGTTGAAGGCCAAGGTGGACAGGTGTGAGTTTTGTAGAGGTGGACATGGCACTTTGGAGTCCCCAGTGACGAATCAACAGGTCGATTTTGTTGCTGGTTAGAATAGGTTTCCCAACAATTACAACAACAATAATCAGAGTTGGAACACCTACATGAACCCAAATCAGAATAATGCTAATTGGCGTCCGTCGGGCGCACCACCCGGATTTCAAAATTCTTATATTACCAGGACAAGGTTAGTATTTTAATGATAATAATACCAATGGTACTAATGTTCAAAATAATGGGCAGGATTCGAATGGTGGAATTAGACGTTTGGAAGAGATGATGGAGCAAATCCTGGAGAGAGACCAAGCTACACAAAAGAAGTTCTCCGAGCATGACCTCCTTTTTAAGAATCAACAAACTCCTATTCTTGATATTCAAAGGACTGGTGGTGATATTGCTCGTCGTTTAGAAGAAAAGTCCCCAGGTCAGTTTTCGGGTATTCCTCAAACTAATATGGCTGCTCAATTGAAACCCATCTCCACTCGTAGTGGTAGGGTTTTTAGTCCGGAGAGAGTTAGTAAAGAAGTTAAGAAAGATGGGGAAGATGAGTTGGTGGATGAGGAGAAAGAGCTAGAGGCGCCGGGTAAGTCACAAGGTAAAACACCAATTATTGAGCCACAAGTTGAAAAGATGTCGGTTGAAGTTCGGCCACCACCACACATCATTGACCTTGCCTACAACCCGTATCCCGCTCGTTTAAAACATCAAAGGTATACGAAAGACTACGGGCATTTTCTCAATATATTTAGCCAATTGAGTGTCAACCTTCCGTTCGTCAAAGTTCTCCAGCATATGCCTAAATACGCCAAATTTTTGAAAGACCTTCTTAAAAGAAAGGATAAGTTGGTGGAGCTTTCGACTGTAACGCTAAATGGAGAGTGTTCTTCGGTAGTTCTTAATAAAGTGCCGGAGAAATTACCCGACCCCGGTGTTTTTACCATTCCATGTCTTTTCGGAAGTGACACGACGTGTCAAGCATTGGCCGATCTTGGAGCTAGCATAAACCTCATGCCATATTCTTTATATGAAAAGTTGGGCCTTGGAGAGCTCGCCCCTACTCGTATGACGTTATCTTTAGCCGATCATTCGGTTAAGTATCCGAGGGGTTTCGTGGAGAATCTGCTCGTTAAGGTAGATAATTTGGTTTTTCCCGCGGATTTTTTTGTTTTAGATATGGAAGCCGACGAGAGAGTTCCTATCATTTTGGGTCGTCCGTTTTTACGTACTACTAGGGCAATCATTGATGTTTTTGAGGGCAAGATCACTCTTAGAGCCGGTGATGAAAATGCCACTTATTTGGCAAAGTCCATGAGACATCCGAGTGGTCAAGACGGTCTCATTGATCCATGTCACCCAGATTACTCGATAGAATCATTTATCTCGGGCATGGGCACTAGTCTTGACGATTCCCGTTCGGTGAGTATTAGTGTGAAAAAGGAGCGAGAGGTTTCTAGTTCTCGAGAAATGGTAAAGTGCGTTGGATAAAGAGGTGGTGGAAAGCGTAAGTTTGAGAAGGTTCGTGGAGTTAGGAAGAAGAAGACTAAGATTGATGAATGGTCGGATCATGATTCGATATCTTTGAGGGCATTGGAGTTCTACCAAGGTGGAGGAAGCTCCACTCGGTCTGCCACGTGATTCGCATAACATGGGTTCTTAAGTGAAAACTCAAGTGTAAAGTTTGTAGATTTTCCTTTATTTTATTTTCTTTTTGTCGTTTTTGTAGTGTTTGGTTGCGTCGTCGAGTCATTTTCAAGGAATCATTACCATCATGGAGAGAGGAATTTACGAGAATTCAAGAGGAGCCAGGTAAGTTTTACACGTCAAAATAACATAAAATGAGCATAACAAATACTTGGTAATTTTCTGGACAATTTTCTAAGTCAAAAAGGCTTCAAAAAACGCAAAAACATTCTGTCAAAAGTGCTCGTCACGCGCGTGACGGGGTCTTTCCTTTCCCTCCGCGCAGAGCGGACCAGATGTGCCCAAAATTGGGTGCTGCACCACGTGGCCAGGCTTTCACCCCCTGGTCGCGTGGCGCCTAGGGGTATTTCCAGAAAAAAAAATTATTTATTTTTTTATTATTCCTTGTTGCCCTTTTGTTGTGTGATTCCTTGTGTTTATTTCTTGTATTTTGAGTCATGTTTTAAAGTCTAGTTGTCTGAGTTTTGTATAATTTATCGAGTCGCTAACGTAATTTTTGTAGTTCGTCTTTGTTTTTGCGTTTTTAAGTTTTGCTAGTTTGACGATTGTATGAGCTAGAGAGACGATCCCCAAGGAAGAATTTAATGAAAAAAACAAGTGTGGGGATGGAGTTGTAGTGGAGCCGTATACTTCATGCTTATTTATTTTCTCCTGATTAGTATATTTTATATATTTATTGGTGAAACACTTTAGTTGAATAATATCTATCAGTTTGATAGATACATTTTTAGATATGTTGGTTTCGTTTTGTCTCTTAAGTTCGTGTGTGAGAGAAGGAGTTACCATTTGCTAAGCACGTTCGTAGTTGGAGGGCATCCATGGAAGAAGATTTTGGCATCATGTTTCAAGCGCAAATTACTAGCTAAGTCTTTTCCATCATCTAGCTTATTAATTTTTTATTTTTTTTTTGTTTTTATTTTTAGGTTTTTAATTTTTTGTAGTCTGACTTTATTTTTATCTTTATTTTAATTTTATTTTTATTTTGTTCTTATACTTACATTGAGGACAACGCAAAATTTAAGTGTGGGGATAGGATATTTGAATCGTAGATTAAATTGATTTTTGCTTTAAAAAAAACTTGAAAAATGTTTTAAAAATGTCCCTTGAATATAGTTTTTTGGGTTAAAGTGGGAGATGATAATATTTATCGGAAATTGGTTTTTCAAACTACTAATAATATGAGATAAATAAAAGTAAACGCACTTAACTTGGGATGTGTCGGTAGGCTTAGCCTTGAAAATGATAGGGCAATTTGATAAAATGGTTAAAACGGAAATCTCTTGTGGTTAAAGCGTTTTGTCTGTGGAAGATAAGTAATGAAAGGTCGGGTCATACTCAAGCCTCAATTCTTGGTATGAAAAGTGAATGTTATAAATATTATGAAATTTGAAAATTTGAATACGTTATCATATGATGCTTGGGTAGGTTTAACGTTATAGTATGTCGTGTAGCCTGTGATATAAATTTTAAAATGTTAGTTTTAGTGTTTTACACATCATTGGCGTGTGGTTTTATAATCTTAAATCTTGTATTGATGGGATGCCCCGAGTCCGGAGACTATGGGTCTGTATGCAGTCTATTCATCTGGGTATTCACAATTCTAAGTGGGGTTGTGAATATTTAAAATAAAGCTAAAAAGATGAAACCCGCAGATTTCTGCCACGTAAGTCTTTAAACATGATCACAAAAGTACAAAAGTACAAATACATTATAGACTTGATCATCCATGCTGTTAGCCATGTGGGGTCCCCTTGCTCGCGTCTCATTACCATTAAGAAACGGACCACAAGGGACACGCCACATGTAAGCCCTACAGATGAAATTTTGCATACTCACCTGTGATAAGGGTTCGGTGTATTGCTTGATAACGGGGTTATGTCATGTTGTGGGGAACACTAGCTATTAATTAATTGTACCTTAATCATATCTAATGGCTGGTTGGTAGACTTTGATGCTTAAGCTTAGGTGGATAAACAATACCCTTGATCATCTTAACTATTCATGAAAAAATAGAGCAACAAAAGTTTTAAATCTGCTAATTTTGAGGTTAAATTCAAGTTGGGGTGGTCTGGTCCGGTAAAAGCTGAAAATAAGCGGGTCTTAATTGTGTAAACCACTGAGTAATATTATTGTCGGATCTTATTTGTCCCGGTAAAGATTAAAGCATGGGTTTAAGTGGACAACAATATCGGTGATCGCGGTTTTTGCGTTCTTCAATGCTTTAAAAATTAACCTTTATGTTTTTAAGACTGTATTTTCCGATTCTGATCCAACTGCATCAGACTTTTTCAAGGACGAAAAAAGAGTAAGTGTGGGGATATATGATATACATCTATTTATACATATCGAATCCCTTGTAAAGTTGTGTATATTTAATGTTTTGAGTTCGGTTTAGTTCGTGTTTCGTTTATATTTTATTAATTTAGGTTTTGAGTCAAGTATTATATGTTTATCGTGTTTTAAATCTTTTGGTGTATTGCATGTTAAACTCTAATTCTTTCTATCATTTCATGTGAAGTTTATGTTTGTTTTTGCTCGTCAATTGTAAGGCCCCGTTACCGGTGCCTCACATTTGGACGTTGGATTTACTCATTCACATAGTTCTAAATATCATAGTTAATAAAAACATTCGCGGAATATAATAACATTCATAAAACATTACTTTAATCCATAACTTGTCTTAAACAAACAATTTGTCTTTCAAAAACTAAGTAGTTAAACATAACACGTCTTAAGTCTTCCGATGCCAGCCTCTTATTCAATGCCACGTGTTCCCCTCAAGCGAGCTATCTCATCCTACTCACCTGCGTGCATACTAAAAGTAAGCTACGCTGAGTGAGTTTTAGTTAATCACATAACATACAATACATACATACTTACATACTTTCTTTCATACTTTCATATGTTTATCTCATTCTTACTTACCTTCATTTCTTACGTTATAAAGAGCATTTCGCCCTATAACCTTCACATATATTATTAGGGTATGCAACCCTTTAACCTTAGCATATATTAGTAGGGTATGCAACCCTTTATCCTCGCATATATTAGTAGGGTATGCAACCCTTTATCCTTCGCATATATTAGTAGGGTATGCAACCCTTTATCCTTAATTATCATCCCCATTATTACATTCATTCATAACATACATACATATCGTACCATCATTTAACATAACATTACAACTTGACAATGCATGCAATATCCGAAGATCGTTCACGTACTGACAAACAATCATTCATACTTTTCACATAATCACGTAAGGCATACATTTATCACTTAGGATAAATGTATTAACAAACAAATCGAGTATGCACACAGCCCCGAAAAACATAACAAGGAAGTGGGGCTAGAAACTCACCTGGATCCTATTTCTTTCTCCGTTTATCGTAATTCCATTCTTTAATTGTGCACGGCTAACTGTTAAATATATATTTGTTAATTAACCGTATAATTAATTAAGTATTTATTTAATTTACCAACGCACTTTCTAAGTTGAGCTTGTCTAAATTAGTTGTTACAGATGGGCCAAGTTAGTTAGTTCAGGCCCATTGCTCAACACAACACCTGGGCCCAACTGGTCAGGCCCAAAGTCAACAGAGAACTAAGCGGCCGAGAACTCCTGGCAGAGATCTCGTATTAGCCGAGAACTCGTGTATGACCGAGAACATGTGCTGGACCGAGAACTCATGAGACCGAAAACTCAAGGTTTGACCGAACTCACGGTTTCCGAGAACTCATGGTGACCGAGATCTCAAGTTGGCCGAGAACTCAGGTCTGGTGCTGCTAGTTCATATTTTTTTATATCTTATTTTCTTTTCTAGGCTCATATAACTGTTTAACAGCCCATATCATAATTTTAACCATCATTTCTACTCTCCTTAATTGTTTAATCCTCCAATATCATCCCACTATCAAGATTTAACCCGTGTCTAGCATAAAGCTTGAACCTTTATTACTTTCAAAACCCATTTTAGGCATAAAGCTTAAAGCTTTATCAATTTTTAACCCATTTTAGCTAGATCCCTAGCTAATAAATAGATTAAGTCCACCTTTATCATCAAGTTTGCAACTTTATGACTTGTCTAGACCCGATCTACTCTAGGTTTAAGTTTCATGACAAACCGTTCATAAAAAGGTAACCTTTAAGGTTAAAGCACGTACCTTTAAGCGTTTTTAGGCTTCGGGTTAGCTTGTTTATGAACTATGATCTTGTATCTATCTTGTATAATGAATATCTATCTATATTTGGCTTGATTCGAGTCTTGAATTCCTTTCTCTAGCTCGCGGCCGTAATAGGGTGTTTATATGTGTGCGTTTTGAGTGTGTAGGGAATATTATGGATAAGATGGAAGGAAATGGAAAGATTTAGGGTTTAAGGTGGGGTATTTATAATCCCTTAAGCCCATGGACCTAAGGCTCATATTTCCTTTTTAGTCCATAATTTATTTCCATATAATTAGCCTACTTTCTTTATATCTTTCTTATTTTATTATTTATTTACCAACTCAAGTAACTTTCCCATCGTAATAAATAATATAATAACGTTATTATTTGAAATTTTTAGGATGTTACATCAATGGTTACATGATTACTTCACTTAGTGTTTGTTTTGTTATCTTTATAGATTCATGGGTTGAGAGTCAAGGAAAAGAAGCTTTAGAAGTTTCTCATAATTTCTTGGAAGCTAAGGACAAGATCTAACATGATTAAGCAAATAAATAAAGTGAAAAATTCATAGCCCCCTCCTGGTACACGCCGCGCCGCGCGACCATGGAGGCCAAGCCTGGTCGCGCGGTGCCTATATCTTCTGTTCAGCGATTTTCCGCAAACCAAGGCCGTTATGCATTATATAAACATATCATTATAAACCTAAAGATATATACAACTTTGGGCTGCCAATTTTGAGAGAGATACCAAGGGTTTGAAGGTGTTTTTAAGCTAGGAATCAAAGAGGATCAAGAAGCCTTTCAAGGAGGTGTTCAATGATCAATCACGAAGGGTTTTATCGCTCTAACTTTCATTCCTTGTCCATTGTTTCTATCATGTCTTTCTTCTTTGTTTTTAATACTTGTTTGGGATTATTTTTGAGGATGATTCTATGCTAGACTTCATGTCTACCTAGGTTTGATGAACATGTATTGTCTTGATTCTTGCTTTGACGATTGTTTTGATTATGGATTTGTTGATTTAATAGTAAAGACTTGATTTTGCTTTCATGATGCATATGAGTGTTTGTTATCTTGATTGATTGTTAACTATTGCTTCACATAGATCTTTTATCTCTTGATTTTGTTCTTTAGATTTAAGGTTCATGTTTAATCAATTACTTGATGTTTTGATTATTATGGTTGAATATGCCTATTAGATCATAGAAGCTTGTTGATTGTTGACTAGGATTTTGAATGTTCTGCTAAATTACAATAGCTGTAAGGTGAGGAGTTGTTCATGTGTCTTGATAATTGAATTCTAGGTTAGATTAGTGACAGTATTCTTGCTTGGTTATTGTGTTGATCCTTGTTCATGATATCGTGTTTAGTTTATCAAGTTATCTAGGGTTTAGTGTTTCGTGAGATTGTTATCCTGTGATACTATTAATTAACCTTAATTGATGACTGTAAAGAAATCAATCCAACTGATTGCTTAATTATCTAATAATTATTCTTTGGGATTTCGTTTGATTTGGTCAAGGGTCCTTTAGGTTTTGTTAGATAAATATGTTTAGAAATCAGTTTCCATATCATGTTAGTTGTCCATTTCTTGATTATTGTTGATGCATGGGATTCTTACCTAGGTAGATTCCTTCTCTTACTGGTTTCGATCTTGTGATTTATTGCTTGTTTCTAGTTTACTTGTTTATTTACTTTCTTAGTTTAATATTAGTTTAAAAAACCCTTAAAACATTATAATAAATAGTCGTGTCGTAAGTCGAGTCTTATTAGTTAATTTACGTAATTTATAAAGTCCTGTGGGTTCGATATTCCGGACTTACATAGCTTTAGTACAATTGATCAGTTCACTTGCCGGTGTTTTGTGTAGTTGAGTCTTAGGTCTAGTTTTTATTACTTGTTTAATTTAGTTGATATTTAATTGACTGTTTTTAGCACATCATCGGGTTTTGTTAAAGTTAGAATATAAGTTAGTTTTCGGGTGCGGGTCGGTATGGTTTGGTAGAGTGTTTGAGATGTTGGGTGGGGTTGGTTGAGTTGGAAGTTGTTGAAAATTTATTTTTCGCAGTTGCGGTTGGGTCGGTTTGAGATTATACCGAGTGTATTAAGTGTTGGGATGTAGTTTGGGATTTTGGACTTTGATGTTTTTAGTGGTTAAAACGAGACGGATAACACTTTTTATGCAATATATATTTTACCAAAGTGTGGTTTTTCGCTCGTTTTCACCTCAATTTTTCGGGTTGTTGGCACTTGGGTTTAATTGGGACAATTAAAGTTCCGGGAGGAGTTGATGAATATTGAGTCAGTATAAATGGTTTCGGGTTTGCAAACTAGTAAAAGTCTTAAAATGTTGGTTTTCTGTTAGTTTTTTGTGAAAAATATAAACCGCTCACGCGTACTCAATTTTCATTCGAATGAGTCGGTTTGAATTATTTTGTAACCCGGATTTTCAAATCTAATAAATTTTCAGTTTTTAATATAAAAAAATCCGAAAATTCAAAAAAAAAATTGTTTTATTTTTATTAGTTTATTTACTTACTCCCAATGTTTGTTTGTTTGTTTTAATTGTTTTTAGGATGTCGAAAGAGGCGGGAAAACGCAAAAGAGGCCCGGTTCCGCGACCGCAAGGCGAGCCGGACCAGGTGATTTTTATGGAGCCGAGTACTCGTGTGATTGAATACCAAGATGGGCCGATCGTGGCAAGAAGAAAATCTCCAAACCTTATTGATAGTTCGTTGCTTAAGTTTGAGGAGAGTTCACAAGAATATGGTCGATTGTGTAATCTCATCAATTCGGATCTTCTAACTTTTAAAACTATCGATTGGGATTTATTGAATGTGATTGGTCAAAGAGAGAGAGTGAAGGAGTTATTGGGCCCGAAGTTTATGGGTATGCTATATCTTGACGAACCGCAATTTCATGAGTTGACATTGGAGTTTTTAAGCACATTTCAATATAAAGATGGTAATTTTGATCAATCAAATGCGGTTTCGTTTGCATTGGGAAGAAAAATGTATGATATGACTATCACGGAGTTTGCGGTACTGAGCGGGTTTTATACGGTGGATGAGGTGGAAGATCCGGGTTTTATGACGAGTATACGAGGTGCGTTCATGAGTAAGCAAAAGGTAAGTTTTGGTAAGGAAGAATTGGCTGCGTTTTGGGATAAGATTGTTATTTGTTCGTTCTCAGGTTCGTTGGTGAGCTCGGATATTCGGGATCCAGTGCTTCGTTACATTCATAGGGTCATGGTGAACACGTTGATTGGTCACGGTTCGGGTGATAACAAAGTTAATTGGTTGCATATTTTCTGTTTGATGGCGATGGTAGACAAGGTGCCGGTTAATCACGCGAGTATCTTGGCATGGTCGTTCCATCGGACGAGGCGAGGTGGAACTAAACAGAGGTCACAGCTTGACATGGGTCTGTATATCATAGTTATTGCTCGAAATTTGGGTGTGCTTGAGAAGTTTAAACCGAAATACATGAGATTGGGCCCGTGAGAGATTTTGTGGGAGTTAAAGATTTGAGAAAGGCGGGTATTTTAAAGATGAGTGACCCGTTAGAGTGGGAAAATGTAAAGTTGGGTCCACAGGTTCATCCACCGCCAAACACTGAGGCTGCTGCAGCTATGAGAGCCGGTCTACCGACACGTCATCAGAGGCCACTACACAGATCCGAGAGACCGAGTGTTCAGTTTCCGGTCATAGAGCCTCGCCCCGAGACTATTACTATGGAGTCATTGTTTGACCAGATGGAGTCCGGTTTTGATCAGATTAGGGGTTATGTGACTGAGCAGCGTGATGAGTTGAGACAGATGATGCGAGAACAGCAGCAGATGATAATAGCAAATCAGCAAAGGCAAGATGAGCATATGAGGTATTTGATGACTGAGTTGAGGATTAGTTTGACTGCTTCTCTCCGACAGCCGAATGTTGCGGGTTCGAGCGGGTCGAGTGCTCCGGGTGGTTCGGGGTATGGTTATAGAGCGCCGATTTACCGGCCAGGTGATCCGGAATTTGATAGTGCGGAGCCGTATCCCTATTATGAGCAGGAGGCAGAAGAGGAGGGGGATGAGGATTGAGCTTGGGATGACGAGTCAGCATGGGAGTTCGTATCTTTTAGGATATTTTTATTTTTATTTTTTATGATGTTTTTATTTTTATTTGGTCTGTACTGATATTATTTTAGACTTTTTGGTCGGGTTTGGAGGGTTGGAGTTCGGTGGATATTAAAACTTATAAGTAACCTTTATTTTTTTTTAGATATTGTGTTTGATGTTACTTAGGTTTGTCGAGAGGAGTGGCTGTGTCCGTTCAGAAAGAGAGTATGAGTTGCTAAATCATGTTGAGCGGTCGGTAAGGAGAGCACCCATGGAAATAGATTGGCACATTGACAGTCAAGCATATTACCAGCTAAGTCTTTTCCATTATATTTTGTTTTTATTTTTATGTTTTTGTTATTATTTTTTTTTAGTTTTTTGCTTTTTATTTTTATCATTTTAGATTTTGTTTTTATTTTTTTTTCGAGTCGTGTTTCCCGTGTCCACATTGAAGGCAATGAAAAATTTAAGTGTGGGGATGGGACACAAGTGTTTCAACTAATTTTAGTTTTGTTTTCGTTTTGTACTTGAGTTTTTAGTAGTTAAAAAAATTTTAAAAAAAATAAAATAAAAAAATAAAAAAAAATAGAAAAAAATATTTTAAAAATGTCCCTTGAATCTAGTTTTTTTACGTGAAAGTGGGAGATGATGATATTTATCGGAAATTGGTTTTTCAAACTACTAATAATATGAGATAAATAAAAGAAAACGCACTTAACTTGGGATGTGTCGGTAGGCTCAGCCTTGAAAATGAAAGGGCAATTTGATAAAATG
Organism: Bidens hawaiensis; assembly: GCF_021521415.1. Lineage (NCBI taxonomy): Eukaryota > Viridiplantae > Streptophyta > Magnoliopsida > Asterales > Asteraceae > Bidens > Bidens hawaiensis. The sequence goes on along the minus strand of NW_027491630.1, from coordinate 48,552 downwards.
GGTCGGAAATCTCTTGTGGATAAAGAGTTTTGTCCATGGAAGATAAGTAATGAAAAGTCGGGTCATACTCAAGCCTCAATTCTTGGTACGAAAAGTGGAATATTATAAAGTTTAAAATTTTTAAAAATTTGAATACGTTATCATATGATGCTTGGGTAGGTTTAACGTTAGAGTATGATGTGTAGCCTGTGATATAAATCTTAAACTGCTAGTTTTAGTGTTTTACACATCATTGGCGTATGGTTTTATAACCTTAAATATTCCAAATGGGGTTGTGAATATTTAAAATAAAGCTAAAAAAGAGCAAACCCGTAGATTTCTGCCACATAAGTCTTTAAAAATGATCACAAAGGTACAAATACACTACAGACTTGATCATCCATGATGTTAGCCATGTGGGGTCCCCTTGCTCGCACCTCATTACCTTTAAGAAACGGACCACAAGGGACACACCACATTTAAGCCCTACAGATGAAATTTTGCATACTCACCTATGGTAATGATTTGTTGTATTGCTTGATAACGGGAGTATGTCATGTTATGGGGAACACTAGCTATTAATTAATTGTACATTAATCGTATCTAATGGTTGCTTGGTAGACTTTGATGCTTAAGCTTTGGTGGATAAACAATACCCTTAATCGTATTAACTATTCATGAAAAAAATAGAGCAACAAAAGTTTTAAATCTGCTAATTTTGAGGTTTAAGTCAAGTTGGGGTGGTCTGGTCCGATAAAAGCTGAAAATAAGTGGGTCTTAATTGTGTAAACCAGTGAGTAATATTATTGTCGGATCTTATTTGTCCTGGTAAAGATTAAGGCATGGGTTTAAGTTGACAACAATATCGGTGATCGCGGTTTTTGCGTTTTTCTGAGCTTTAAAAATTAACCTATATTTTTGTAAGACCGTATTTTCTGATTCTGATCCAACTGCATCAAACGTTTTCAGACGAAAAAAAGAATAAGTGGGGATATTTGATATAGTGCTAAATATTTATGTTTCCCGTGTATATTTTAATTAATATTTTAATAGTTTATTTTGATTTTTAGTCGAGATTTGTATACTACTAACACTTTTATGTTTTGTAGGCAATGGTAGTTGATCGTGATCAGAAAGGGCGAAAAGCGAGTTAAAAAGAGCCAAAACGGAGATCTGGAACACGTCACGAAGGAACCGGACAAAGAATTGATCAGACCGAGCCGGTCTGACCCGCCCCCTTTGTGGAACACACTGCGCCGCGTGGCAAGCTACCCACATCCTGGTCGCACGGCGCCTAGAGTTTGCTGGAGGATTTTTTAATTCGTTTTTATCACTTGTTGGACTTGTTTTCGTTATAAAAACATCTTTAACTTAAACCTGACAATAACCTGAAGCCACCAGACGATTTTGGAGTTCTTGAGAGCATATTTTCGAGTCTAGTGGTGATTTTGAAGGCACGAGAACAGTCGGTGAAGAGTTACACGTCCGCTATTGAAGAATACGGGTTTTATCATCTTTGATTTCCCGTTCTTTATATTTTCACCATGTTTTCAGTTTTATTTGTTTTGTTTGACTTAGACTTTATGATGCTAGGCTAAACTCCATAAACTACCTAGGTCGTGATGAACGTTAGTTCGGTTTGATTTTATTTGGGATTGTGTTCGTTATAGATTTTATGTTTTAAGTAAATTGTTGAGTTTGAGTTACTTGATGCGTATGATTGCTTGGTTTTGTTTACTTGAGTTATTGTTTACATTGCCCTTGTTGATTGTTCATAGGATAGGGTTTTGTTAGGTCATTTACTGTGTGTTCTTGACTAGTTTGTGATTGATATCGATTAAAATCATAGAAACAATAAAATCAATTAAACAGATAAAAGTGAGCTGCTAGCCTAGAAAGCTGTAAGGTGATAGGCTATTGATAGATCTTTGTTTGTCAGGATTGCTAGATTTAGTTCTTCGTAAGGAGTCCGTCTAGGTTTGATTGTCAGCTTAGTCTATTAAGTTAATTGAGTCTGTTTTGCTATCTTTGATTTTCGCGCTGTAAGGTATGATTTCGTTATAAAGATACTTAGACATAAGTTATTAAATAACCGTAAGGAAGTTTAATTCATAAAACTGGTGAGTCTTAAAACTTGTTAGAAATCCATAGGCGTCTTCTTGAAGTTCAAGGGTCCTGTTCGGGTTTTCTGTCAAGGGTCTATTTCATGATCCCAGTTCCATATTTTGAGTTTTCCATGTAATTAATAACCGTAACTTTGGAGATTCTAGCCTTGGTAGTTGTTTTTATCATCTGAATTAATCTAAGCATTCTTAATTGTTTATTAGTTAAGTTAATTAGGTTTAAGTTTTATATTAAATTAATTAGTTTTAAGGTAATGATGATGTTTTATTATTATTTTATTAATTAGGGTTTCTTTTAATTATTTAGTTATTAGTTTAATTAAGTAATCATTATTTAATCATTAGTAAGTTTTAATTAATAGTAATTATTATTTAGTGTCAGGTCCCACTTTTATGGTCGATTCGGCTCGGATCTTTAATCAATCATGTCATAACTCACACAAAATTAATCGTGTTGACAAGAGAGTTAATGACGGGTTACTATATTTAGAAAGATGACCGTTTGTTAAAGGCGAAATCAATAACAAACATAAGGTTGCAATGAATATTAAAAGATAGAAGACACACACAGGATTCACTCAAAAGATTTCCATTTATATAATGTTCGTCATACAAAAGGAGTAATCGATTTAGGGTTTATAAGGAATCCTCGGACAGCCGTTACACACACAAAATATTCTCAATTAATGTGTCGTGTGTATTCTGTCTCTCTGTCTCTTTCGGCGGCATGCCCTAATTATTCTATTTATAGGCCTGCCAACCTAAGAAAGTTGTCATTCCTTCTAGAAACCCTATCCGATAGTACATATTCAAATTACATATTCAAAAATAAAACTAAGTGTAAAACAAGTCTTCCGGACAGGCTTTTCATTAAACTTCAGTCTCCGAGTACGCAGTGTACTCGGCCTTACTTCAGACTTGGTAAACATAGAAGTGTACTCGGAATCAGTTTCCGGGTAGACTTTACTTAAAGAATATTTTACCAAGTAAAATATTCACCGAGTAGACTTCAATCTTCTTGGACTTATCAAACTTTGCCCGACAAATCCTTACGAGCAACCTTGTTCTTCTATGGTCCTGTTTGGCTCATTGTCATTGAATAACTTATTGATAAGGCGTACTCGAGAATACATACCTTACTTGAGCAGAACCTTACTCGATATAACTTAGAGATATTCCATTAACTCATCAAGTATACTCGGACCATAATTATTAAAGAATACCTTGCCCGGTCTTCCAATTACTTGGCTTCTTGGACTTGGTTGACCATACCTTACTCGGAAGAGTAAAATACTTGGTCTTGAAGAACAATCCTGCTTGGCAAAGTAAACCTTGCTCGGATATGCCAAATCAATGATCCTTACTCGGAAAATCAATAAAAAGCATACCTTGCTCGGATATCCACTTAAGAAGTCTATTTGAAGTAAACCTTGCCCGGGAGGCAAAATCTCGTACTCGGCTAAGTAAAAGCTTACTCGAAGGTCCAAGGTGTGCTCGGATTCAATACTTAGCAGTTTCTGAGGAGGTTGAAAGATTCCAATCTTCCATATTCTTCGTTTTCGGTTAAATCTCCTCATTTGGGTCAAATTCTTGACCCAACAATCTCCCCCTAGATAGGAACACCTCAGGTGACCCAAAACACTCTGTGGTTACATACACTTAGCAAAATACACATCAAATTAAAATCAAATTTCATAATCAAATTACATAAGCAAAAGTTTGTCCGAAGACAATACAAAGCAAAGCCTATTCTACCTCTTTTGTCTTTTCCTTTCATTGTAGGCTGCTTGTCTTCTCAGCTGGATTACAGATGCTGCTCTTTCTCTGAAGATATTGAGCACTTGGTAGTGAGTGTGTCCTTCTGGTATCACCAAGTCTCTTATATCTGTAAGATCATCATTGTGTAAGCATGTCAAATCTGCATCCTTTTTGATTGTTGCCAAGGCCTTTCCATCAGAGTTCCTCAGCACATAGTAACCAGTGTCTTCTTTGTATTCAACTTCAGTGATGACACCGTTCTTCTGCACTGTATAGTTTGGCCTTCTCATTCTTCTTCCCACTCTTATACACGTATCCATGTTGGACAGTGGATTCTGGTCTCGGACACTTATCTGGTAGTTCAGTTCAGCCCTGTCCATTTTCTTCAGTTTCTCTGACCTTTTTGACCTGTGGAGTTGAATCATTCTCCAACTTTTCTTTTCTTTCAAAAATCTGAATCCATCAGCAGCCTGTTCCTGCAAGTATTTTGATAAATCATTCATCTGTCTTCCTGCTGATCTGTCCCTGTTTCTGTAGTCATACAAGTGAAGTGTGGCCATTCTTCTTAATTGATCTTCATTATACTCACGGAAGTCACTTCTGACTACAATCTCTTTTAATAACCTGCTCTCCATAATCACTTTAAGTGAATCAGTGACTGAATCATAATACAGCTTTCTGGGTAGATCCACATCAGATTGTGGTCTTGTTCTGTGTTGTACTGAGCTGCTTGATTCTCCTCTTCCTCCTTGGCCTCTTCCTCTTGGAAATCTTTGATGAAATGGAGGTCCGATTGGGATGGATTTCCTTGGCTTTTCAGGACCCAAATTGAATACTTTCCTGTATGCACCTTCTACCATTTCAACTGGCCAATTCTCCATGTCTTTGATATTCTCCCCAGCTTTGTGAAGGTCATTCAGCATTTTGGCCATTTCCACAGTGTTTGCAAACCTAGCTAGCACAAACCTGCCATCTGAAAAATATCTTGGGTTTTCACCCTCCCTTAATACTTTCATCCATTCCTCCTTCTGGTAGTAAAACAGATTTCTCAAGTCAATCTTTTCCAGTGCATCAAAATCAGCCTCAGTCATCCCCCTTTCATTTATCATTATGTTCCTCAATATCCCAATCATCTCTTCATTTTCCCATGGCACAATCTCTTCATCATCAGGTTTAACCTCAGGCTGTTTTGGCTGAGGGATTGGAGGTTGATCAGTTGTCTTTTCTTGTTCCATCTCATTTTCCCTCACAGTCCTGAGTCTTCTTGTTCTTTTAGCAGGTGGCTCATCAGATGTTTCTTTTAAGATTGAGCTCTCAGTATAGACCCTTTTTAATTCTTTCTCTTTCCTTTTGGAATACTGGTCAAATACTGCCTCTCTACTCAGATTTCTTACAACCTCAGGCTTCATGACTTTCTCAAGCAGGTATCCACACATACCATCATATTTCTTCTTTAACTCTTCCAACTCAACCTTATCATCCTGTTTTACAAACTTTTCTGAAACTATCTCTTTCTCACTGTTGTAAAGATCTTGAATTTGGTGAACAGTGTATTTTTCCAAGGCAGCTTCAGGATAGCCTCTAACTTTTAAATAATTTTTATAATGCTCAGCATTTTTCTTTCTCTTCTCAACCTTCTTTAAGACTTCCTCTGCATTGATTTCAATGTTGCCCCTTTGAATATAAGTCTTTTCAGCTTGAGGGGTCTCAGCAGTGGAGCTTGTACCAACTTTCTCTCCTCCTTGATCAGGGTTGTCATCACCCTTTCCATCAGACTCCTCAGATTCATCCTCCTCATCATCTAATAATACAATCATGGCATCTATTTTGGGTTCATCAGAGGCAGGATGATCTGGTTCATCATTATTTTCATTTTCATCAGAAACATTAACATCAGGGACCCCTGGTAATTTTTCTCCTGGTTTCAGTGTTTGTAAGGGGATTGCCCTGATTGGTTCATCATCCTCTGGGGTCTCCACATAACATTTATTCTTTTCATCCCATATACCCCTCCTATCATGTGACACCCGGTAAATTCCCAATCCCTTAAACCAAGTAATCAACCTAAATATTAGGTAATTATGTTATATGCGCCTTGTGCGAGCGCGCCATATTAGAATCAGCGCGTGCATTTGTTATGTGCGCCCTGCGCGAGCGCGCTATGTTAGTCAGCGCGTACATTTGTTATGTGCGCCCTGCGCGAGCGCGCCATGATAGTCAGCGTGGGCATATGTTATATGCGCCATGCGCGAATGTTTTGGCTTTATGTTTTCATGTACCTTAACGTTATGTTGTCTAATGGGTTGACCATCCCGCATGATGCTAAGGCGGGTGCATCCTAAATCGTTTATGCGCGTGCGGAAGGGAACTAACCTCCCCGCATGGCGGGAACATTGAGAGCTAGTTTGTCTGAAGCTCCAAGATGGAATTGACTTCAACATGACTGATCACTATGTTGAAATACCAAGACCACCTGGAGAATCTACAAATGAAACTCAATGTCCCTAACTGCGAGAAGGTTACGCACCTACCCGCAGCAAAGAAATGTCCTTCACGCAGAAAGCTATGCGCACAAAGTGATACGCACAGAACACTTAGTCTATTCTCCAGATGTAAGGAGATTACTCCCGCCCAAAAGGAAACAGTAGCGTGTTTCAGAGATTTTCCACTTTTTACTGTACACTGACAAAAGTACCTGAAAAAGCACACTGTAACATGAAAAGTCAACTGTCAGCCACCCTACTCCCACCAACCACAGACCTGCATGTCCTGACCAAATCAAATCAAAATCTTTTATCCACTACTCCACTTTTAAATAAACAATAAACAATAATAATTTCCATACTTTATCATCATTACACCTAGATATGAAAAGATTACAATCCCCTAAAGCAAGGGATTGTGTTCCCTTGAGTTTGCCTATAAATATGTAACCTAAATTATCACCCAAACACACTTCAAACTTCTCTCTTAAGAACTGCAAACTTGCACTAAACATCTCCCAAGCATCCGTTATTTTCAATTCCGTTCCAGTTACTAGGTAAGCCGAGATTATAAACTTGAGATCTACTTTCCAAACCTTATATTCTCCTATTTCTTATATACTTCTTGTTATTTAATCGTATTCTAGACCTTCAATTCAAAGGCCAACACCAAGAAAACCCGAATCTCGATTAATCCCTTAACAAGAACCACAGGTGAGTCTCACAGCCCCTATTCTCACTGTTTTCACTATTTTTAGACTATTTTCGGGGCGAGGGACACGTACTTAAATAATGTTTTATCATGGTATACTTACAAGCTATGCAAGCGATTATGTGTTTAAATTATGTTTCTTGATGAGCAATGCAAACGGTTATCTATGATTTACGATGTATGTGCGCCAGAACTCGAGTAAGTGATCACTTTACCATTGGAACTCTAAGGGTAGGGACTGCTGGTTTGATCTGCCCACTCGTAGGGGTCGCACCTCTTACGCAGACGAGTGCCTAGTATGGTCATGGGGCAGTAGTATGGGTTTGAGCCCGCTCGTAGAGGTCGCTCCTCTTACGCAGACGAGCGCCTTGTTTTCCGGCACAACGTCCGCCCGTAACCCGCGGGACGGTATTACAGTATTATTCGCTCGTAGTGGCAGCGCCACTTACACAGACGAGCACGGCTTTTCAGAAATGTCCACACGCAACCCGCGGGACGGTATTACTTATTTCGCTCGTAGTGGCAGCGCCACTTACACAGACGAGCACAGTTCCCAGAAATGTTCGCGCGTAACCCGCGGAACGATTTTATCAGAATATGTTGATAGAACTATGTTTTACCAAGCATGTGTTACAATGATGCTATCAGAATTATGTTTTAGAATGATTTTTATCACAATTATGATGCAATACGATTTATCAAGTTACTAAAACTTGTGAACTCACTCAGTTTATGCTGATTCAAATGTTTTACGTGTCTTTCAGGAGATAACTAGGTAACGCATGGAGTCACACTTAGAGCACCTCACGCTGAACATCTAAAACTAGCTTTTTGGAAGATTTTAGTTCTATCCCTTCGATGCGCGTGGTTGTTCTCGCCGCGCAAGGGGATATGGCGTAGAAATCTTCAACAGTTTTTATACTTGGATGATTTTATGTAATTTTTAAACAATGTAATGTATTTGTATTAAACATTTCATGCGCAATGAAAATCTTATCTTGAATGTTTGCAATGGCCCGTGCTTAAGTGTCAATCCCCACTCGCGCGCGCCCGACTGTTTCCGCCGTTCAGGGCCGGGTGTGACATATCAGCTCTTTCAGCTTCAGCCTGCTCAGCAGATCTCTTCCTTCTTTGATAAGTCTTTTCAAAACTTCTTTCTGGCCAGTTACTAGTAGGGTTCTTTCTCAAGTCCTCTTTTACCTGTTCAGCCCATTTCTTGGCAGCCATAGATGCAATTGACTCACCAATTTCCTCAGGTATAATCATGTTAGTGTTTAGATTGGTTGATGGATCAGCAGTCTCAGATTGTTGCTCCTGAAACTTGCTGGCCACCCTTCCCAAAGAGTCATCAAACTCTTGATTTTTGTTCATATTTACCAAAATTTCAATTACCTCTTGATCTGCCACATCTTGAAATATCTCTTTTGCTACATTGGCTTCTTTGATCAATAGGTCCTGCTGTGCTAACTCTTCTTCTGTCAAGGAATGGGCAATTGCTTCCCTTTCCATTGACTCTTTAATAAGTCTTTCTTTCTCAGCAAGAGCAGCAGCAGCAGCAGTATCTACAAAGGATACATCCTTCTCAACATACACAATAGGCTCATCATCAGTTTCTAAACCTTTTCCCTTTTCCTTCCTTTTCAGCACCTCTTCTTCATCCTCTTGCTCATCACTTCCAAACTCATCAATCTCTCTAAATAAGTTTTCCAATTCAGAGTCATGCTCTACCCTCTTGGAACTAGCTTCTTGATCATCATTTGGCTCAGTGTGTTCTAGTTCCTCAGTAGCAGCATTCACAATTACATTCTCCACACTCATCTCCTCATCCACAATCTCAGTCAATTCTTCTGTAAGTACAACCTCTTCATCATCATTGGTTACTTCTTCTCTCACATCCATTACAGATTCATCACTATCATCATACTCATTCATGATCATCTTCAAACCATCAACATTTTCAACACTTACAGCATCAGCCATAACCACATCATTATCATCTATATTCTCCCCCTGTTTTGGGGCAGCTGAGGTCTTCTCAACCTCCTGCACCAGGGTTCGAATCATCATTTCAGCCTCAGCTAACTTTCTCAATAATATTTCATTTTCATCTGTTAGTTCTTCATTCTTCCTACTCAATACAACATTCTCACCCCTAACCTCCTCAACTTGTCTTTTCAACTCAACATTTTCCAACATCAACTCAGCATTTCGTTGGAACATATCCACCTGTGGACTTGTAGGGTTTGATGTAGTAAATGGTTCAAAATCAGGTTGGTTTGTGGTGGGTGTTTGAGTTGGGCTAGAAATGACTGGATCTGATTGGTTTGGGCTATGTGTAGGTGATGTCTGTGGTGGTGATAATTGAGGTGTGGAAGTTTCAGGTTGGTCTAGGGTAAGGGTTTGAGGTGGTGATTGATGTGGTGGGGTTGGTGGTGGTGAGTGTGGTAGTGTAGGGATAGGTTGTTCAAGTTCTTCTCTTTGCTCCCCCTTTTCAGGTGCCATAATCTCCATCTCCAGACCATCTCCACCTTCATTGCCATCAACATCATCATCAGAATCTCCTTCATCACTGTCATCATCACCCCCTTCTTCCTCTTCTGAGCTCAGCTCAGGCACAGGCATTATAGCCAGATCATGGTTTAACAACCAAGGTAAAATTTCAAAAGGAACATTTGCATTAAAGTTATTAGAGACACCTGGATTTTTTATTCTCTTGTAAGCATCAGGATCTTGCAGTTTATGTGTGACTCCAATTGTTGGTAAATCTTGTAATGTGCTGTTGAATATGATCTGCAGGAATCTTGGGTACTGTAAAAATCTTTTTCTTTCTGGTTTCTTCAGATTCCCCACTAACCCCTCAAATATCATCTTGGAAAAATTAAATGGCAGATCAAAGATTGTACCAACAGTGGCATTTGCTAGATCATGACTCATCAGAGTCCTTGATCCCTTCCTCGGAGCAAATCCATGAATAATGTGGTGAATCAGAAATCTGTACAGCATTGGAAATAAACCTTTCTGAAACTGTCATTCATGGACATTTCCTTGATACACCATCATTTCTTTAAAAATCTTCAATAAGTGCTTTGTATTGAAGTTTATGTGATTGTGATCATCGTCATTCAGTCTTAAACACCTTCTTATCATCCTTTCAGTAATCTGAATCTCCTGTCTGGCCACGGTTGCTTCTATTCGTTTTCCATTCACATCGTCAACGAGCTCTACTGATCTCCAGAAATCCAAGGAGTGATTTCTGTAAATAATTGGGCTTTCAGTGATTGCAAAGCTGATGTTTGACCGCGCCATCCATAATATCATTCGAGCCATCGGTTCATTCTCTGGTGTCACATGTAGTAACGCGCACATATTGTGCTTTGGCTCAAAAATATACTTCGGTTCGTTGTCTGCCATATCTGTAATACATAAACAAACACATTCAAAGTGAAATTAGACATAAAGTTTAATACTTTAGACAATTTCAGTGTATAAAAATGAAGAAGATTGGGAGAAATCTTCAAGAACCTGCTCTTCGACAAATTTATAACCTAAACACATAAACAGAGTGTTAGTACTCGAATACATAATCAAGTCACATTACAATCTAATCGTGATCGGAAAACATAATATTTAATGCATACAGAGTCGGAATTAGAAGGCTGACAAAAATTAGGGTTTGGATTAATGTTGAATTCGATAAGTCGGTTATGTTTCTTAGTGAGGAAGGATTTGCAGTGGAAGGAGAGAGAGAGAGGGAAATAATGTTGAAAAATTTGCCTAAGTCCCTCTTTTATACTTATTTTGAAAGTGGGTTTTAAATGCTTTTTGTCCTCTTGTGAATTATTAGCTGTCAACCGGTAACATTATCCACTTGGTATATCAAAAACATTTAATTTCATTTAAGATTATAAGACCTTACTCGAAGGCTTAATATATCCAAAGTCTACTCGGTCAACTTCCACTTACAAACCTTACTCGGTCAAACTTTACTTGGAATAATTTTCAATTTGGAATATACAAAGTTTGCCCGAATTCTTTTATTTTCAAACCATGCTCGATCAAGTAAATTAATTTAAAGTTAAGACATAATGAAGAAAGCTTACCCGAAATACTTGATTTCTTGAGAGATTAATCACAAGGCAAATAATCAAATATAGTTATCAAATAAACATTCTCACTAAGAATCAATTAAGATCCTCACAAAGATTTCTCAATTTCAAATTAAAACTTATCTAGCATGAACCTTAATAAGAATCACAATCAATTTTATCCTATTAACTAACATATTCAATCAACGCATTCATTCAAGTATGAATCTAAACAATTTCATCATACCATCTTACATATTCAATCAACGCATTCATTCAAGTATGAATCTAAACTATTTCATCATACCATCTTACATATTCAATCAACGCATTCATTCAAGTATGCTTGTATACATAGTGTGTTCGAGCACTCTTTCAAATGTAAAGTGTGTTCGGACAACAATCTTTTGTAAAGTATACCCGAATAACTTTCATATAGTACAAAGTGTGCTCGAAAAGAAATTCTAGCAGACAGTGTACTCGGAAAGTTAAAGTTTGAAATTACCAAGTATATTGAAGGAACACAAGTGTACCCGAAATATAAAGTGTGCTCGGAAAACAAAGTTTGCCCGAAAACACTTGTCATTTCAAAGAAATCATAACCACAAATATCACAGAGCATGCTCGAAATGAAATTAAACACATAAACATTTAAGTGTGCTATAGTCTAAAATTTCATAGAGCTTGCTCGAAAATCCTAAGTTAGCCCTGAGCTCGCTAGGATAAACACATTCAATCATCAGGTATGTCCTTACTCGAGGAAACTCAACATTTCAAACCATACCCGAAACATGACAAACTTAAACAGTAACATCTAAGCGTGCCCGGAAAGATTAACAAGCCTTTCCTAACAACATATTCACACAAAGCTTACTCGGTGTAGTTACTCAAGTTCACAAAGTTTGCTTGGAAACACAATCAGCATATAACATGCATAGCTTACTCGAAACTAGCATATAACATGCATAGCTTGCTCGAAACAAGAATTTCTTGTTAAAAGACAGCTATTTCAACACATAATCATCTCAAGACTTTAAGCTTACTCGGGAAAATGAGTGCAACAGTGTACTCTACCCGAAAAGTGTAAACACTTCAAAGTATGCTCGAAAATCATAAAGTTAGTCAGAAATGACTAAGCTTACTCGGAAAGGTTGAGATTTTTCAAACCTTACCCGTAACAACATATTCACACATAGACAACTGTTTTGTACTCGGAAAGGTTAAACCTTACCCGAAAATACATATTCAAACAGTTTGTGCTCGAGAAGGTTATAAATCATCAAACCTTACTCGAACTTATATATTCACACATAATCAACTGTTTTGTACTCGGAAAGGTTAAACCTTACCCGAAAATACATATTCAAACAGTTTGTGCTCGAGAAGGTTATAAATCATCAAACCTTACTCGAACTTACATATTCACACATAATCAACCGTTTTGTACTCGGAAAGGTTAAACCTTACCCGAAAATACATATTCAAACAGATTGTGCTCGAGAAGGTTATAAATCATCAAACCTTAATCGAACTTACATATTCAACCTATTTTAGGCAAAATGCAACACTTTTTAACTTAAACCACTTGTCAAAGACATTAAGTTATGTATCATTTCAGAACATAGTTTAAGTGCAAATGGTGCATTTAGAGATCAAATTTCAGTTATAATTCATTTTAAAACAATATCTTTATTAAACTAAAAAGATCTCAGGAATGGGATCATATTGACTAAGCAGCTATCTCATTACTTCACTCTCAGCATTATTATGATAACTTAGATAGGTTAACAGCAGGTATAAACTTAGCATGATTTTCATCTCTTTTGTGATATAATTAAAGTTCAATTTGAGCATAATGCAATAATGGTCAACACTGTGCTATGATGCCTCATATCTCTTCTCAAAGCTTATTTGGCTTTCCCCAGATCACCCCAATTTGACTCCAACCTCCTGTATTTGGTCAAAAATAGTTTTTGTATGACAGAACTTATTGTATTTTTTTGTATTTTTTAGATTTAAACATATATAGAGGTTGAACGTTGGACTTACAGTTAGCAACATGCCTTTCATTCAAGATGAGACAGATTTTGCCAACATCTTTGTAGTTCTTGTTGTAACCCTCTTGTTTGATAAAATATTTAAAACACTTATCAACTTTTGGTTGATTTATTCATTCTTCCCCTTGTTTTTGATATTTTCTCAAATTTTCTTAAGCATGTTCTTTGTCATATTTAAAGATGTTTCATTTTGGTTGACCAAATAACAACAGGCTCGTGTATGACTGGGTAATCACTTTTCTGCCATATCATTCGGAGAGATCTATCTTGAGACATGCAAAACAACTATGCATCTCCACATAAAGATTAGCATATTCATTATGTTTATATCACCTTAGATTTTACATCATCATGGGAAAGTAACCATACATGTTAATGACTATACTAAGGCCTTTTTTTTTGCCTAATAATTCCATATGAGCAGCTAAGTAGTCAATGTACTATCATTTCCCAAAAACACAGTTTAATATTCAATCACCCCAATATCTCTTTCTTATCAGGTTAATGGCTATCCTGTTTTGACCAAAAGTGGTCAACAGGACCAAACATACATGTGAATATATGTCCTGTCAAAGTCAGAGTTATTGACATAGTTTTAAGTGAAGAAATAAGAAACAAGTCGTAATTGCCCCAAATGCATTCAGTTTTCAGGTCAATGGCTATCCTTTGAATCTGTAGAGATTTAAGGACCAAACATACACAAGTTCATGTCCTTCTAACTGGGCAAATGACATAATTTTCAGCAAAAATAACTACTTGAGACTTTCCCTTTTAAAAAAATCCTTCTTTTAAGCTTCTTAAAAGCTTGAACTGAATAATCTTATCATATCTCTTCACCATTAATCAACTTGCTCATGTTTTGACCAAAATATAGTATTTATGCAAAATTCATTATAAAATTCAATGAATCACTTAATTTTGACATAAAACTCATTTTGACACAAACAGTTGCATCACATACTTAAATCTTAATCATTCTTAACATCATCAAGAAAAACAGACTGTACTAACATTCAATGTCTATCCAATCTTAACAATTTCAGAAGATCAGATTAAGAACATATTCAAGTAACCGTAAACATGTGATTACTCATGACATCATATAAGCATTCAGTTTCACCTAAACAGATCAAACTACTTATCATAACATCAGATCAGTTAACATGATAGTCAAGAATTACCATCAATTTCAAGCAAATTGCACAGATAGTTACTCAAGCACCTATCAGTTAACATCAAAACAGTGACATAATCAAAACATATTAAATAACATTTAGTTGAAACATATTCAATATGTGTAATCTCTAATAAAATAATCAGTTATCACAGAGATACACACAAAACATATTAAATTCAGTTTCTCATCTTTTCTCTTATAGCAACAGTTGCAGTAGCATTTGCACATTCTTCAATAGTAGTTTGTGGACCATTCTTGATGGAGTTCCACATGTCAATGTCATTGTAGCATATAGCTGCTTCATAGAGTACCTTCCATTTAATAAAGTTTTCCTGTCCATACAACCTAGGTATCTAGTTAGTAGACACCTCTTGTTCCTCATATCCAGACATTTTGAGAAAAAAAAATATCAGTTTCTTATAAAAAGTTTTCAAAATAATCAGATCTGAAACCAGAATGCTCAGATCTGATGTGTCTGATGTGATTAGAACAAGATTTAGATATAAAGATTAAAACTTTAAATGAAACAAGGAAGAGAAAACACCTGAAAATTGTAGATCTGAAAGAAAAATGAAAAACAGGGCAGCTGACGTCACAAATCAATCGAACAGTGCTCTGCTTACGTTATTCTTCTTCAAATCTTCAATCAGCAACAATCTTTCTAAAAAATAGCAGTAACCAGCTCTGATACCACTTGTCAGGTCCCACTTTTATGGTCGATTCGGCTCGGATCTTTAATCAATCATGTCATAACTCACACAAAACTAATCGTGTTGACAAGAGAGTTAATGACGGGTTACTATATTTAGAAAGATGACTGTTTGTTAAAGGCGGAATCGATAACAAACATACGGTTGCAATGAATATTCAAAGATAGAAGACACACACAGGATTCACTCAAAAGATTTCCATTTATATAATGTTCGTCATACAAAAGGAGTAATCGATTTAGGGTTTATAAGGAATCCTCGGACAGCCGTTACACACACAAAATATTCTCAGTTAATGTGTCGTGTGTATTCTGTCTCTCTGTCTCTTTCGGCGGCGTGCCCTAATTATTCTATTTATAGGCCTGCCAACCTAAGACAGCTGTCATTCCTTCTAGAAACCCTATCCGATAGTACATATTCAAATTACATATTCAAAAATAAAACTAAGTGTAAAACAAGTCTTCCGGGTAGGCTTTTCATTAAACTTCAGTCTCCGAGTACGCAGTGTACTCGGCCTTCCTTCAGACTTGGTAAACATAGAAGTGTACTTGGAATCAGTTTCCAGGTAGACTTTACTAAAAGAATATTTTACCAAGTAAAATATTCACCGAGTAGACTTCAATCTTCTTGGACTTATCAAACTTTGCCCGACAAATCCTTACGAGCAACCTTGTTCTTCTATGGTCCTGTTCGGCTCATTGTCATTGAATAACTTATTGATAAGGCGTACTCAAGAATACATACCTTACTTGAGCAGAACCTTACTCGATATAACTTAGAGATATTTCATTAACTCATCAAGTATACTCGGACCATAATTATAAAAGAATACATTGCCCGGTCTTCCAATTACTTGGCTTCTTGGACTTGGTTGACCATACCTTACTCGGAAGAGTAAAATACTTGGTCTTGAAGAACAATCCTGCTTGACAAAGTGAACCTTGCTCGGATATGCCAAATCAATGATCCTTACTCGGAAAATCAATAAAAAGCATACCTTGCTCGGATATCCACTTAAGAAGTCTATTTGAAGTAAACCTTGCCCGGGAGGCAAAATCTCGTACTCGGCTAAGTAAAAGCTTACTCGAAGGTCCAAGGTGTGCTCGGATTCAATACTTAGCAGTTTCTGAGGAGGTTGAGAAGATTCCAATCTTCCATATTCTTCGTTTTCGGTCAAATCTCCTCATTTGGGTCAAATTCTTGACCCAACATTTAGGGTTTTAATTAATTTGTTTAAAAAATTCCTTTTAAATATTATTAATAAATTGTCGTGTCTTGTAGTTGAGGCTTGTTTGCTAGTTTCGTAATTTAAAGAGTCTCGTGGGTTCGATATCCGGACTTACTTAGTTGTATTAGAGTCGACCGATTCACTTGTCGGTTAGTAGTTTAAGTTAAGTTTAAGAGTCTAGAGTATTACTTAGTGTCTAGATTAGCGTATTTTAGTTACTAAATTATTTGACTACTTTTAGCACATCAGTCTCATTTGTGAGTAGCTTTTTAGCATATAATCGAATAACTACTTATGTCCAACAACCACATTTTCTTTGGGTCAAGCTGCCATTTATATTAAACGGGTCAAAATGAATTACTTCAATAAGCGGGCCAAACTTATCATTTTTCAGTTAACGTGTCAAAATTATAGCTTTAGTTAACCGGTTAATTATGTTGTTCCGAACATGTCAAAATTACCTTTTAGTGAACGGGTCAAAATACCTCTTTGTTAGACTCAAGGTACAACTTTAAAAATTGTTTGATACGATTACTTAAGTCACTGTTGTAAATAATAAAAACAAAATCCGTAGCAACGGATTAACAAATGGAAAAAATTTGAATTGCCATATTGTGCCTGGATATAAATCATAAATCTTATTTCTATGCAATATTATGATCCGTTTGACTTTGACTGGCAACAAACATATCTTACCCAAATTGATGCTTGAATTGGAATAAAACTTTACATGATTTCAGTCTTTTATTCGATTCAGATTTGATGACCAGTTGTCTAAATTTTGTAAAATACCCAAAATGTTTTTTAACATGATTTTTTGTTTGTTGGTGTAATGCAGGTTGTAGGAGCTGCCAACGAGGGTGGCTGGTGCCCTTGTATATGGGATTCTTTCATACACACTCACAAAATATTTATTGATTACTTGTTAGAGTTATGCTCTTTTGACTCATCTTGAATCAACTACTACGTAAGTTTATTTGTCTTTTTTTTTTCTTTCTTTTCATTCTTGGTCTACAAAGACAGATAAAATATGGAAAAAATGAATATATAGGCAATATATCTCATAGAGCAGTAGATCAGTATCATAGTTACAATGTTTTGTTTTTGTAAAACATTAGCACCATTGTATTATTAATTATTTAAAGAAATTTGGTACAATATGGTCATATTTTGATTTCTTTTGTGTCCGTTAGCTTGTCCACATTTGCATTTTTGAAATATAGTTTGATGGTTGAGTATTTAATTGAGATTTGCAAGGTATTAGTGCATGCTTATTTTCTTATTTGTGTGCTTATTATTTAACTGAGATATGTAAGGCTCATTATTTATATAGATCACACCAATTCTATGAACAAGAAAACAAACATACGTACTTGTACAATTATCACGAAAAGTGTTGGTGCATGAATGTCAGTAGTTCATAGTCTAGTGTCTGTAATCGAGTCTGTATTGTTATTTATGTTTTTGTTTATAAGCGAAGTTGTCAACAAGTTCGCCTAGGCGAACTTGTTGAACAAGGGAAGTTATGGACAACTTCGCCTGAACATATCAGGCGAAGTTGTCGTGTATATAAACTTAAGCCTACGGCTTGGTTTAGGGTTGATAGAGTTAATCGTTTTAATCGTTCATTTGGTTATCGAGTTTGTTCGGTAACGTGTGTTT
This sequence comes from Bidens hawaiensis, assembly GCF_021521415.1. Taxonomy (NCBI): domain Eukaryota; kingdom Viridiplantae; phylum Streptophyta; class Magnoliopsida; order Asterales; family Asteraceae; genus Bidens; species Bidens hawaiensis. Next base: position 30,578 of record NW_027491630.1, on the reverse strand, counting down.
TGTAACAGTGATATTTACATCACGTGAGTTCGGTTATAATATATAACGTGTTTCGTGTATTCGTGTGTTTGTGTTCTATACTCGTAACGATCTACGCAGGGATTCCGCACCTGAGTAGACCGCGATATCTCGTGCGATCCGTCCAGGGAACCTACAATTGGTATCAGAGCGTTTGCTCGATTGTGAGGTTCGGGATATTCATGCGGGTATAGATTTCGTCCCGTTTCGACTATTCGCGGGACGTGTTTTCGTGTTTCTAAGTCAATCTTACCTACTACCGCAGTATTCAAGCCTTTGCACCATCAAAAACCTTGTTAAATCCAGATTCCAGATCTTCAAAAACGTCTGTGTTCATCAGGCGAAGTTGTCGTCACTGTTCGTAGGGTTTCGGCGAAGATATAAGGTTAAGCGAAGTTATCCACAACTTCGCCTACCTTCTCAAGTTCGCATTCTCAAGCGAAGTTCTCTACAACTTCGCCTACCTCTTAAGTTCGCTTATCTCAGCGAAGTTCGTCAGCGAAGTTCTTCAGCGAAGTTCTCTACAACTTCGCCTACTTCAAGCGAAGTTATCCGTAACTTCGCCTTCGGTACTTAAAAAAAAAATTTCTTATTTTTACAGGTTTCTTACTTTTCGGGGAAGATGTCGTCGATCAATATCTCTGAGTTAGTGAAGATGGAAGTTGAAGCAGGGTCAGCTACCAAGGCCCCAAGATTGCTGAAGGGAACCGATTTCGTTGCATGGAAGGATCGGTTCATACAGTACGTCAAATACCAGGATGCGAAGATGTGGGTATGCATCCAGGATGGTTATATTCCACCAATTATTGAGTATGAAGGTCGTGACCAAATCAAGAAGTATAGTAAAATGGAAGAAGAAGAGAAGAAGATGTATGAGGCTGAGAGCAAGGCTCATGCTGCTATTACCATGGCTCTTCCACAGGAGATCCTTCATACTTTTAGGAAGTACACTTCAGCAAGGGAGCTTTGGGAAGCCCTTGAGAGCAGATTTGAAGGAAATGTAGGAATCCGGGCTTCAAAAATAAAACTGCTCAAGACCCAGTTCTCAGTCTTCAAGTATTTGAAGAATGAATCATTAGATGATATCATCACTCGATATTATCATCTGATGACTGAACTGAGCAACTATTCCATTTCTTACAGAGAAGAAGAGATAGTTGAGAAGCTTCTGGATGCTCTCCCACCAAAATGGGAGATGTACACTGTGCTGATGAGGGAAGACAAGGACTTTCCCACTTATGATCTCGAAACGACAGTCAACAAGCTCAGGACCTTTGAGCTTAACATGGTAAGAAAGGAGACTTCTATGGATCAGGTTCAAGATCCAAGTATGTATGGAGCTAAAGTCAACACTAGCTCAGGCTCAAAGACTGAATCGGCTGCTTACTACTCGAAGGGAGAGTCGGGCCCCAACTCATCACATGAGGGGCATGTGTCAGTTAACACAAATGGGGATGTTTGCTATGTAGCAGCTGGATCTAGTGGTTCTCAACCCCAGGCAAGCAAGAGTAGTTGCTCTACAAGTACTCCCAGCAACAACTACTCCAAGATGCCTATGAGTGTCAAGTCTGCTGAAGAGCAGTTTGGCCTCTATGCTTCTTTCATTGCTTCCTATGAGAACTATATACAAGGGAAGATTGTTGATCCAGCTATGTTGGATGAAGATTACGATCAGATTGATGCTGACGATATGGAAGAAATGGATCTACAATGGCAGATGGCCATGATTGTAAGGAGGGTGAAGAGGTTTATGAATAAGACCGGTAGAAAGTTTGTCGGAGGAAGACCAGGGTTCGACAAGTCAAAGGTAAGGTGCTACAATTGTCAACAAATCGGTCACTTCGCAAAAGAATGTAGGAATGAGCGTGTAGAACGAAGTCAAGGAAAGTCTACACCACAAAATGAGGGAAGAAAAGATTACAGTGCCATGATGTCTAGAGCAGATGGAGAATACAACTGGAACCTGCTTTCTAAAGAATCTTTCGAGCAGGCAAATTTGGCAAAGGTCGAAACAGAAGAAAATGAGAAGGCTGCCGGAGAAGAAAAGGCTCTTATGGCAGACGTTAATGACAAGCTCTCCGAGGTATGCTCTAAAACTACTTGTTCAAAATGTGAGAACTTGTCTGAGCAACTAGCAACCATAACCAATCAGTATGTTAGGTTGGATGCTGAATTTAAAACCATAAAAGAAGATCATCACTTTATTAAATCAAGAGAAACTAATTATAAAATTAAAATAAAAGCTTGTGAAAAAGATGTGAAAAGTTTGAAAACTAAACTTGCTGAAAAAATTGAAGTGATTGATTTAAGTTATGAGGTTTTGGAAGAAAAGACCAAACTAATTGCTGAGAGAGAGAAACAGATTGCTGACCACCAGGTGAAAGTGGTGGAACTGAATCGAAAACTGGAGCAGTTCAGAAATTCTTCTGCTATTCTTGATCACCTTGTTAGTGATCAAGGTTCCTCTACTAAGAGAGGAGGAATCGGTTATCACGAGGTTCCACCACCGTACAATCACAATTATACTTTTAACCCTAGTGTTCAGAAATCTGTTGATTTTGAGGTTGCTCAGACAGTGCCGATTAAAGTAACTGTTAAAGAGCCAAATGTTAGTAGAGGCAAAACAAGTTCGCCTGTTTCAAGTGTTGAAATTTCTGATCAGAGTCCTGTCTCGTCAGATTCGGATAAGTCATCCGAGTCTGGTAAGGTAAAAGAGGAGGTTGTGTTACCCAAGAGTGGAGAAAAAGATAAAATGAATAAAAAGAGTACTCCACTAAACCCGTACGTCCCACCATATGTGAGACGAACGGGCGGTAATATAGCCTCGACATCTAAAACACCGGTTGATAAAAAGGTTGAGCATAGGTGTTGTTTTAGATGTAATCAGTTAGGACATCTTGTTGCAAATTGCCCTCTGAAGCAGCGATTCAGAGGTGTAAGGCCTACTAAAGCTGAGAATAGACCTAATAGTAATTATCATGCTCCTAAAAATGAAAACCATTTAAAATTCAAAAATGTGACTAAATCGGGTTTTCATAGAAACAAATCTCAGTTTTACACTACTAATAACCAAACCACAAGCTATAATTCTTTCAATTCTCAAAGGTTTGGAAGGCCTTACAATCAATCTTCAATGAGATATCCTAATGGGACTTACAGGAGTTACCGAGATACTAACTTTGGAAAGCCAAAGTTTGGGATGTATAGATCCAAGACAAATTGGTCTTGGATCCCTAAATTCTAATCTTTTGCTTTATTGTGCAGGAACAGTTGAACAGGGCTGCCAATAATCTTTGGGTTGTGGATAGCGGCTGTTCCCGGCACATGACGGGTAACAAATATTTGTTACACGATTTGAAACCTGTTCAAGGAGGGAGAGTAAGTTTTGCCGGAGAAAGTGGAGGCAATATTATTGGAAAGGGAACGGTGTCGAACGGAAAGATGACGTTGGAGAATGTCAACTTTGTAGAAGAATTGAAGCACAATCTGCTGAGTGTGTCGCAGATTTGTGATAAGGAGTACACCGTTCATTTTACAAAGAACGAGGCGATCGTGCTGAAACCGGGTTTTCAGATACCAGAGGAGTGGATTTTGATGAAGGCTCCTCGTGATAGGAATACGTACATTATGGATATGAGATCAACTGAAATGGCCACGGCAGAGTCATGCCTTTTGACAAAAGCGAGTGAAACAGAGTCCGAATTGTGGCATAGGAGAATAGGACACATTCATCTTCGGAAGATTAACCACATTGTCAGGAATGGGCTTGTGCTGGGCGTTCCCTTGAAAAATTTCAATTTTGAAGATAAATGTATAGCATGCAAGAAGGGAAAGCAGCACAAGAAATCCCATCTCACCAAGAAAGTAAATTCAATTTCCAGTACTCTAGAATTGCTTCACATGGATCTCTTCGGTCCCGTGTATGCAAAAAGTCTAGGAGGTACTTCATACTGCTTGGTGATCACTGATGACTACTCACGATACTCGTGGGTTTATTTCCTGAAATCAAAAGACGAAACGGCTCAGATGGTGAAGAATTTGATTACCAAAGTTGAGAACGTTGTGGATAAAAGGGTTAAGTTCATCAGAAGTGACAATGGAACAGAGTTCAAGAATTTTGAGATGGAGATCTTCTGTCTTCAGAGAGGGATTGAACACCAATACAGCGCTCCTTATACACCGCAACTGAATGGAGTGGCTGAAAGGAAGAACCGAACGTTAATTGAAGGAGCCAGAACTATGCTGGCTGATTCAAAGCTTCCTGTGGTGTTTTGGGCTGAAGTTGTTGCTACAGCCTGTTATGTTCTGAATAGAGTCTTAACTGTTAAAAGACTTGGTAAAACGTGTTATGAGCTTATGCATGGGAGAAAGCCCAACTTGAGTGGTCTTGAACCATTCGGGTCCCCTTGTTCGATTTTGAAGACAAACTCTAAATTTGGTGAAGTAGCCGATGAAGGAATCTTAGTCGGTTATGTTGTTGGGACTCCCAACAGACGTGCCTTCAATACATCGACAAGCAAGATTGAGGTGGTGTGTAACACAGATATCACAAGTTATCAACCGCCAAAACCAAGCAACGGACCTGCGGAGTTTTTCGATTATGTTAAACTTTTTAAGTCTTTTAACATACCGGATTTAGATATCTCTGAAGAAGAAGAAAGAGTTGCTACGAAGATGATCCTTGATGAGGAAGAAAATCTATTGCAAAGACAGCTGATTGATAAATGTCAACCTTCCTCATCAAATACTATCGATACCCCTGCTGCCTCAACTGAAGAAGAATTTATCAATCCTTTTCACTCTCAGCATGAAACAACCATTGACGAGCTCTCTTCTAACTTGGAAGACAATTTGCATGTCGGTTCTGTTCCGACCATGAGAATTCATAAAGATCACCCTTTGGAGAATGTGATTGGTGATGTGTCCTCCGGTGTACAAACAAGACGTAGCTTGGATGAGCACACCTGTGTTTACACAAGCATTAAGGAGACAGGAATAATCAACGAATGCTTGTACACCTGCTTTATCAGCCAGATTGAACCGAAAAATTATCAAATGGCTTTAAAGGACAGCTCGTGGGTCGAAGCCATGCAAGAAGAGTTGGCTCAGTTCAAGAAAATGGAAGTATGGGATTTGGTTGAAAAACCGAAAAATGTGTATGCGATAGGCACAAAATGGGTGTTTAAGTGTAAGAGAGATGAGAAAGGGATTATCATCAGAAACAAGGCGAGGCTAGTTGTGAAAGGATTTAATCAACAAGAGGGGATTGATTATAATGAAGTGTTCGCTCCTGTCGCAAGGTTGGAAGCCATTAGATTGTTTTTGGCGTTCGCTGCTTATAAAAAGATGAAGGTATTTCAGTTGGATGTGAAGAGTGCGTTTCTGAATGGGAAAGTTGATGAGGTAGTGTATGTTGAGCAACCTCCGGGTTTTCCTGACCCAGACTTTCCTGATCACGTGTACAAGTTAAGCAAGGCATTGTATGGACTACATCAGGCACCTCGTGCCTGGTATTCAACTTTATCTGATTACTTGCTTGAAAATGGGTTTGAAAGAGGGAAGATTGATAGTACGTTGTTCGTTAAGAGAGAAGGAAGCGACTTCCTGCTGGTGCAAGTCTACGTGGATGACATTATCTTTGCTGCATCAAAAGTCTCCATGTGTCAGGAGTTTGAGGACGTCATGAAGAAAAGGTTTGAAATGAGTGCTATGGGTGAACTAACTTTCTTTTTAGGATTGCAGGTTGATCAAAAGAAGGATGGGATGTTCATTCATCAGACCAAGTATGTCCATGATGTGCTCAAACGATTCAAGATGGAGGACAGCACTCCATTCGACACTCCTATCTGCGTCAATCACAAATTGGGTGCTGAGTCAGACGGTGATGCAGATGTGGACCCAACTCAGTATCGGGCTATTATAGGTTCTTTAATGTACTTAACTGCTTCTAGGCCTGATATAATGTTTGCTGTTTGTCTTTGTGCTCGTTTTCAGGCAAACCCAAAGGAATCTCACATGAAAGGTGTGAAGAGGATCTTGCGGTATCTCAAGGGCAAACCGAAGCTGGGGTTGTGGTACCCGAGAGGAGGAGACTTGGAGCTAGTCGCTTACACAGACTCTGAATTTGGTGGGTGCAATCAGAGTCGGAAGTCAACAACTGGAGGATGTCAGTTTCTTGGTGGCAGATTGGTGTCGTGGCAATGCAAGAAGCAGACTTCAGTCACAATTTCAACCTGTGAAGCAGAATACATGGCAGCATCCAACTGCTGCTCCCAGGTTCTTTGGATTCAACAACAGTTGCGCGACTATGGTCTGAATTTCTTACTTACACCTATTTGCATTGATAACACAGCTGCTATCTCAGTAACTAACAATCCCGTGAAACATAGTAAAACTAAACATATTGACATACGTCATCATTTTATACGGGATTGTGCTGAGAAGAAACTGATTGTACTTGAAAAGGTGGATACGCTTGATAATTTCGCTGATCTTTACACTAAATCGTTTGACAAAACGAGATTTCAAAACCTTATTGAGTTGAATGGGATGATCAATCCCGAGTAACCATGCTTTTCAAGTTATATTAAAAAAAAAAAAAAAAACGTCACTATCGCTTAAAAATATGTCAGTTACATCAGTTTGAAGGACTTGTCTTAGGATATGTTTTGGTCCTCATTTTCTACTTGTAGAATTTGAGGATAGCCATTAACCAGATGACTGAAAGTGACCAGGGCGGTTTATGATGTGTTTTCATTCTTTCGCTTAAAATTAGTCGATCATATTAATTAGTTAGAAGGACACATACTAGTATGTGGTCGGTCCAGCTGATCCATTGGATCTTCGGGATAGCCGTTAACCTGACGACTTGACTTGATCGGGGCGATTGAAGTCAAAATTTTTTTATGGGAAATGAAATTATTTTTCAAGTCTACTACTTCGTAAGAAATTCGTTAGCTATGTTTAACAGAAAATTGATCCAACCTTGGAAAATGATAGATATACTGATTTTGTGTGCTTAACTAGTGAAGTTATTAGGCTTAAAAGGCTTTAGGACAGTCATTGTATGTCATGGTAACTTTTTATGGTGCGTAAAAGTAGATGTGATACAAACTAAAACTACTTGATTTTACGTGGAAACTCCTTACGAGTTTTGCATGTCTTCATATATATCTTTCCGAATGATAGGCAGAAAAGCGATTACCCAGTCATACACGAGCCCGTAAGTGTTCTGATTCCCGTGAAGATAGCGTTTCAAGAAACTGCAGTGATCCAGATACGAGACTTGCAGTTGGTTAATACTCTGAAGTCTATGTAAATGTTTATCATAAAAAAAAAAATTAATTAATTATTATGAGTTATTGAAACATCTTAGAGTTCAACATATCAAGACTTCTTAATCATGGAGTAAGAAAGAGAACGGGAAGGAGATGAAGATTAATTACAAACTTAATCAGACACTAAGGGTCGAAGTCAATTCGGGGTGACTTGGGGAAAGCCAAATACGCTTTGAGAATAGATAGGAGGCATCATAATCTCTGAGTAGTTGCCCACTTAAATTTTGAGGCTTAATTGAACTTAACTCGTATCACAGAAATGATGAAAACCATCTTAAGTATATTACCTGCTTACAACCTGTCTCTTTATGTCATAATACAGCTAAACACGGATCTATGTGACAGTCACATACTTAGTATGATTCCTGTTCGGATCTTTTCTAAAACGTAGCAGTCCCTATCGAGACTGAAATTTGATCCCTTATACTTAAATTGTTTAAAGTATATTTTTTCTATAGTTGTATTTGTTTATAACGGGTTACTTGGACTTGAACGTGTCATTTAGTTCTTAAAGGAAAGTTTTATAACTTAATTGGAAAAATGTTAAACTTATAAGGTTAAATCTTGTAAATATATAGGCGATGTTGTTGAACAGGCGAAGTTGTGGATAACTTCGCCTAGGCGAAGTTATCCGTAACTTCGCCTGAATAACCCCGCCCATATATATGGATTTTCAACAGTCAACAGTTCATTATTCTCAAACTCAGCGAACTTATTCACCGTTTACACAGCGAACTTATATTCTGATCCTACTTGTTATCTTGTTCTTCGATTTCCAACCGATCTAAAGGTTGTTTGGGTTCTTTTATCACATGTTATATGTTCATTGATGTTAATCTAAGGTTGTTTCGACAACCGGTTAATAACCTCGAACAACCGATCTTTAACCCGAGTTCAAAACTTGTTTTACGTGTTCATGAGTAAACTGGTCGTTTAGTTATCCTTAATATCATGTGTTTTAGCCTCCTCAATCGTCAAAGTTAATCGAAACACCAGTTTTACGGATGTCGATTAACCTTACTGTCGCCGTTTCAGATTCAGGCGAAGTTATGGTTTAGGCGAAGTTATCCGTAACTTCGCCTGATGCTCAACTTCACCTGAAACTTAAATTCGCCTGAGGCGATGATGTGGTGAGGAGAACTTAAAGATGAAGCGAAGTTGTTCCCAACTTCGCCCCAACTTTAACTTCGCCTGGACACTTTTTAACATAATAATTTTTAGTCGAACTTAGAGCTTAAGCGAAGTTGTTCCCAACTTCGCCCCAACTTTAACTTCGCCTATACAGTTTTTATCACAACTTCGCTCATGGTAACAAGCGAACTTGTGTTATGTCTTAATGTTTATCTAACTTGGTCCGTTTGTTGCAGAGATGGCTGCTGTTGCCGGTGCTGGAGGTGCTGGAGGAGATGACGGTGATAACCAGAGGCAATTCTTTCCGGGTCACAACATGTTCATCACCTTAGACCCGAAAATGAGCGGTGTTGAAGACTACCGTGAGATCATTTCTTTCCTCATACGCTCGAGGATATTTCACGCTATCACGACGACTCTGCCGATATCCTTACCCAATATCGAGGATTTCTGGCAGACGGTGGAGTATGATTGTCGTGTTGAGCCCCCGGTCATGAGAGCAACAGTCAACAACCAAGAAGTTCAGTTCTCGTCTGAACAGATACGGGTGGCGTTACGTTTCGGTGAAGAGACTAGGGATGACCCTACGGAGTTTGTGGCTCCGTTTCGTGATGGAGCGTTTCTACGAATGGGCTATTCTGGTCCATTGGGCGATACCCAGAGACGGAAGGGGTTCCTACTTGATCAGTGGCGCTTCCTCATGCACGTTATGATAGTATGCATGTCTGGGAGGAAGGCGGGCACTGACGGTATGGGTGCGACCATGCAGTCCGCAATGACTGCACTGACCTATAACAAACGTTATAGTTTCAGTCAGATGGTCTTTTACGAGATCGACAGACAGAGGAGGGCAATGGCTCGGGAGCGGTTCATAATGTATCCAAGATTCATCCAGATGATCTTGAACCATGTGGCTCCAGCTCTGCCTCAACGACGCCCGATAAGATACGTGGAAAGTGTGACCAAACGTATCTTTGCTCAATGTCGTACTTCGAGTGCGAGGAGCAAGCCTGAACGTCTTCCAAGGCATACTCCACTCTTTGGGTTCTTAATAAACCCGGGGTATGTTCCTGCTGCTGGGGACGAGTTCAGAGATCCTCAACCACGACAGGCGGGAGCACCTCAAGCTGTACCTGCTGTGCCTGTTGTATCGGTTGCGGAGGATGTTGACCTTGATGCTGCATTTGGCGGTCAAGGATTCTTCGACATGGATCGTTTTGATTCATATGAAGAAGTGCAGGTCTCTGCTGCACAGGTGAGGGAAGTGATTGTGACTAGAGCAGCTACGACGGTGGCTGACTCCGATCTTGACGAGGTTATGGATGAGGCGAGAAGGATGATGGTGAGACGAGAGAGAACGTTAGGGAAGAGAAAGAGGACGGTGGATGATAGTGAGTCAGAGGAAGAAGAGGAGGACATACACAAGTTGATCAGACGTTCGAGACGTGAAAGGACAGGTGCTGGTATGGGAGCTGGAGAGACTTCACGTGTTATACGTTTTGCTTCATCTGCACTGTCAGGTATGTCAATTGTTCCTACTTCTGTACAGGTTACAAGCGCTGCAGATGTTCCTGTGGTGGCTACATCAGCTGTTGGCATCCCATCCACTACACTACAGGCGACGACTCCGGAGATTGTGTCGTTACCACCTCCAACGCTTACTCCTTCAGAGGTGGTGGCACGGTTTGTAGAGTCGACGGTCGTCGCAACTGCAGGGTTGTCGGTCACGATACCACCTGCGGTTACGTCCACAACTGCTTCTGAAGTCCCAGTTGCATTCGAAATCCCTTCTGAGTATACTCCAGATACATCTAATATGAGATTTGATTTCGATGCAACCATCTCAGACTCGGAGAGAATAGCTGCACTTGAGCGGGTCGTGGCAGAGCAATCAAGGATCAACTTTATCCAGACCCAGGCTATTCAACGCCTTGTAGCAGAAAATCAACTACAGTCGTCCCTCCTGGTTGAGCATGGGAGGATTATAGATGCTATGAAGGCGTTCTTGGCATCTCAGGGGGAGACAGGCTGCAGAGGCGACGAGTTAAGGACGAAGAAGAGAAACGACAGAGACGATGATCCCAATGCACCGAAAGGTGCAGGTGGTGAGTTGCCAAGAACTACTCAAGCTCTTGGGACTTCCACAGCTCAGGGGGAGTCTGCAGGTGCAGTTGGTGGTGATGAGGTGGTGACGGTTGATGATGATGATGATGTGATAGATGCGTTGAGAGAGTTAGATGATGATATGCTAGATGATGATGTGTTTGATGATGATGTGCTGCCGTGTGAGGAGATTGAGAAGATTGGCGCACAGATTGTGATTGAAGATGGGATAGAAGAGGGGGAGATAGTAGAAGAAGACGTTGAACACGAGATCCCAGATGTTGAGAAAGCCGACATGGGTACTGAGATGGATGAGACTGAGTGGGAGGAGCAGCCTAGGTGGAAGGAAGGCTGTGCTCATTGGTTTATTAAGACCAAGAAGCCTGCTGTTCCAGCCATGTTCAAGAAGAGTTATAACATCAAAGGCTATGCTGAGTCGAAGAAGGGAATTATCTGTTGGATATATGATGAACAGATAAAGTTGTTTGTGGTGAAGCGTTATGATGGTATTCAATACTTCAAAAGAACCCTGAGATCTCTCAATACGTTGCCGGAATGTGAGGTGAAGGATTTGGCCAGGTTGGGCCTGATAAATAGAAGTGACGACAACATGGCAAGAGTGATTGGGAAGATCGTGTGGAAAGAAAGCATAAAAGAGAAGAAGTTTGAATTATTAAAGCCACAGAAGGGAAAGCTCGTGGAGGATACAGAAAGGGGAATGAGAGCAGATGGCAAGCCATGGATGGTGATGAAGTACAAACCGATCCGATGCATCAAGGAGGTTCCAATGAAGACTATGCCTCAAGATGTGTTGAAGAATCTAAAATGGTGGTACGTTGATTGCCAGACTGCTGAAGACGTGATGGAAGACGAAGACGAACAAGAAGTGCTGAGGGTGTATGATCCGATGCATCTTGTTAACTTATCGAAAGCTGATCTGCAAGTGTTGAATGAAAAGAAGATATTCTATATTCCTGCTTGGAAGGATGAAGCAAGGAAATATCAGCGAGTAGTCACGGTATGTGTTAGAGAAGGAGTGCATGCGTGAAGATACAGGATTACAAGACAAGAGCTTAAAGATCAAGATATGAAGCTACTGCCAAGGGGGAGTCTGTTGGTGCATGAATGTCAGTAGTTCATAGTCTAGTGTCTGTAATCGAGTCTGTATTGTTATTTATGTTTTTGTTTATAAGCGAAGTTGTCAACAAGTTCGCCTAGGCGAACTTGTTGAACAAGCGAAGTTATGGACAACTTCGCCTGAACATATCAGGCGAAGTTGTCGTGTATATAAACTTAAGCCTACGGCTTGGTTTAGGGTTGATAGAGTTAATCGTTTTAATCGTTCATTTGGTTATCGAGTTTGTTCGGTAACGTGTGTTTTGTAACAGTGATATTTACATCACATGAGTTCGGTTATAATATATAACGTGTTTCGTGTATTCGTGTGTTTGTGTTCTATACTCGTAACGATCTACGCAGGGATTCCGCACCTGAGTAGACCGCGATATCTCGTGCGATCCGTCCAGGGAACCTACAAAAAGACTAAATCTGACTGAAAACGAGTTACACGCTGTATATTGTTATTGTCGCCGCATCGCGCGGGTTTTTACTAGTATGTGTGTGTCTATATGACTATGTATATATATATATATATATTATTGTAATACTTTTGTTTTTAAATTACCATTAGTCACAAAGTATTACAGATAGCATGATATGTATAGTTGAATGCTAATCATGTTAACACTACAGTTTTTTTAAGCACACAAACTGTCTATTTCTTTTATGATGCACACAAATTGATTATAGTGTCAATTATAGTGTCATGAAGTTTTTTTTAAATTTTAAACATGCCAAATCTTAACTAGATAAAACATCTTGATTTGTTCACTACTTTTACAAAATTATGTGAAAATCTTGATTAGTTCACCATTTGAGGTTTGATTAGTTGATAATGTTGGAAGGGTAAACCAGGAGCAATATATTAATCAGATTTGATCAATTACGTTGATTATAATTCTTGATTACAACTGAAATATGATATATTAAGGACTTGAAAGTAGGGTCGTCATAATAGGCACGTGTTTAGATACGATAAGACCTATACAGCATAAAAGTGTGATATGCAAGTTTATATTTTTTTAAAATAATTAAAATTAAGACACTATAGTACATCATTTCTTTTTCTTGATACATAAAATGTATAATTGTCATGCACAAACCACCAAAGTTAATTGTTAAACGAGTCATTTTCATGTTTGATACTTGTGTTAATCACGTCGTCTCTAACCTGTTAAACACGTTAAAAAACGAACTGACAGCCCTACATAAAAGAGGTTAGAAAATCATAATACAATAAAGAAAATATGTTCAAAAAAGCTGCATATGTTTATGGTTCGTAATCTTAGTTTTAATATGCTATGCTGAATATCCACATCTCTATTTGTTAACAGTTGTTATTACTATCTAATGTATTACATATAATTCTATGTTGGTATTAATATATGGTCGTTTGTTACTGCTACCTAATCACATTTACATATACACTTAAATGTTTCTAAATGCAAAGATGATTGTGTAAAAATGGGATTTTTATTGTATTACTAGTTGGCAACCTAACACCATTCATTTTGCAAAATCTTTATTATTAGCAAGATGAGACATCATTACAAAAGGCGTTAAATACAATTCACAATAACACTCAATGTTATGTTATTATCATCTTCAATGCATTTTGGTGCAATGGTGCCCATTATCAATAACATTCTCACCAAATTTATCAATTATGCCTTCAATGTGTCCTTCAAATTTCTCATTTTCCCATTGAAGAATCCGACATAAGACCGAGGTTTGAGAACTTAAATTTAGATGTATATTCCTATTTGATGAAAAATTGAGGATAATTAGGTTATCCACATACATTAACCCATAAGTAAACATTAGCCTTAAATTGCTTAAATTAACATTTTATATAAGCTATAAGTATTTTTCATTTATGTGTAGCATACTCTCAAAAAACGCCGTTCTTGGATTTCCTACACTCCGTCATAAATTCAATGGTAACGCCCATGTTTCAGTGCGCTACTTTAGAGTTAGATTTACTTATAAACACAGTTATAAATATCATAGTGAATAAAAACTTTTTACGGTATATAAAAACATCAACAAATACAAAACATTCAAATATTGTCTTTAAACCTAACATAAAACATAATGTTAAATATCTTAACACTTCTTCTTCAGATGTCAGCCTCTTCAGATCGTGTCATGTGTCTCCCTCAAGCTAGCTACTTTAACCTATTTGCTTGCATGCATACTAAAAGTTAGATACGCTAAGTGAGTTCTAGTTAATCAGATAACATACATTATATACACATACTTTCATATACGTATTCGAAGATACATATTATATACACAACCTGCTTACCTTCCTTTTATATATATATATGTACATTCATACTTTTATACTTTCATTATTTTTTGTTTAAACTTAATAATACATGCATAACTATCTCTACGTTTTAAAGAGCATTTCGTCCTACTTCCTCGAGTATTATTAGGGTCTTCTTCCCTTTCTGTGTCATATATTATTAGGGTCCGGTTCTCTCATGCTTCGGATATTATTAAGGTCTGGTTCCCTTATGCATCGTAACCATACAACCATACCATAGACATACATGTGTTCATATACGTTTACTTGTATACTTCTAATTCTTTCTACATTCATTATCATTCATATATTATCATTAAACATACAAATAGCATACAGTTACCATCTAAAGTAAGTGTAACATCCTACTTTTGATTATAATAATAAAATAAATGTCGTTTATTTTATATCGTGTCGTTTATCAGTTTAGATAATAAACTGTACATGGTTGGGCTTGGACTTTAGAAGATGGAATAAAGGATTGAATGGGCCTTTAGGTCCATGGGCTTAAGGGAGTATAAATACCCCTTAAACCCTAATCCTTTCCATTCTTATCCATCTCTACACCATAGCCTACACCTTGGAAAACACAAACAAATCCGAACCAAGAACCGAAGGCGAGAACCCGAGCTTGTTGGTGCTGGAACGTCGTGACGGACCAAAACATCATCAAGGCTTAACCGTGTTCGTAGTTCGGCTCGTTTAAGGTACGTTTATATCGAGAACTTGTTCATATAGGTTTGGAATCGTTTAGAAATCATAGATCTGTGTTAGTATGGTAAAAACGAATCCAACGAAGCTAAACTTACTGAGATTGATTACAGTTTGATAGGTTGATTGTTAGTGTGAAGAACCCGTAACATATATACCTAAATCACACCCCTTAAACGTGAATAATTGGACGAACAAAGGGTTAGGGTTTGTAGGCGCTTGGATTCGAATCCATTGATATCTAAATCGTGTTATTTGGTTAAGGAACGAAGGTTTAATTACAGATTTGGTAACTGTTGACTATTTCATGTTCTTGGCAATTTTGACTTTGACCCTGAGTCAAAGTCTGGATAAGATGGAGGCAGTTCGTTATGATAAGATAATGAATTAGCCAATCCATTCGTTATGTCCAGATAGCGAATTAGTTCAACCATTCGTTAAGACAAAATAACGAATTAGATCACCCGGTTCGTTATGCTAAGATGACGAATCAAGTGATTCGTTACCCACTAGTTCGCAATGGAATGATAACGAATCAAGAGATTCGTTACTTGTCCAATTCGTTATGATAAGTCAACGAATCAGAGGACGAACCAGATGATGATTGGACGACGAATCAGTTAACGAACAAGAATATGAAAGTAACGAATTAGCTAACGAATTAGGCTTAATTCGTTATGGCGAAGGAGATAGCGAATTAAATAATAAATTAAAATCCTAATGGAAAATGTGTTAAGATAGTTAATGGAAATAAAATTTTTCCAAGCTGACCTGGCAGCTCGACCCCAGCCAGGGGCTCTGCCCCTTGGACCCTGCTAGGGGTTGCCGCCCCTAGACCCCGCTGCCAGGGTCGCTGCCCCCGGACCCCCGTCCGTTGAGAGTTATAATTAGACTAGAGACGCGATATGGGTAGTGATAGATAATTGATATGTGTAATTGTTATATAGTTAGTCGTGCACAGCTCAAGAAGGGGATTACCATAAACGGAGAACGTAGCCGCATTCAGGTGAGTTTCTAGCCCCACTTCCTTGTTATGTTTTCGGGGCTGTGTGCATACTCGATGTGATTAGTTAATACACTTACCTTAAATGGTAATGTATGTCTTATATGAATTATATATGAATGAATGCTTGATGATGCATGAACGATCTTCGGATATTGCATGTACCGTCAAGGGATAATTTAAAGATATGATTGACATATGTATATGTAGGATATACAAATGATGTATGTGCTATGGAAGTTATAATTAAGAATGTATAGAAAGGTATGGTTAGAAAGGGAACGGACCCTAATAATATCCGTGAATGAAGGGAACGGACCCTAATAATATCCTCGAATGAAGGGAACGGACCCTAATAATATCCGCGAATGTAGGGTACGGACCCTAATAGTATCCGCGAACGTAGGGAACGGACCCTAATAATATCCGCGAATGAAGGGAACGGACCCTAATAGTATCTATGAATGTTTTAGGATGAGGTATATGTATATGTGTATGTATGAAAGGAAAGAGGGATGGTATGATAGTATGAACGTACGAAGGAAGGTAAGGAACTATGTATGTATGTGTACCTTCGGATGTGTATATATGAATGTGTATGGACGTATTGTATGTTACCTGATTAACTAGAACTCACTCAGCGTAGCTGACTTTTAGTATGCACGCAGGTGAGTAGAATGAGGCAGCTGGCTTGAGCGGGGCACATGGCAGAAGAATAAGAGTCTGGCATCTGTAGACTTTTTATGTTATGTTTTGATTTTGAAAGATATGATGAATGTTTTGAGACATGTTATGACCTATCACTGTAATGTAATGAAAGTTTAAATATTCCGCGAATGTTTTAATTAACTCTGATGTTTAGAACTATGTTTACGAGTAAACCCAACGTCCAAATGTGAGGCACCGGTAACGGGGCCTTACATTAAGTGTATTAACAAATCACATTGAGTATGCACACAGCCCCGAAAACATAACAAGAAAATGGGGCTAAAAACTCACCTGGATCTTGTTACATTCAGAGCTAACAGTAATTCCCTTCCTTAGTTGTGCACAGTTAACTGTATAACAAGTATAAGTATAAATTAGTTATCCTTTTATTTAAACAATACTACCCTAGCTAGTGAACTAGTTTGACTTAGCTAACTAATTTATTGTTTAGAATTGGGTCGCATTTGTATGCCAACGAATCGCATGCCATGGCTAGGAAAGAGTCGCATCTCATTTTCAAAACTCATCTAATTTCATTTTCAAATGAGTCTGATCTTATTTATAAACGAATCGAATCCCACTTCAAATGAATCTAATCTTTTTTTTTCAAACGAATCTATTTTTTTTCATTCGACTAATCTTTTTTTTTTCAAATGAATCTAATATTTTATTTTTCAAATGAATTTAATATTTTTTTTCAAATGAATCGAATCCCTTTTTTCAAACGAATCTAATCTTTTTTTTTTCAAATGAATCTAATATTTTTTTCAAACGAATCTAATCTTTTTTTCAAACGAATCTAATCTTTCCCAATAACTCTTTTATCACAAAGTTTATGTTTTTCCTACATGTTAGGGTCCGATTTACAATCCTACCAAGTTTCATACAAAACCGACTTCGTTTACCCGTCTTTTTCACGAACCGGACACTACTCCTTATACCCGAAATGAACCAACTAACACGTTTACTCACAAGTTCATTACTTTATCAATAATCGTGACCCGTTCTATCATCTTACCAATTTTCATGCAAATTCGTACACAAAAAGTAAACCTTTTTAACAAAAACGTACCTTTGAGGTTTATGTTCGAAATCACTCGAATCGACCAAAACCATATCACACGAACTCGGAATTGAGAGATTCAAGCGGCGAAGGAACCGTCTCGCCATGATCTACAATCCATCAGCTCTTCGTCGCCAGCAACCGCCGCTACAGTTTTCAGAAATCTTCATTTTTAGCTGTTACGTTTTCGTTGATTAAAACTGGGCTTCCCGAGTTCTGATCGAAGATCCGACTGGTGAAAAATGACATTTATATGCTATGAACACTCTGTACAAATTTGAGACCGATCCGACGGTTAGATATCCGGGAATCGTCGGGTATTTATGGGTTGCTCTATCAAAAACGAGAATTTGGTAAAAATGAGTGTGGATGCTAGGATAGTTATAAAAGAGATGGTGGCTACATTTGTAGGAAGAGGGTAAGGTTTCATGTTTAACATTTTACCTAATGACACTTAACACCCTCATATGTTAGATAATTACATTTATCTTTTATACTTCATTTAAACCCCGATTTATTTAAAATATCAAACGAAATTTGAGATGTTACATAAATGCTTCCCGCATTACCATGGATCTTGAACTATATATAGCTTCGCTTATGACTTTCTACAATGATGTTACTGATAATTTTATTTTCCTTTAAATACCCTTAGAACAAATAGCACGTCATTCTTGTGCAATTGAGGTATTCAAATATATGTATAAATTAAATTTTTTATTTTTATTATTGTATGTAATGCGTCTTTGTACACATATTATAGATAGAAGTATGCATGTAATACATTATCCACACAACATTATTATGTACTTATCAGTTAAATTCACTTGTATTTATAAAATTTGTATAACCCTGTGTGTTATACACATTCAAAAACTAGTTATATATAATGTAGGTATAGATAAGACAGATGTTACATAAAAATCAAAATGTAGAGTAACCAATTTTTTTTGAATGAAAATATGATATTAATTATTATCTAACAAAATAATAAAATGATAAAATTTGTACAATTATCAAATATATATAAATTGAAAGTTTGATGACGCTAGAATCTTATTGGTCCAAGTGGCGGCCCAACATTGGGTAAAGATTTTTTTTTATTTTGTATTTTTTATTTTGTTTCGTAGTTTTGGTATCGTAATGAACGTAAATGAAACAAATTAAATTTGTGTCGGCTTACCGCCACAAATCCCGAGACCAACAATGCTAAGGTTTTACCGACTCACACCGCAATGCCCGAGTTTTAACGACTATTTTGTTTTAATTCTGGTACTTAAGTCGGTACTGACCGAATTCGTATCAACTCATCGTCGTAATGTTCGGGTTTTACCAAGGCCTGAGTTTCAAGGATGTTCTTTTGCCAGCTACCCCGGCACTAGTTAATCATATTAAAAAGATGGTGACCTCGAATATAGTCCACCATCCATGTTGTGACCGTTGTGTATCCGGCAACTCGAAAAATAAGCAGGTATGTGAAAAAGAAAAAGGAATAGAAGTGTGAAGAAGATGGAGATGAAGATGATGATATGATTCAATCATAAAACTTACATGGTGTGAGATGAGATGAAGTTAGGGTAGATATATGGAGAGAAAGATGATGACGGCTGTTTTTAGATTTAGGTTAAAATAAAGTTGCCTTTAGATATATTTGATATTTCAACCTTTTATTTATTTATAATATAAATAAATTATACTTACAATATCACGGAATTTTGAACCAACATCTGATTTTTAATTTATTATTATTGATATTACTTGTTTTGTTATATATGTTTTAATTTACTTTCATTATTATTATTATTATTATTATTATTATTTATATATTTAAATTATTTATGACGTCATCTGGGTCTAATACCGGTCGACCCTCCGGGGAGGGTCCGACCTTTGACCCGGTAAGTCGTTCAGGTTTACGTCCAGGCCGGGTCTGAAAACATTGGAGAAAGGTTATAAAAAGTTGTCCTTTCTCAAGTTTTTCTAAAATAATATTGATAACCTTACCAAATGAAGGTCACCAAATCACCAATAAAGGTGGGTTTACGGTTGTTTGCAGTGAATTATTAAATCATTAAAATATCCGACCGATTAAGATGTATTTAAATCATTCTGTATGTTTTTTTAACTTTAACTTGCCTATTAAGAGATTCCAAAGCCTATTAAAAGGTTTACTCTTAAAGAACCAAACACACTTTAGACTTAGATGTTGTCTACTAAAAGGCTACCAAATAACCATTTTAAAAATTTAAGATCATGATCAGTTAAAAACTTTATGTAAGAACGAGTCGACTTGTATTCGTATAAATTGCCAGCTCATTGCATTTTGTAAAATATTAAAGTTTCGTTTTTTTGTTATAATTATAAATAATTATAATTATAATTACCACAATAGAACATATTCTTTAATGTAAACGGTGTTTCCTACTAAAACACTCTAGTTGTAATATTTAACAACGAATACACCGGGACAATTACAGACTAACGGCAGATAGACGGGCAACAAGCTGCGCCGCTACCCCCTTCTGAATAGCAAACCCTACCCTACTAAACCCAACGTTCCCTTTAGCATGGGCGGAGTTATTGCTGACCACCTGCTGAACCCGCTTAAGGAACTGAACCGCGTCAGAGCCGAGAGCGCCAAAGGTGTCAAAAGTTTCGTTAAAACACAAAACGGGCAGTCAAACATGTTAGAAGTTAGAGCTTAGAACACTGACTGACACAGTGCTCACACTTTAATTATATTTATCTATAATCAAATAATCACTTTCATAATATACAAATACTATATACAAACATTTATGAGCTATACAAAAAAAATTTCAACGCCTATTTTACTCTTTTGTTAACAAGTGGTCAACCAGAACCAGCATATTCTTCTGGTACCGGGAAATTCAACTCGGAGCACACAAACTGAATTATATCTCTAGTCACAGACCCAAAGGACAACTTATTTAATGTGACAGATACAGCAAACCTATTACTAATGTCACAATATGCCGTGGACAAGCCGATTAAAAACCCGTCTTTCGAGCTAACCCGCTTAAACCCGAGCCCGAAATCCCCATTCGGGTAAACCAAATCCTCATAATCCCCAACACCCAAAAACGCATCATGGATCTTTTGTTTACTGAATATTTTAAAATTATGCCCGCCATTTTTATTATTACCGGGACCATCTTTTGGAAGGTGTGCGTGGCTTCCAAGGGGCGGGTGGGATGATGAGGAGTGGGGTGGTGGGACCACACCGCCGTCGAGAAGGGCAGCGTAGTAGTGGGCGAGTGCACGGGCCGAGCAGTGGCCGTTGGCGGCGGGTAATATCGCACGGCGGATATTCAGGGTGTTGAATAATGGAACTATGCCCGCGATGACATCAAATTGGAACATGGCGGGAGAGCTGGTGGTGGAGGTAGATGTCGGGCTGCCGACATCACCGAACTTGTTGATGTCGTTTGTGTCTAGCGTCAGTGTTGCAAGTCGGGATTCCACACCTGGATACGTTCAGTGAACAATTTGTGAATCATTTGGCGAGAAACTTATTTATGTTCGTTTATTTAATAAACGAATGGACAAGAACAAAAAAAATTGTTCATTTAGTTAAACGACCAAAAATGAACATATAGATGTATGGGGTCCTTCATTTTTGTTTGTGAACATTCGTTAAAGTTCGTTCATTGTAATTTGTTTTGTTCGTTTTTTTTTAAAAACGAACGGACATGAAGAAAAGAATTTTTTTTCATTTTGTTAAACGACTGAACATGAACAAATGCTTGTCATTTATGTTCATGATCACACGTTTAACTTCGTTCATTTTAATTTGTTTATGTTTGTTTCTTTACATTCATTTATGCTTGTTTATTTACGTTCGTTAATATATTCGTTCAAAATTTGTTGGTCTATAACAACTTAGTCTAGTTTTAATAACTTTTTAGGCCTATCATATTATTCTTCACGTTACTTCTAACTAGTTTTAGTTGAGTCACGTTCATTCATCTATGTTCAGCTATGCCTGTTCGTTTATATTGTTCACGAACGAACACAAATATGTTCACTTTCTTAACGAGTGAACATGAACAAGAAAACCCCATTCATTTACATGCTTCGTTCGTGTTCAATTGGTTTGTTTAAAAGGCTATAGAAATCTAAAAAAATGGATAAAATCAAACCTGTAGGGATTCCGATATAAAGTTCCCCTTCAATGTTAAGCGGGTGAATTAAAGCCTCTTCAAGGATGTCTTGAAACTTTTTCTTTGATGCATGCTGTATATTTTAAGAGAGATAAATTTAGAGAAAGTTGCACAAGGAGTTTTTGAAGGTGACGAAAACGACGGAAGGATAAAATTACTCATATAACTAACACATGACATCACTTTTCCGTTAAATTTTTTGGACTAAGTTTGCAATTTTTGCATGCAATTGTCAGAGAATATTCTAGATAATATTATTAGAGTTTTAGTATTATAGTGTTATCATAATTAGGAGACTGTATTTGATTATGTTTCCTTGTATTTATCTCATTGTACTCATCTATATATAGTTTATCAATAATACATTACACCTTACTGGGTTTTCATAATTCTACATGGTATCAAAGCCTTAAGGTTCTGGCCTGTTTCTTTTTCTTCTTCTCGTTCTCGTCCTGCCTGGGGACGTTTGTACATACATAATATATTACTTTCTTGCTGCCATTCTATATCATATTTACGCGCCTACGGGCCAAAGTAACCAACACCGCTGCAGCCATATTTTTTTTTCCGTTCAAATTACGAGTAGAATCCTTTATTAGTTGGAGCTGCCTGCATGTGCTCATTTCGTTCAAGTCCTATCACAATCACAAACCTCCTAATATATGCAATTCTTATTTAATATTTGTTTGTATTTCTTTTAATATTTTTTTTCTCGTTACACATAAAAAAAAGTAGTTATTATTTTTTATTTACGTTTTATTATTATGCCATCATTGTGCCGCCAAGTCGTTGCTTCGGCCGACTCAGTTTTAGCTCCTGCCATTGCAGTCGAAGCTCCTATCATCAAACCTAGTCGTCATCTGGCCACGGTCAAGACACCGATGATCTTCGTAGATCCTATAACCGATCGAGTTTCTGCTCTACGTGACAGCCGATCGAGCATCTTCACAAGCTTTGCGCTCCGGTCTGAGCGTCCGATTTCCTACCGCTCTGTCTGCGGGGGAATGTTAGAGAATATTTTAGATAATATTATTAGAGTTTTAGTATTCTAGTGTTATCATAATTAGGAGACTGTATTTGATTATGTTTCCTTTTTTTTATCTCATTGTACTCATTTATATATAGTTGATCAATAATACATTACACCTTACGGGGTTTTCATTATTCTACAGCAATATAGTCAGACCACATGGTTCATTTTTGCAACTTTCTCATTAAATTTTAACAAAAAATGAATCAAGTTTATAGGGGTATAGATGGTTGAGATTACCTGAATGATGCCACCACATAACCAGCCATATGATAGGTAATGATATTGTTGTTGTTGACCAGGTTCTGTATCGGGTGCAGCCATAGCAATACGTTTCAAGCACTCATGCCAGTCACACAACACCATTGGGTTGTCTTGGACGAGACTGGAAAGAGCGTTTTGCAAACCGGATGTATGATTGAGTACATGATGAACCTTGATAAATAAAAATAAAAAAGATACGTATCAGATTACAAAACTTTATATCACGTTATGTACAACCAAAATAGCTTTATGGACAGCCATATTAGCCTTTTTATTAAGTAAACTATTCATAATCTCTTCTTCCCTTTGGTTGTTTTTACATGTCACCCTCCTACATATCCTAATTTTGACTAAGACTGATCAATTAATCAATTATGACCCAGAGGTGCCTGAGGTGGTGCTTCAAGGCCCTGAGGCGTTCCTAATCGCCTCATTTATCGGAATGTTTGGTTTTCGATTTTTACAATGAGTTTGGTTAGGTTTCGGTTTTTACAATTTGCCATATAGGCTTGAAATTTTCTGCCGAAAACCCCATATAATTAATTTGAGCAGGAAACTTTGGCCATTAAATTGTTTTGTTAATTAATAATTAATTGATTATTATACATCACGGCCTAAAATGTTTGGGCTACACCATTTATTAGGTTATTTATAAATTGCATAACATTCATAAATACAAATTATAAACATTAATATAGTAACAAAAGTCAGTTTTTTTTTCTGTATACGGGTTCGATTCGGTTTTAAAAGTCGATTATGTTTTGGGTTGGGTTCGGTTATTTAGGTACGGCTATGTTGGTTATTGCAGTTTCATGCACACCTCTAGCCTCGCATGGCCAGAGAAAACATAATAAGACAAGGAGAAAACCTTTATTAGTTCTTTTCTGTTAGAATTGAACTCCGGCAAGATGTTTCCAACATTCTCCTCAAGTTTCACTTTCCTAAAATAAACACCCAAACCAAATTCACAATACCTTGAGTTAAATCAAAGGAAGTATTTACATGCAAAAGGTTTTTATACCCTTCATCAACTAGCCAATGTAACAGTCCAGCTGTGACTCCCTTTGTAACAGAGAAAACAGGAAATAAGGTATCAGGCTTAACAGGAGAAGGATCATAGTTTCCATGTACACCGGCTGCAATATCGATTATTACTTTCCCGTCTTTGTAGGCACAAACCTATGAGAGAATACTAACAATCAGAGTATTAGAGCATTCATTCATAACTTTCCATTGTAAAACATTCACATGTGAATGACATATATGTTAACCCAGGGGTCCATTGGCATTGATAGACATCGAGAAGGAGATATTAAAGAGTATAAAATATGAAGAGTTGATTGCCGAAAAAAAAAGCTAGGATAGCCTCATAACTTGTGTAACTATTCAATATAAACCATTTTGCTACAACAGTATTGTTTTGTTTAGTGTCAGCACAATTATTCGTTAAAATACTGATTATATATAATCAGTTTATATTAGGGGCACATTCTTTTACTCACACAGGCCCTCGAGAGCCCACGCATATGAAAGGGACAATTGCATATTTCAAGTATGTACCTGAATACCAAGTATTTTTTCAGCATTTCCCAGCTTAACTAATAAATCCCTCAACTTTGCCTCTACCTCAGAATTAACAGGGCTGTCACACACCCATTCTGCATTATCTTTTGGTCCCTCATTTGTGTCACTGTAACATATCTCCTTATATAAACTATCGATGCGGCAATAATATATTGTTTTATTGTTGTTATTGTTGGGTTTCTATGGATAATTAACACTTAGTTAACCATTTAACTAGTCACAATTAAGGCGGAAGCGTGATATTTACAAACTAAACATATCTATCCATATGTTTATATATGTGTATATCTTACAAGTTTATATAAGATAAGTTCATGAACAACCTAGTTCATGCAAGTATTAAGATTACCAATAATCTATTTATTAGAAACCCGAAGCAAGGATCAAATGATACGGAAAAGCTAAACTATCAAAGCTATAAACACTTACATTCTTAACCCTTTAAGATTGTAGTTGATGTTGAAGAAGATGATGATGTTGATGCTAGACTTTCAAAGGAAAATCCTCAAATGGAATATACCCCGAGCCTCCAACACACACCGAGCTATGTTAGGGAGCTTGAACACCAAAAACCCGAGACCCGAGCCTCTTCCTTTCTTTGGCCGATTACAAGAAAAGAAAAAGAAAGAGTGGTGATGTTTTTGGTTACTTGAAAGTCTTTATGATCATTATCCTTTTTATCATCATATCCATCCATCCATGATGTTAGGTATTTGGTTAAGTGAATCATACTCAATCTATACCAAATACATGACAAGATTTGATCAATACATTGGGGTGTGGGGCCCACCCAAAACCGGCCCCAAATATTTTTTTTTTTTTTTTTTTTTTTTTTTTTTTTATTATTATTATTTTATACTTTATAAAATATATAAACACCCCATCTTTTATAAACCATTTTATAAAAGAACACATAGTTAAATAATCATTCCAATAATAATTATTTGAATAAATAAATTAACCAATTAATTTATTTAACACTTTCAAGTAAATATTCAGAAACCCGATTTTCTGAATGTGTCGTGTTCTGTATTTGTCTTATAGATCTTATCTCAACAAATACATAATTGGTGTGTGTCTAACTCGTTATTGGGTATGACCCGACTTGGATCAAACACGACTAGCCACATTAACCTAATTATGTGTCTCGGGCATACGGCATTCCAACAATCTCCCACTTGCACGTGACCCATAAGAAGTTAAAGCTAATGGTGAATACCGCCTAACAACAGGTCACCACCCCTAGTGTGTTTGACTAAGTGCCATTCAATAACATCATCCCCTTCAAGTCCATACTTGATATGATATAGGTAAGTCTTATCACTACATCCCTTTGTTACTAGATGTCCTGTCAAATCGAAGAGACACAGAGTGATCATTCTCTCAACGATTTAACTTAACAGGCCTTAGACATCTAAACTCTCAACACATAAGAGGAACAAATCCCATCTTGACTGCATACATCCTCGTTGACATCTCATATAATATCTGAGCTCTTTCTTACACGTCATCGTGTTACCGAAATAACAAAGAATAGAGTCAAGATATCAGACTTGATGAAAAACCAGATCCGATATGCATCTCAGGTCAAAGGACACAATGATACTCGCCTTTACTCAAGGATTACTTATGATCAATTGCACTAACTCCATGCAGTGATCCTTGAGAGCGGATCATGTCCAATATTTGTATCCCACAAATATCTATGAACCTTGGTGGCAAACCTATGCCCTATATTCATCACATGAATATCAACCAATCCGAGTTCATAATAGTCTTAACTTCATACTTGTTCCCACAAGTATGATCGACTACGGACGTTTAGAACAACATAAGTCATTCATGGATTAAACATGCAAATATAGAACATAACTCATTGAATAATTAAAACATAATTAATTTTCATGAGATACCCATTACATTCGTTCTTATACAAACACTAAATACAGATTAAATCCACTCACTAGAATACCGAAGTCCTAATGCACAAACATGACCCTCATGCTTTGGCCTATCGAGGAGCTTCGTGAGTGGGTCCGCAATATTTTGATCGGTATGAACTTTATGAATACATATCTTTCTCTTTTCAACTTCATCCCTTATGTAGTTGAATCTGCGCTCAATGTGCCTCGTTTTCTGAT
Source organism: Bidens hawaiensis (assembly GCF_021521415.1). Taxonomy (NCBI): domain Eukaryota; kingdom Viridiplantae; phylum Streptophyta; class Magnoliopsida; order Asterales; family Asteraceae; genus Bidens; species Bidens hawaiensis. The sequence goes on along the minus strand of NW_027491630.1, from coordinate 3,871 downwards.
GAGCACGAGGCTCCTTGATCTGTGCAATAGCACCTTCATTGTCACAGAATATCTCTAGGGGCTCCTGAATGGTAGAGATAATCCCTAGATCCATGATGAACTTTTTCATCCATGCAGCCTCTTGGGCTGCCATTGAAGCGGCGATGTACTCAGATTCTGTAGTGGATAACGCGACAACATCCTGCTTCGAACTCTTCCAAGAGACAGCGCCTCCATTCAAAATGAAGACATATCCCGACTGTGATCGAGAATCATCTCGGTCAGTTTGGAAACTCGCATCCACGTAACCCTTTACGACAAGTTCCTCCTCACCAGACCCATATATTAAAAACATATCCTTAGTCCTTCTAAGGTACTTTAATATATTCTTGACAGCCATCCAATGACTGTCACCTGGGTTGTGCTGGTATCTACTCGTTATGCTTAAAGCATACGAGACGTCCGGTCTAGTGCACATCATTGCATACATAATAGATCCTATTGCCGAAGCATAAGGAACATGCTTCATCCTATCCTGCTCTTCCTTAGAGCTAGGACTTTGGGATGAGCTTAACACGGTTCCTCTAGGAATAGGTACCAAACCTTTCTTAGAGTTTTCCATCCTGAACCTTTTTAGGATTTTATCAATGTATGCACTTTGATTAAGTCCGATCAATTTCCTTTTTCTATCTCTATAGACCTTTATTCCCAAGATATATGTCGCTTCTCCAAGATCCTTAATTGAGAAACGACTACTTAACCACGTTTTAACGCTTTCCATACTTGGTATATCATTTCCAAATAAAAGTATATCATCGACATACAAAATAAGGAACATGATTATACTCCCACTAGCCCATTTATACACACACGCCTCATCACCGTTTTGGACGAAACCAAACGCTTTGATTTCTTCATTAAAACGATGATTCCACATCCGTGATGCTTGTTTCAACCCGTAGATTGATTTCCTCAACTTACATACTTTATCAGGATTAGATGGATCGACAAAACCTTCAGGCTGAACCATATGGACATCTTCCTCAAGATATCCATTTAGAAAAGCGGTCTTGACATCCATTTGCCATATCTCATAATCAAAATGAGCTGCAATGGCAAATAATATCCTGATCGACTTAAGCATCGCAACCGGCGAGAAGGTTTCATCATAATCAATCCCTTGAGTTTGCGTGAAACCTTTTGCGACAAGTCGAGCTTTGTAAGTATCTAAATTTCCATGCATATCGGTCTTCTTCTTGAAGACCCACTTACATCCAACCATTTTGGAGTTAAGTGGACGATCAACCAATTCCCAAACTTGGTTATCGTGCATGGATTGCATCTCGGCGCTCATGGCTTCAAGCCACTTGTCACAATCAGGTTGTGACATAGCATCTTTGTAGGAGATCGGTTCATCCGAATCGACCAAGTAGCAATCATCCACAAGAAATCCATATTTCTTGGGAGGTCGACTAATCCTATTAGATCTGCGAGCAACGTGTGTATGATCAACCATTTGATCACCTTCAACATCCTCGTGTTGAAAGCTAGTATCGACCAACTGTGTATCATCCAGTGATTCTTGAACCTCTTCAAGTTCCACTCTCTTTTCACTAGGTCCTTCCATAAGGAACTTAGTTTCTAAGAAGTATCCTTTGCGTGAAACAAACACCTTTTGTTCACTAGGATCATAGAATATATATCCTATATTATCCTTTGGGTATCCTATGAAGATACACCTGATGGATCGAGCCTCAAGCTTATTTGGGGTGTCACGTTTAACATAAACTATGCATCCCCATACCCTTAAATATGAAAAGGATGGAACCTTTCCATGCCACACTTCATAGGGTATTCGATCCACCTTTTTGGTCGGGGCCATATTCAAAATACGAGCCGCTGTAAGTAGCGCATATCCCCAAAATGATGGTGGTAGTGAGCTTCTTGCCATCATTGATCGAACCATGTCCAACAGTGTTCGATTCCTCCTCTCGGATACTCCGTTATGTTGAGGAGTACCAGGAGGAGTGAGCTGTGAAATAATTCCACAATCTCTAAGATGACTTTGAAAAGCATCACTTAGGTATTCGCCTCCTCTATCGGAGCGGAGTACCTTGATTGTTCGGTCGAGCTGATTTTGTACTTCATTTTGAAATTCCTTGAACATTTCAAAGGCTTCATGTTTGTGTTTCATTAGATACACATACCCATATCGACTAAAATCGTCGGTAAAGGTAATGAAGTACCTTTCACTATTCCTACTAGTGGGCTTGAGAGGTCCGCATACATCCGTATGTATGATACCTAACAAGTCCTTAGCCCTTTCATTTGTACCTTTAAAAGGTTCTTTGGTCATCTTGCCTTGAATACAAGATTCACACTCATCAAACGAACCTAACTCATTTGTTTTCAAAAGACCATTCTTTTGGAGAGTATTTACACGATTCTTGTTTATGTGTCCAAGACGACAATGCCAAATGTAGGAATCACTCAAATCCTTTTTGAGTCTTTTAGTGGAAGTTTGATATAATGAGCTATTTAAGGTATTGTCATGAACCAATTCATAAATACCGTTGTTTGGTACAGCTTTAAAATAAAAGATACCATTAGATGATTCATGCATTTCTGATTTTACAAATTTAAAGTCAAAGTTACATTGTCTAAGAAGGTGCACAGAAATAATGTTCCTAGTCAAACTAGGAGCATACAAAACATTTCTCAAAACAACTTCCAAACCACTTGGAAGCGATAAAGTGAAGTCTCCTCTAGCGACCACGTGCACCCTTGCACCGTTGCCCATGAAAAGACTCACTTCGCCCTTCATTAAGTCTTCATTCCTTTTGAACCCCTGCAACCAATTGCAAATATGAGTTCCACATCCGGTATCCAATACCCATGTGTTAGAAGAAATAAGATTTAGCTCAATATTAATCATAAAGACATTACCCGAGGCATGCCCCGCATTCCTCTTGTCTCTTAGCTCTTTTAGGTAGACCGGGCAATTGCGTTTCCAGTGTCCGGTCTCCCCACAACCAAAACAAGGATCATCCTTATGACCCCTCGGTTCCACAACCTTTTGTTTCTTTGCCATAACCGGTGATTTGCCCTTACCCTTAAGATGCACAGGAGGACCCTTTCTTTTTGCTACCTTAGCCTTAGGATTGGGTTGAGATCGATTCTTGGATCTACCTTCATTGATCGCAAACACGGGTAAAACTCTTTTACCCATGCTCGCCTCGGCTGTTTTAAGCATTGAGTGAAGTTCTCCAATGTTTTTGTCCCACCCGTTCATGTTATAATTTAACACGAAAGTGTCGAACCTTTTCGACAAAGAGTTAAGGATCAAATCCGTTGCTAACTCTTTTGAGATGGGACAATTGAGCTTGGCGAGGCGATCAATGTAACTTTTCATCTTAAGTACATAAGTTGAAACTGGTTGATTATCATCCATTCTACATGCATGCAAGGCTCGAACCGTTTCGAACCTTTCAACTCTTGATTGCTTAAGGAACATTTCCTTAAGTTGAGTAATCATGTCGTACGCATTATGGTTTTCGAAATCCTTTTGGATTTCGGGAACCATAGTCGCCAACATGAGGCATGACACTTGAATGGAATCTTCCGTGTGTTGGACCCAATTCATATATTCGACCTCACTTCCCTCTTCCGGTTCATTGGGGATAGGTGTTTCCAAAACATGATATAATTTTTCTTGTTTTAGAACAATCCTTAATTTCGGAACCAATCCGAAAAGTTATTGTGGTTAAGACGGTCTTTAGCGAGAATAGATCGGAGAGATACATTTTGGACGTTAGGGATTATGTTGTCGTCGACGTGTGCGGCCATCTGCAGAATTTTAATTAAGTTCATTTTAGTGTTTTACCTTTTTAAT